>NC_080559.1:3776346-4094807 GCF_030253575.1 Rhododendron vialii
GAAGCTCAGAGGGAGAAAGAAGAAGTCACGGTTTGTGCTCGGTGCCATTCACTGAGGAATTATGGGCAAGTGAAGAATCAGACAGCTGAGAACTTGATACCTGATTTTGATTTCGATCGGTTGATCACTACCCGGTTGATGAAACCTGGAGGCAATGCCGATGAAACTGTGGTGGTTATGGTTGTTGATTGTGTTGATTTCGATGGGTCATTTCCTAAACGAGCTGCAAAGTCTTTGTTCAAGGCATTGGAAGGAAGTAGAGATGGTCCGAAAATTAGTAAGAAGATGCCAAAGCTTGTTCTTGTGGCAACAAAGGTTGACCTTCTGCCGTCTCAAATTTCCCCTGCTAGGTTAGACAGATGGGTTAGGCACCGTGCAAAGGCTGGAGGAGCACGTAAGTTGAATGGAGTGTATTTGGTTAGCGCTCGAAAGGATACGGGTGTGAGGAATGTGTTGGCATTCATAAAGGAGTTGACGGGCCCACGTGGCAATGTTTGGGTCATTGGGGCTCAGAATGCTGGTAAGTCTACATTGATTAATGCATTTGCTAAGAAACAAGGGGTGAAGGTCACAAAACTTACGGAAGCTCCAGTCCCTGGGACAACGCTTGGGATATTGAGAATTGGGGGAATACTGCCGGCCAAGGCAAAGATGTATGACACCCCTGGGCTTCTTCATCCGTATTTGATGTCCATG
Source organism: Rhododendron vialii (assembly GCF_030253575.1). NCBI lineage: Eukaryota > Viridiplantae > Streptophyta > Magnoliopsida > Ericales > Ericaceae > Rhododendron > Rhododendron vialii. The sequence continues at coordinate 3,777,043 of NC_080559.1, forward strand.
AGATTAAATAGGGACGAGCAGAAAATGGTTGAACTACGAAAGGAGCTAAAACCTCGAACTTACAGAATCAAGGCAAGTTGTTTTGTTTTCCAGTTAAATGTTGGGACATTCATGAATCTCCTGCAATTTTTCTCCGTTTTTCCCCCTTTCTCCATTTTCAATTGAAGGTAGCTGATTAAAGCTTCTGATCAATGTTTAAAGAAAGTTCTTTGTTGTCTTGTTGTAGATGTCAGGGAATGGCATATGAGCCTGACTGATCTGTCCAATCATTGCCAATTGGTTTTGAGTTGGACACTGTTAGCATGTTTTTTTACTCCCTCTCAAGTGCAAGCCCGTAATTGCATGCGGGAATTTTAGCAACGGATCCAGAACATAGGTATAACAATGAAGCATGGTGCACTTAGGAGTTAGGACACTACTTAAAACCACTTGGCAATAAGTGGAGAGGCCACCCATACTAATACTTGTCTTGGAGGTGATAATTAACTGATGTTGGACAATATCTAACAACCCAAGTTTCAACATATTTGGAAGGTGTTGTGTGCCCGAGCTTAGCTATAGACTTCATGAATTACTATGGTTGTCATTTTTTATGATTTGGAAAGCTTTCCTCTTTGCTGTTTTGTCATTAGACAGTCTAAAAGACCTGGAGACTATTTGTTCTTGTTACTATCTCAAATGTTTCAACTGGTTTTCATGTGGTACTTTTTGCTTTAATCATATATGGACAGTTGAGGAGGTTTCATAGTATGTCTTCTGTGGTTGTATACCTGCTTTCCATTTTCTGTCCTTTATTATTACACTATTAAGAATGCTGCTAAATGTAAGTGGCACGGCTTTGATTCTTGATACTTTTGTCAGCCTTCGAGTTGTTTAATTAGAACTCACACTGGACCTAAGTTAACAAATTGGTTTTCGCAGCAAGGACAAGCTGTACATGTTGGTGCCTTAATGAGATTAGACCTTAATCACGCATCCGTGGATACAATCTATGTGACGGTTTGGGCCTCACCAAATGTCTCTCTACATATGGGAAAGATAGAGAATGCTGATGAGATCTTGAGCAAGCATGCTGGTGTCAGATTGCAGGTATATATCCGTGTAATAGTTTCATACAAAAGTATCATACTTCTCAATGTGTTTCTAATTTGCTCATGAAGTACTATGGGTTCTGCACTTTTGCTACTCTCTTAACTGTTCGCTCAGCTTGTCCAGGGGACATGTCTTAGCTAGATGACCAAACTCGGTGGTAAATGTGCCTTCCCCTAGGCAGCCTCATAACTCGAACAGTTTCTTCTATCGTGACACCAAAAGGGCTTGACACTTATAGTTTCTCTTACCTTAGTAGAGTATGTTTTGGAACCTACGAGGCTTGCCACGGGCTGGCGGTTGTTCAGGTACCCACAAAATGGAAGTAGGTTTCTAAGTTCGAGGTTCTGATCTTATTGGGCCTGTCAATTATCTTTCACTAAGTAAAAGGAAAGAACCAATAAATGTTAATCAGAGCGAAGATGTGAAACTTGTGTATAGATGTGATTGGCATAAATCTGCTACATCCAGGGGTGGTGTTATATCTAGTGTCCAGTAATAACAACTTGAGAACAGACATTTTGTGTACCAGTTTGCATCCCTTGGTGCCACTTAAAATTTATACATACTTATAAGGAAACGATTTGAAACCAATTTCAAATATGTTATATCTCACTGTCCCTTGAAGTTGCTCCCCGAGGGCATTGTACCAATAGTTACCTGGTAGACCCATGCAATTAGTGGGGGCGGAAGCCTTGGACACCATTGGCAAACAAGAAGAGTTAATATGTGCAAAAATGAAAAAATGAAAACAACTCAAGGACAATAACTATAAAAATTTAAATCCAGAGCTCTTACCTTGAGAACCTTGTATCCTTGATCTACGCACTTTTCCATCTCTGACAAAATACCCTGCTACCAATCACTCCGTGTTTTAGTTGACCTGTTGGTTCCTTACCTTTTGCAGTTAGGACCAATGTTACATCCTCTGGTGGTTTCAGGTGTCTTAAGCGTTTGATTCATCTGCTTATCATGAGTAAATTGGGTATTGCTAAATGCCCTATTTGGCAAAAAGCATCTTATCTTTTTTAGCTCAAAATGGTGTTTATAAATTACTTTACTTCTATGATTTAATCTATTTCTTTGGTATGTAGTAAACTCTGTATTTTCGGCATCCTTGATAAAACGTGTCCAACCAAGCATACAAGAAACATATCCCATATTAGTGCTCAACAAATATGAGAATTCCAATCTGGATGATATCTGATTATTAGAGAGGTAAACCTACTTATAACGGGAGTTTGAAAAGTAAGAAAGAATTTTACATCAGAGTCTACATAAAAGGTCAGGAACAGTTGGCACATGGATAGGGTAAGACAATGACCATGCCATTGTGGATTCATATGCTCCTTTGATTTGTTTTGTTCGCCTCTCTATGATGATACTTTCTGATCCGGGGAAGGATTGGCTTAACAAGCGTCAACCTTTCCGCCTTGATCTTGTGGTGAAAGAATCCTATTCATTATTTCTTTGTGTCACTGCACTATCCTAAGAATGCTGTTGAGTCGATACTTCCCCTTTCTATATTCTTACCACTCAAATCTTCTGGAATTTATTGTTCTACCTTTTTAGAAGCTTGTCAAGAAAAGAAAAAACATGTCTCTTTTGGATTCTCTCAGTATCTTTGTTGAGTATCGTTTGCTTAGCCATCTTTTGATTCTGGGGCATCTGAGCTAACAAAATAACACCAAAAGCTTTGTATCACTTGCCAATCTTCAAGGCTTTTATCTGTAATGAGGTTATATTGGTGAACTGTTTCTTGTAATTATGTTCCTGTTGTAGACTGTATCGTTTAATTATGTTTATGTTGTAGTTCCTCTGCTGCTAGCAAGGTGTTTGAGCTCTGACCCCTAGCCACGTCTACTCTCCTGTCCCACATGATAGTTTTCTGTCAACTTTCTATTATGATTACTAGTTAAGCCATTGTCGCTTATCCTGAAGATATAGCATCAAATTTTTGTTTGTTTTGGCACAAAAATGATTATGTCTTCATCTATTTAAATTAAAATATAATGTGTTTCTGTGGGATGAGAAGTGGTAGTTTCATGGCCATTCAAGAATACATAAGGTTATAGTATTATTTTTTTGCTGGTATTCGAGGCCTGTTAAAGAACTAAGCTGTGCTTGAGATGCTAAGGCTCAATATCTTTTGCTTCATAGAATGAAGTCATCTATTGATGTAGTTTGTTTAGACACTAAATTGATAGTGTCTTTAGAGGCCTGTTAATGAACTAAACTGTGCTTGAGATGCTAAGGCTCAACATCTTTTGCTTCGTAGAATGAAGCCATCTATTGATGTTGTTTGTTTAGACATTAAATTGATAACATCTTCATACATCTGATGAAACCCAATGTGTCCCTGGGGAATGAAAAGTGGTAGTTTCATGTAAGTTGGCTTCCTCTCCTATCAGTAAGTTTTCTATGAGTTGGCATCTCTCTATCAATTTTTTTTACGCATATGGTAACATGCCGCTTCTGATAAGAAACTGTCGTACCCGATCCATATGGGCCTGTACCTGTGCTTGTACCTGTACCTGTGTTGTGTCCACATGTGTCGTGTCATGTGGACACGAGTACCGGTGCCAAAAATGGTGGATTCACATAGCCTGCATCTAATTACAATGTTTGGGCTTTTGCATGTTGACACAAGAGTCTCATGTCTAGCAGTCTTGTTAGTTCAACGTAACTTTTTGTGCTTTAATTCTTGTTACTTATTAATGACAAATAAAAAATATCTGCACAATTGGTTAGTTACAATCTCAATCCAATGAGGAACTGTGTGTACATGAGATGATCTTGCCAGCTTGTTGAGTAGTAGTGGAGTCAAGCTCAGAAAGACTTTTAGGGCTTCTCTTTAACTGTGAACAAAGCTTGAGAGGCAGATTCTTTGGCTCAGGCGCTCAGCCAAAATGTTCCCTTTTTATTTGTCTATTATTCTTTCAACACTTTCAGGTTGCACATGTCTTCAAAATGACAATGATTTTGACTAGCATTAGTTGGTATGGGTATCGGAAGATCTTCATTATACCTATTGCCTGAAAGCTTAAGCTTCTGTTCGTATAGATTATTTAGCAGCTTCTATGTTGTTCAACTTTCAAATGTCCTATAAGCATCTTGATGCAAATGACATGTTTCGTTTGTTATTATTTCAGCCTCCAATTGACGTAGAGCGAGTTTCTGAACTGGGCAAATGGGAAGGGAGGGAAATAAAGGTGTCCGGAACAAGTTGGGATGTGAACAGCATCGATATATCAGCAGCCGGCTTAGGTTGGTTTTCTTTGGGTCTAAAAGGTGAAGCGACTTTGACATTGTGGATATACGACGGGATAGAGGTATCTCTACGAGACCCTTTAGTACTTGATCGGGCCCGAATTATTGAGAGACCCGGTTTTTGGCTACCGAAGGCTATATCAGACGCCCTCGGCAATCAATCTAAGATGGAAGCTCAAAAAAAGAACGAGCTTCAAGAGACAATGTCCTTATGATCTGCGTGGACAAATGAAGGTGGCGATGATCGTATGGCATCAGGATATCAAAGACCTGAGTAAATGAGCCATGAATCTCCAATTCATGCCGGCCCCATATTTGGCTGATTTTTCTAATTGGATCCCTCAGTGGCAGAGGTTGTAGTGTAAAGTTCGGGGGTATTTGCGTCTTTTCGCCTCTATTGTGGTGGGCCTCTGGTACTGTTCTGCCAATTTCCAAATCACTAATATGGGTTTTCGGACTTTCCCACTATTCCGTTTGTGTCCCTAAAAAAGGTACGCTATTTTGTCTTTATCCGTCCGGTATTCCAGGATTTGTTCAGGGCATTTCTGTCTTTTTATCTTCCCACCTCTGACAGTTCACGCGTATTCTGCAAACGTACTGTGTAAGTGTGTGGTTCGCTCTCTCTCTCTCTCTCTCTCTTCTTGCGAGAGAGAGAGAGAGAGAGAGAGAGAGAGAGAGAGAGAGAGAGAGAAGATGGAGACACAGAGTATTCCACTTGATTCTTATTCCGTCGTTAAAAATCTCAGAGCTTCCATTGAGCTTCGTTGAATCAGGTTTGTTTTTACTTTCAGACGTGTTTTCTTTGCTTTCGTCTAAGCTATTTTCCCGTTCTCTCTCTTGGTTTTCCCGTCAATCGATACGGCCTGGCCTCATCTCCCGTTCGGATCATTTCGATAGGCAGGTAGGGTTTGGGTTTTCATCTTTTTAGTTTGATTTAGGTCAAATCTGTGTTTTTTGGGAGGCTCTCTCCCTCTCTTTATTGGATCTCGGTCGAATCCACACGGATGAATAGCTACGTCTTTGTGTATCTCTTGAACTCTTGTTTTTCCTCCTGTATAATTGTCTGGCGTGTGTCTTGATTTCCGCATTTGTTATGGTGTTTAGATGTTTCCGTTGGGTTCTTTTGGTCCTCATTTTGGTTTATTCCCTGTTGATTTTGTGCTGCATGTGTTGTTTTAGCACTTATGTGGGTTCGATTTTGTGTTGTACCTGGTTTTTTAAGCTCCTGAATATAGAGGGGTTTTTGGGAATCGCTGTTTTCCTCGCTTTATGTGTTGTTTTACCACTTATGTAAGCTCAAGTTTGTGTTCTATCTGGTGTTTTAAAATCCAAAAAATATGTTTCATAAGCAGAGAGAGAATGAACTTTTGTAAGGGTAGTTGGCTTCTTTGCAAAATTGTGACAAGATTAATAAAGAAAATTATTTTAGGTTCATCAATAGCCCTTTGTGTATATGTTTGTGTGTGGATCCAGTTTGTGGAATCCCTTGGTTTAGATAAAAGAAGATGTTGGGTATGCTTTCACTAATTTGCACAATTTTCCTTGTTTTTTGCAAATGTGCTCCTGGTGTATCATGTATGTATACAAGCTCATCTTATGAGCCAACTCTTTCTTTGTTGGTGTAAGTTTGTAGATTTATACAATGGCAACAGTATTGTTGACACCTTTTGTTCGTTTGCATTTCGACCTAAGAGCTGGAATGCTTTTCGTAGAGACCTCTGGTGATCGATTAGAAACTGTTGCTCAATCTTGGAGCATGGTCAGTCGTGACCTCGATGAAGCATGTCCTAGGTTTATTGCTAAGCAAACTGGAATAATAGATGTGAGAACTGTTTTGAGATGGACTTCTGAAAATGGACTTCGTGCATGGCTTGATAGGATTATTTACTCTTCGTTCTTATACTTGGCTCAAGATAGTAAATGATCTTTTAATTTATGCCAATTTAATTCCCACTTTTTCAAATGATGTTATTTCTGGACATTTAAATTTCTTTGCTGATGAGTAGTTCCTACTTCTTTGGGTGTAGATGATGAAGCTTGTGCGGTTTGTCTTTAGTTGATTTTGTGTTTCCCAATTTATATGGGCAATGTCAGAGGCATAGTTCCTGAATTAGTCAAGTTCTCTTGGTTGTCTAAGGCTCTAAGCCAAGCCTTGGGTTTCAACTCAATGTAGGGAGATTTGATCACCATGAAGTTAGCTTAAAGCTTTGGCTATAGTATCAGATATTCCAATCTTTACGGATTCCAAGCATGATGCCCTTAGTTTGAGATACTGCTACCATGATCCGCATGCATCGTGATGGAAGTAATGGGTCGTCGTTAGTCTTAAGGACACATTCATGCCGTGTCATTAACTATACCCGGATCAAATATTTCAAGCCTGCTTCCATGGAAACTTATTTCTGATGGTGCAACCTCTTTTTTATGTTGATGATATTGTGCAGTTCAAGTACTTTGACATTGGGCAACTCATTCACATTATGTTGCGATTTCTGTGCTTAAAAGTTTATTTATTGGACTAATAACTGTATCGTGCAATTTATCACACCATAGAAAGTACTGAGTGAAGCAGGATATGTGCCTTCAAACATTGAGAGGTATCCTATTGGAGGTCTTATTTCTGATATTCAAAATGCCTTGCATGCTACATCTTCGCTGTCTTCCATAGTTGAGGGGGTCTCCAGATATGCTTCTGTAAAGATTTCAAGCTATGATTTCTTTGGTGCTTTAGCCTATTAGTCTTGTATTTGAAACTAAACCAGTAAAAGATGTTCGTGTGCGTGCTTGTAGTGAGCCTGTTTTTTGGGATAAATCCTTGAATACTCTATCCGCTAGGTGCCCTGGCATAGTAATCTATTTTGGCACACAATCCATCTTGTACATTTCAAAATAAATATCTATTCTAATTAACTCTAGGGAAAAAAGGAAAAAGTAACGACAGCGCATATGATCATTTTGAGTGACCAATCCAAGTGAAAACCCTTGAATCTAGCAGGGTTTTCTCTCTAAATTCTTTCTGATAAAATCCGAGTGAAACACCCTGATAATTGGTTGAAACCAGATTGTCTTATCCGATACACAATGTTTCTCGATGATGCTTGTACAGTCGTTTGTTATAAGGTTTTCCTATATACTTATTTGTCAGGTTTCCTTTCCATGGAAACACCCTATAATGCCTGTTTTAATTAGGACCTATCTAAATCTCTATATACAGTTGCATGGTGTATATTCCATTCATCTATATGCAAGGCATTGATCTTTTATTGTCGGGGGTAATTTTTATCTTCTCTTTGTACGTATTCCAATCTCACATGATGCGTGTCTTCAAATTTTATGGGCTTCTAGGCCTCTTTGATGCTTGGTCTTAATTTTTCCTACCTGGGGTTTTAGACCAACAGATGTGGGCTTTGTCCCTATGGGTTTTCCGTGTTTGGTTTCTTACCAAACTTGGGGATTGGGTCTTGGATGGACATATGATAACTCTTAGCGATGTAGAATCTTTGGATCTCGGGCTAGGAATTTGATGTCTTCATTTCTTATTCCTATTAATCTTTATAGTATTTTCAGAGATTAACGAAATTTTTTCACCTTTCAAAATAAAAATGTTGTTTGTACTTGTTTTGACCTCATCTCCCGTCTTAACCTGGTACAAAGTAGTAACATTTTGCGCATGTTTAAGTATCTTTTTTTTTTTTTTTTGATCCGCGTTTAAGTATCTATTTTCAATTTTCACTAGCCCCCTAATAATCGTTTTGTCAAAGTCTAAAATTATTTTCATCAAGTCCTGTCCGATACTTTAGTTCAGTTTAGTTTGCTCTAAGTTATTCCCTTTCTTGCAGGTCTTAAAAATGGTGATGCCACATTCCCATGGTTACCTCAGCATGAAGCTCTCCAAGACAGCAGTGGGCCTGAAGCATTGCTTGACCAAATGATACCCGAAAGATAAACTCCTTCAGACCTTATAAAACAACGGGCTTATTAAGGCAATGCAAATGGTGTACAAATGAACAATGTGTGTTACTGAAAAGATTTCTGTTAAGAAAAAAGTGAAAAAGACCCATCTTTCATGCCAAGTGTGAACATGACCTTGAATAACTGGAAGAATTCTGCTTGACGTATACACTGAAACACCCAACAACAGGGTGTACGCATTGGATTACAAACTTCTGTCTTCAGAAAATCAATTTTTGCAACTTAACTGTAGCTTCTAACATTTATTGCATATCCATTTGCCAATAACCATACCATCCTTAAAAAACAAGGGGTACTCACTTAGACGTCATGTCACCTTGCCTGTAGCAACAACAGTTTAGGCCGAAACCATAGCTAACCAACTAGCCATTACTAAAATACAAAACGATCATCTACTAAACAAACAAGCCTTGACAAACAAACACCCACCACCCCACCCCCCCCAATTAACCCTTCTTTAAATTGAACAATAAATGCTAAATAAATTTCATTATTAGACCAATGAGCATGATCGAGCGTGCAATGCACGTTGCCAAAAACCTAGTTTAACTTAGAAATGGTTGATTAACGGAATGAGTGAAGTGTTACGGAAATTCAAATCTCAATGGAGTATGGTGTAAAATTTTGATGTTAGTTAAGTTCGTTGTAAGGAATCCGAACCTCAAGAAAATTTACTCCGGGGCAAGGCTACAACACATACCCTCATTTGGTGGGCGTATAGCATGGACCTTCTTGAATCGTTTTGATTTCATGTAATTTTTGTATAATAATTCATAATCTCTTCCATAAAAAGGATCAATTCTATTGACAGCTCACTTAAGCCCAAGAAAATGATAGAAAAACACTTTTTAATTCACTTTTTACACTTTTTAATACACTTTCACATACTTTGATACTTTTCACATATTTCAATACACTTTTAAAATTTGTTTTTAGCATTTTTCTTCATAAAATTCTTACTACTGTAATTGTATACGGAGTTGTAATATTTGCATAGAAATTTATAGTGCTATCAATTCAAAATAAAAGACGAATGTAGTGTAACACTAAAGTAACAAAAAGTATTAAAAAAAAGGGCGCTGCTATTCGCAGCCTTTTATTTTCTTCCATAACCCACTACATTTCGATAAATGATTGTTGAAAATCATAAATAACATTTCGGTAAATTGCTGTTGAAAACAAGATTATATTTCGATAATTACATGTCGAAAATATGTTCAACTTTCGGTAAACAACTGCCGAACATACATTTTCGGTAAATAACTGTTGAAAAAAATATTATATTTCGGTAATTGGATGCTGAAATATATCTCAATTTCGGTAACTAACTGTCTAGTATAATTGAAAATTTTTAACGGGCTATGAAAGAAAATAGAGGGCTGCGAATAGCAGCGCCCAAAAAAAAAAGCATTCGGAAAAAATTTTAGACAAGGAAAAAACTTGGGTAAATACCATTGTCACCCCCGGGTTTTCGTAAGTACTGTCCCCCTCCAGGTTTGGAAAATAATTCTTAACCCCCTAAAGTTTGGTGATGCATTTCAATTACATCTAATTCTTCGAAATATTTACACTGGATTGTGTTGGACCCGTCTTGAAATCCCACCCAAATTTATGAGACCAAAAATTTAACAGTCAATCAAGTCTTTACCAATATTTAACTGAGCCAATTTTTTACAAGAATTCTTAAAAATATATTTTAAACAAATTAATTACGTTCGATCATTTATATGGGACTCTGACACAATCCAGTGAAGTAAATCGACCAAATCTTAGGGGGTTAAAAATTATTTTCAAACCTCATGGTGCGTCGGTTTTGAATGGTTCGGATTTGAGTGAGAAACAAGAGAGAGAGTGTGGGTGAGAAGAGAGAGCGTTTCAACGTGAGCCATTCAATACACTTTTGAACGATTTAAACGTGCCTGCTTGGATACCAAGTCAACCGGATAACATAGTACCCGCCCGGCATTGAAAATTTTTTTCCGCCCCTACTGTCCTTGGAGAATCCACGAAGAGAGGAAGAGAGAGATTCAGCGAATTAGGGTTTGAATTTTTATTTATTTATTTTTTTTGGAGCGTCGGAATTTCGTTAGCGTTTGGTTTTTGTTTCTTTCTCTTCTCCTTAAATACTAAATTGTGACATCGTCAGCGATCGTTCTCTCTCAATCTGACCCAAGCTGCAGCTCACCGGAAAGGGTTTTCCCCCCTTGGTTTTAGCAGTCCGGTCAGAGTTCGACGGAGATTTCTAGTGAGTTTCCATTGTTTTAGTGAATTACTACAAAGCTACAATTGTCTCGAAGAATGATTGGCTGAGGTCATGAGATGGAAACGACAAGCCAATGTCGGCTCTGGTGGCCGATCGACCTCTCTACGGCTGAACCGAAATCTTCATTTCTGCTTTTCGGGTGGTTCATTTCGTCCTCCGACATTGTAGTGGCTTTTGCACGCGATCAGATTTCATTTTCTCCCGACCAATCTCGTCTTCAGGTATAAATTATTGTATTCTCCTAAGTGTTATTATTATTATTTTTTAGGTACATAAAATAGAAGTGATGGTGTGGTACCGTATCTCCGACAAGATGTATTGTCCGTCACACTGCACTGTTACCCCACCGCACCTATTTCGGGACTGAAGCTAAGGTGATGTATGTTTAGCCCATAGGACTCAAACGTGGGCTTTGTCCAACCAAGTCCTAGTTTCCAACACTGAAGCAACCCCTCATTGGTTAGCAGTATCAAAATTTTGAATCCTTCAATTTGGTCCCTTTTAGCTGAGCAGCTGTAGTTAAATCTGTATGTTGGTAACGGGACCGGCTCAGACAGTTTGTGGCCTAACGCGAACTTAGAAGAGGGCCTAATTTTTTCTTTTAGGTTCATATGATGGGCATTAAAAGTTTTTCTTTCGGGCTTATGTGCTGGGTACTCAAAATTGTTGGGCCTTAGCGTAGGGCCGTCCTGGCTGGTAATGTTCTAAGACCACACAATTGCTACTTGTATATGAAGAATGTGAAGTTCTAGAATTTGATTTTAGTTGCAAAAAAGAAGAAGCAAGAATTATGAATGGAATCGGTGTATGATTTTTTACCCTTGATATTATATTGGGTGGTGCTATATTATAGTTGTACTAATACATAAATTTTCTCGTAATTCTGTAGCATTTTCCATGGAGAAGACTTTTTTTTTTGCAGCAAATTTAAGATTGTTTCCCCCCAAGAAATCTCAAGTTTGCATGTTGGTTTCCAGAGAGTTTGAAATGCTTAGGACTTTTCTACTGAAATTGAATTTAGTTCCTTGTGCATATTATTCTCATTGAAATGACATGCTAATGGTATTATACCTCTGCTTTAATGTTGTTTATAACCCAAGGGTCAAGTTCCAGCACCTATGGCAGAGGATCAATCGATTACAGTATGGTTTCAGAAAGATTCACCACTATCTAGTTAAGACTTAAGATATATATGCTTTTACTCTTAAGTATTGCCATATATAATGGGTCATGGATGTGATACATGGGCCGGACAAAAATAGTATTTTGCCTCCCTGGCCATTGTATGACGTATTGCTACTTTGCGAGTTATTTGAGGGATTTAGATTTGTTTTGAATTTCTGTCATTTATGAGTCCATCTTCATGACAGGGGATCCTTCGTGAGACAAGTGAAAGCATGTCTGTGTCACTACAAGACAAATGCACGTTCTCCCTGCTTGGTCACTGTGCAGTAGATTGGAGCATAAATGGTCAACTGGTGGCTGCTGGAGTAGAAAAAGATGATCAAGTGAACTTCTCTCATGGTAATGGATGTACAGAAAGCTGTAGAAATATGTCAGGTGCAAAGTACGGACAATGGAGCTGTGGATGTTGCAAGCTTGACGGATTACACCATTGTAGTCTGGTTTCTGCTGAAGAAGATAATTGGATTGAGGTAGTTTCTGGTTCTCATGGACGAAGAGGTGGAAAATTCAACTGGATCCCCAAATTGCATCACATTCATAGGAAAGGGCAAACAGTATCCAATTTTGATTTCCACGTATGTAAGTCCCTCATGCACGCTGAATTTCTGTCATTTCTGGCAGTGTTTTAACTTGCTTGCCTAAACAATCTCAGGTAATTCTCTACGATATACCCATGTTTGGCAGCCACCATTTTTCAGTTGGGCTTCCGAGTTCTGAGCAAGTTAAAACTCATTTGAAGAAACCCAAGTGGGTGGGAGATCTTTATCGAAAGCAGCCACTCCTTGATTTGGTAACTTAATGTGCAAGATTTTTTATATTTGGATTGTTTCATGATTCTTATTTGCTGCTTGCATTATTCTATTGCAGGACACAGTGGTTATGGCAATTAACAGTGCTAATGCTGCCAAATTATGTTTTCGAAGACTTGCGGGTTCCACTAGTCCTACAACCCGGTTCCCCATCTTTGTCGTGTAAGCTCTTTTATACTCTGGTCTCTTCTTTTCCCCTTTAGTCTCTATTGGTTCGCAAGTTTTGATAATGGTTATTCTGGCTTTTCAGGTGTATTACCTTGACATGGAAATTATTGGCCGTGTCTATCGCTTCATTGTCCACTTTATTCTATCTCATTTTTAGGTTACTCCATGTCCTTCTGAGTTCTAGATCACAATCATTGATGTATCTCACATTGGAAAAGGTATTCAGCAATACATTGAGGAATATTGAAATCCGCCGTTCCCAAATGTTGTATTGGCCAATCCTCCTTAAAGAGAATGTTCTCAGGTAATATAAAGGTCATGGGCTTGTGGTTAATTTGACCGATGCACAAGCCTTCCTCTATCTGATAGGTATACTAGTCGTGCAATCGACATGTAGATGTGATAGTGATTTTGAGAAAAATTTGGACATCCCTAGGTGCTGATGATTTGTTCGATGCGGAGCATGACAATGTTGGGCAATATCTGCCATTTCCTAATTGACATAACCTGATAGCTTCTGTATTTTTATTCTTTAGTGTTGTTATTTTGTTCATGGCGTAATGCACACAGTTATTTGGAATTTATATGTGGTGTCTATGTCACCAGCGTCATGGACTCATAGTAGATTTAAAGAAATAGTTGCTTGTTGGGATTACAGTGCTTATAAACCAAACCTTGCTGATGAGTCATGGTTCCAGTTGTTCCTACAATTAGTAGGCCAATTTTCCATTTTAGCCACTTCAAAGGTTTTGTCCTTTCTTTACACAATGTTTGTTGAAAATTTTCATGAAAAAGCAACGAAGTTGGTGACCCCATCAATACTTTAGTATTCCATATAGCTGTGCAGTTGATTTCTGTACATATTTAAAGATTAAGTTTTTCTTTCTTTCTTGGAATTGGATCTCTTGATTACTTCCCTCACTCTTTTCGATTACATTGATTTGTAAGGTCTCAATCATGTGTGGACTATGCGGAGAAAGCTGCATTACATAAGCATTCCATGTGGTCAAGTGTAGCTGTCGATATTCTCTTGGGATACCTTTTTGGTATAGCATTATTCTTTCATTCAGACTGTGCTTGCCTTTGGGTTTCGAACTCTGCCAACAACATTACAAACCATTTGTTGCGTAATGGTTGCGCATGGTTGATGGGAGTGCCTGCGGGTTTCAAGTTGAACACTGAGCTTGCAGGAGTTCTGGGGATGATTTCTCTCAATGCTATCCAAATTTGGTCTACTCTTTGGTTCTTTGTGGGTTTCCTCTTTATTTATTTTGTTCAAGGACTTGCCATAGCAGGGGTTCTTTTTGGCCTTACCACACCTGCTGCTCTGGTTATTGACATGATTTTACTTTCAATGTTACACGTGTCAACTCTTCATTGGTTGATCTCATATACCTACTCTCATCAGATACAAGCAATAGCAGCTTTATGGCGTCTTTTCAGGTATCGTTATGCTGATAGTCGTAAAATTATTTGGCAATTGCAAACAATTATTTCCTTTGATAAACATAATTGCAGGCAAGCTATTTTTTCTTCTTCTTCTTAGGTAAAACAGAGATATAAGGGAAGTTAATAATTTCTCCTTCGTGCTGCTATTTATTATGTTGCGGTAGGATTTGGGAACATATGAACATTTCTTCTGTCAGTCCGTGATATAACTGTATCTCCACATGCTTCAATTGTATTTGAACGGAAGATGCCTCATATTGAATAAGCAACTGAGGCTCAAAAAACAAGTTAGAAGCAACTTACATGTTTGGCTTATTCCATCGTGGCCCATAGTACGGACTACAGAAGATTTCAGGCACATTGCAGATAACACACAACAATGGCAAGGTATATGCCAGCTGTCAAGGCAATGAAATCTGTGCTATAAGCAGAAAACTATGCAAGGTTTATGCCAAGTGAATGAAATCTTTCAATGATGGATATTAAACAAAGTGACTTTTCTACGGTCCAATATGTTCTTTGAGTAAACTATGTTGCAAATGTATAGTTTTGTGGCTTCAATTCTTGTAATCCCTCACATGGCTATGAATTACTGGCAGGGGTCGAAAGGTGAATCCTCTTCGTCAGAGATATGATAGCTATGAGTATACCGTGGAGCAACACATAGTTGGTTCTCTTCTTTTCACGCCTCTCTTACTTCTGCTACCAACCACTTCGGTTTTCTATATTTTCTTCACCATATTGATGTGTGCCGTCAGCTGTGCCTGTCTAGCTATCGACATCCTTAGATCTATCATTCATGCTACACCTTACATCAAAATTTTTCTCTGGTTGGTGAGGCCGAGAAGATTTCCCTCTGGCATGTGGTTTGAAATCATCTCTTGTAGGAGTAATGCTGGTCCTATGGACGTTGGACGTTGTAGTGATGCTTCTACACCATCTGAAAAGTCATGGAAAAGAACAGATATATGCGGAAGTCGGTCCAATGTATTGGTTTCTATTCTTCAGAGCAACTTTTTGAATATAGGTAAGGCATTTACTCATTGAGCTACTATTCTTAGTCTGTTTTGCCACTGATGCTGTTCTAGGTCCACTACAGCAAGGCATGGCCATTCTTTATTTATGTCGACCATTACGCCTGACTCTATTTTGGTTTCTAGCACCATGAAACCTCTTGATTTTGAACTATCATAATATTTGGTAGGACGCTGCCAACTTTGTTCGTATGTGATGTGCCATTGGGGATGATCAGTGAAAATGCATAAATGCATGGGTAAATATGTATCTACAGGGGCACAATTTCCCCATTTACCTGGTTTAAGTTCTTACATCTGTGTTTTTTATTTGTAAAATCATGTGTACGCATACATATTCGTAGGTTAATTTGTACAATCTTGTAGTAACTATTTGGAAAATATGTTGCAGGACAAATTGTCTGGCCTCATTATAGAAAAGTGTTTTCTGAAATTTCTGCCCCTTTTGTTGCCTCATCAGCATATGGAGTTCTCACCGGGAGAAGGTGGTCTTCTGTTCCATCTATATAAATCTGATAGCTCAGCAGTTTCACTCTCTCTCTCTCTCTCTCTCTCTCTCTCTCTCTCTCTCTCTCTCTCTCACACACACACACACACACACACACACAGAGACGCACACGCACACTCTTTCACATTTTTAACATTCCAGTTTTTAAACTTGTACAGTATTCCATCTACGTTGGGGTCTGGTCTACCTTCAACAATGCCATGGATGTCCATCCCATGGAAAGAGTACTGGCGTATTTGCTATGATGCAGTTCTTGGACGCGAGTCAGATCTTCACCGTGATTAATTTCTTCAAGCTGATACCCATTTTGAGTTTTTCTTCTCCCCGGCTATTTTTTGATTCTTAATTTGTAAATTCCTTTCATTGATAGTTGACGTGTAGGGATTGTTCTTCACATTTTGAGGTAGTGCAGTTTTTTTTCTAGCTACAGAGTGTACTTCGTGAATGTTTTTTTTTCTTCATTTATGACAAAGATGATGACTATTGCTAAGGCCATTGTAAAATGGTTGTGAAGGTTTGGAATTCAAAATTAGAGCACAGAAATAGGAAAATCTCGAACACAAGAAGCAAGTGTCAAGTGGGATTGGTCCTTAGGGTTAGTTGAAGTACGCATAAGCTGAAGTACGCATAAGTTGGCCAGAACACCCGAGTTATAAAAAGAAAAAAAGAAGCAGCGGCATAATATTGCCGAGGTAGAGGTTTGTGTTTCAAACTTTCAACATAAGAACATGGTTTTTATCGTGGTGAAGTTCGAGTCGTGCTATTTCATCTTTGCATGACACAAGAAGTGGATTTCGCCCCTATGTCAATAATATCTTTAAACGAATTACATATCTTTAAAAATGGACGAACTAGAGTTTCAACCTTCACTTTTTTCGCTAGAAATGTTGTTCGATCAGGCTCTTTTACCAATATTCAATTGACTTGATTTGTTGTGTAGATGGGCACGATCAATAATAAATTTTCTTTTTTTATCTCTCGTTACTTGTTATTTTTAAAAGTCTCTCTCAAAACCCAAACCGAACAGGGCCAAAATGTGTATCATAATCTCAAAAATTAATGTTTCAATTTTTCTTGGTCTAAAAGACGAGTAAATTTTAAAAAATTATATACAACGTGTATGATTTTGTCACGTTCTTTCACATATTTTATGGGTTTCATACATGACTTGTAGGGAAGACTGGCATTTCGATTGTTGCCTTCACTGTGTACATATGTGCTAGAGCCTTTGCCGGAATTCGTCAGGACGGATGGATTGTCCGAGCTCGAAGGCACGAGAGATTTTGAATAGAGAAAAGAACAATTGCCATAGCGGTGCCAAGCGGTCCATTCGGCTGCTCGTTTTAATACGGACGGCTTGAATCTAATTCGAGTGCATAAAAATCTCGACCGTTTGATTGAGCCCCCAAGTCCCTTGTACTGCACAAGAGGCCTCTCGCTTCTCGACTCGGGTAGGTAGGTGCACACGAGCCTTCCCTTTTCAACCGGGTAAGTGCACAATCTAATACTCTATTTTGATTCTTGTTTAGAGAGCTTAATTGGGTTTCGTAATGGTCTTTACCTTCTGCAGAGCACATGGGCGTGGTATTAATATTTGATTGTTTGATTCCATAAGCAACCCCCATGCCAGTAATATTAATTAGTCGTGTCTTGCATCAGAAAACTTGATTTTCTTTTCCATAATACCATTTCATCAATTGATTTTTTCTAAATACCAATAACATTAAGGAATGCTTTTTTTTTTTTTTTTGGCAATATTATATGCATTAGTGGAAGGTTAGCGAAAAATTAGTGTGTGAACAACCAAAATGGTTCAATGTCGCTCCATAGAATCGAGCCCCAAAACTCCCCCTCGCAAAGCAAGAAGTATAGCCAGATGAATTACCCTTGTTCGGTTGTGGGTTTGGAAAAAAAAATTCAAATCCAAATCCACTCATTACCTATATTTTTAATCATTACTTTCATTTATCTCTCCACTCAATACCTCTATATCCAATCATTAATCTCATTTCTTTCTTTATCTCTCTTCACTCATTATCCATATTCCCAATTATTATCCTATTTTCTCTTCTCACTCATTATCCAAAAAACAAACCCAAAAATTTTCCAAACCCACAACAGAACGAGGCAACCAACCCTCGGACTTGGTGATTTTGTTCGCATCCAGGATTGCCAAAACTCTTCGTCCCATTCTTAACTAAAATCCACTTGCTTTCTAAAGAAATCGTACTGCCACTAGAAACTATACATTTAAGTTCCATAAATTCCGTTCACGCACATGTCCGTACGGGGTGAGGTCAATTTCGCCCTTTCAAAAGTGTTTGAACGATTTAGATTAAAGATAAATTATTAACGATAAGAGATATTTCTTATCGGTCAAAAATTAAAAAAAAATATATCGTTATTGCCAAAATGAAAATGAGATTGCGCTTCCATGTGTTCCGTGAACAGCTCATTCATTCACGACTCCTCCGTAAATAAATTTCTCTCGTCCATACGTCCATATGTACCGAATGCACACTCCATGAATAAAAAATACGACATCGGATCCCTAAATTCCGAAAAGTCCACTCACCCTCGTAAGGTTATAGTCTCCTTCCATCTTGGTTTCCTGCACTGCACTAATCATCGTTTTTGAGATCTCTTTTACTCTGCAAAGAAGAGAAAAAACATGGCTGCAACCTTGGTTGGAGGAGCATTTCTCGGCGCTGCATTTTCAGTGCTGCTCGACCGTCTGACTTCCCCCGAGCTCGTCAAGGTCTTCCGGGGCCGAAAGCACGACGAAAGGCTCCTTAAGAAGCTGAAGTTAAAATTGCTTGGACTCAACAAGGTGCTCAATGATGCAGAGAGCAAGCAGTTCACCGATCGAGCCGTGAAAGAATGGTTGTGCGAGCTTAAAGATGCCGTTTACCACGCTGAAGACTTGGTGGACGAGATTGCTACTGAGGCTTTGCGGTGCAAGGTGGAGGCCGAGTACCAAAGCGACCCAAACCAGGTACAGTCTCTTATCTCGTCTTTCGCTAAGTTGTTTGACGATGAGATAGAGTCCAAGTTAGAGAGGATGATTGATGTATTAGAAGATTTTACGAAAGAAAAAGATGTACTTGGTTTGAGAGAAGTTGTTGGAGAGACCTGGTCTCACAGGTTGCCAACAACTTCTTTGGTGGATGAAACTTGTGTCTATGGAAGGGAGAATGACAAGGAGGAGATAATGAAATTGTTGCTCTCCGATGGAGAAGATAGTAATGAGCTAGATGTGATTCCGATTGTGGGGATGGGTGGGGTGGGCAAGACCACTGTTGCTCAACTTTTGTACATTGATGGCAGAGTGGATGTGCATTTTGGTGAGAAAGCATGGGTATGTGTGTCTGACGTATTTGATGTTTTAAGTGTCACAAGAACAATTGTCGAGGCAGTCAATGGGTCGGCTTCAGATGCAAGGGACCTAAACTCGCTTCAGGTCAAGCTGAAGGGATTACTGTGTGGGAAAAAGTTTCTTATAGTCTTGGATGATGTTTGGAACGAGAAGGATGACCATTGGGACACCTTGATGACTCCTTTCAGGTTTGGAGCACATGGGAGTAAGATTATCGTTACCACGCGCAATGAGAGCGTTGCATCTATTGTGCAAACAGTTCCGATTCATGGTTTGAAGGAATTACCCGAGGAAGATTGTTGGAAGTTGTTCTCCAAACATGCATTTGAGAGGGGAGATTGCAATGCACATCCAAAACTTGAAAAGATTGGTAAGGAGATATGAGAAAATGTAAAGGTTTGCCTTTAGCTGCAAAAGCACTGGGTGGTCTTTTGCGCTCCCAACGAGATGCTAAGGATTGGGTTAATATATTGGAAAGTGCCATCTGGGAATTATCAGAGGAGAGGAGTAGCATCCTTCCAGCCTTAAGATTGAGCTATCATTATCTCCCCTCCCATTTAAAGAGATGTTTTGCTCATTGTTCCATATTTACGAAGGATTATGAATTTGACATGAAGGAATTAGTGTCAACTTGGATGGCGGAAGGTTTTTTGGAGAAGCCCAAAAATAACAAGACAGTGGAAGAAGAAGGTTTTGTGTGCTTCCACGAATTGCTTTCAAGGTCTTTTTTCCAGAGATCAAATGGTAAAACTTCTCATTTTGTCATGCATGATCTTGTTCATGATTTAGCTCAATCTATGAGTGGAGATTTCTATTATAGGTTAGAGGATGGCAAGCCGTGTGGTGTTCTTGAAAAGGTACGCCATCTCTCGTATGCTCGAGGTACATTTGATGGCTTTGAGAAGTTCAAGGAAATAAAGGAGGCCAAGTATTTAAGAAGTTTACTTCAAATAGACCGCAAAATGAATGGCAAACAATGGTTGAGCAAAAAGGTTTTGGATGAGATTCTGTCAGAACTGACACACTTACGGTTGCTATCTTTGCCGAGATATCAGATTACAGAATTGCCTTATTCAATCCGCAATATGATACATCTACGCCTTTTGGACCTCTCTTATACCCGGATCAATCAATTGCCCAAACCAGTGTGTACACTCTATAATTTAGAGACATTGTTATTAACTAATTGTCATCTTCTTACAACCTTACCAGCACAGCTTGTGAAATTAATTTCACTGCGTCATCTTGGTTTAAGTGGAACCAACTTAAATGAGATGCCAATGTATATAAGTAGGTTGAAAGATCTCCTAGAATTAACTGTTTTTGTAGTGGGAAAGTGTAGCGGGTCAGGTATTAATGAGTTGAAAGAGCTTCATTGTCTTCGTGGAACAATCCACATCTCAGGTTTGCAAAATGTAACCATCAGTAGTGATGCATTAGAAGCAAAGATGGGGGAGAAAAAGCACCTTGAAAAGTTAGTATTGGAATGGGGTAGCCCTATGGAGGATTCACAGAATGAAAGAGAGGTACTTGAAAAGCTAGAGCCTCATACAAACTTGAAACATCTTGAGATAAGGAATTATAGAGGCACAAGATTTCCTACTTGGTTAGGAGATCAATCGTTTTGCAATATGGTATCGTTACGTTTGGAGAATTGCGAGTTTTGCTTTTCCTTACCACCACTTGGTCAGATGTGCTCTTTGAAAGAGCTTACCATTGCAAGGATGCCGGGAATAGAGAATGTGGGCTATGAATTTTGTGGAGAGAGTGAATCTTCATGCAAACCGTTTGAATCTCTAGAGACACTACGTTTTGAAGAAATGTCAGAGTGGGTGGAATGGCATGAATTAGAAGCCGTAGAGTTCTCTCGGCTTCGAAAGCTAGAGGTTATCAAGTGTCCCAAGCTGATCGGAGACTTACCGAAGAAGGTGCCTTCTCTGGTGAGGCTTGAGATAAAGGAATGTCCAGAGCTTGTGGCTTCACTTCCGAGGACTGCTTCTATACGTGAGCTAGTGTTGGAGGACTGCCAAGGGTTAAAATTGGAGTGGCAAGGTGTGCCTTCTGTTGAAACATTGGAGATTTCAAGATTTGGAAGTTTGACGGAATTTGAAAGCGAGCTGTTAACACTAATGAATATGAAGGAGCTAAAGTTGGAAAAATGTCTGAGGCTTTCTTCATTTCCGGAGGCTCCTGGCGCCCATTCTAGAGCCTCAGGTCCTTCCACCTCAGGTCCTTCTGCTGATCAAGCCATCGGTCCTGAAAAAAGCTTCAACAATTTGAACGAACTTAGTATTAGGTGGTGTTCGGAACTAGTTCTCCCACTATCTGTGGAGATGGGTTACTGCTACACATCCCTTGAAAAATTGAGCTTGCATGGTTGTCAGAGTCTCAAATCCTTCCCTCTAGGTTTGTTCCCAAAGCTTCGATATCTATACTTTTCTGAGTGTGAAAATTTTGAGACCCTGTTGATTCCGAATGAGAATGAGCTCAAAAATCTGGCATCGCTTGAATGGCTTGTTTTTATATCCTGCACAAATATGGTATCTTTTCCTTGTGGAGGATTACCTGCTCCAAATCTGGTTTTTTTCAAGGTGAGTAGTTGCAATAAACTGAAGGCTTTGCCAGAACAAATGCACACCCTCCTGCCATCTCTTCAGTCATTTTTTGTCAGTTTTTGTCCAGAAATTGAGTCTTTTCCCGAAGGGGGTTTGCCCTCCAAATTAAATTGCCTTTATATCTCCGGTTGCAAGAAACTTGTTGGTGGCAGGGGAGACTGGGGTTTGCACACACTCCCCTCTCTCAGACATTTTACACTGACTGGCCGCAAATCTGAATATGCGTTGGAATCATTTCCAGAGGAAGGGCTGCTGCCCACCACTCTTACAAGTCTCCGCCTTTTTCATCTGCAAAATCTCAAATCACTGAACAGAAGGGGCCTTCAACTTCTTGGCTCTCTCAAATACCTGTATATTGGGAAATGCCCTCAGCTCAAATCCTTGCCGGGAGAGAGGCTTCCCACTTCCCTCTTTGTGCTGCGAATAGAGAACTGTCCATTGCTGAAACCTCGTTGCCGCCAGGAGGAAGGAGAAGACTGGCATAAGGTTGCTCACGTCCCTGTCATAATTATGGATGGGAAAGCAATCTTTGACCAAGTCGATCTCGGTCCAATAGGTGGGGAGGAGATTTTGCATGATATTGCAGGTAGCGGCAGCCAGGGAAAACTAGAGTTTCCCATTCAGGTATGTGTTTTGCATGATATATAGAATACTTCCAACGAAATTTTGACCTGTGCCTATTCATTCCATTCATCTTCTGATTCTTTTGTCATTAGTTCTCCAACTGGCCAATGTTGATTTCTCAATCATTTCTCTTTTTGAGAAAAAGCTTCTTCTATTTATTTCTTTATTTATAAAGATGACGAAATTCCAGGAAACTTTAGTTTTATTTTTATTTTCCAAGGAACTGAATTTGTTTGTCGTCACTGAAGTTTCTGTGGCAAATAGCGCAAAAGATGTACTGGTCCATAGCAAAATCCATTTTCGGAATATATAGTTTGCGAGCAGATTTCTCATAGCTGTAACACTATGTAATTGGCCTAGGTGGCTATTCTAAGATCGTTCCGAACCTTAGTACCATTTAGAAATCAATAATTCTAGTACCACACCCACTTACACACCCCCACTCACATGAGTGATGGGTCCCGCACACAACACGTGGGACCCACCACTCATGTGAGTGTGGGTGTGTGTTTGGGTGTGGTGCTAGCAACGTTGTTTGGACATTATGTTTGTAAGCTGAAAAACAAGTACCAAAATACATGGTGATCGGTCATGAAGTGGAATAACTTGGAGGAATTAGATATAGTAAGCCTGTTCTTGTTTATTCTATTAAAAATTGAACTGTTTTCTATTGAAGTTGGTGCTTGGTTAAGCCTGTATGTTAAATTCTTTTTAAGTGTTATGCAGCCTGCTTAATGTTTTTTTGCTAATTTTCCTACTTTTAATTAGGCAATGGCCGCAGCTTCCCAACTTTCCCTATTGGTTTTCTACTTCCTGAACAGTCTTGTTTCGTTTACAACTTTCTGAGCTTGAAATTTAGCTAACTGATAACAAACAGCGCTGCATTTCACATGGTTTAATGCTGAGCTAGACAAGGGCTGAATTTTCAATCAAAGGAAGTTGAAGTTTGGACTGATTAACATGTTCATCAGTACTATTTGTACCCTTCCGTTGAGTGGTGTAGCCAAGAAGTTTGGCATTTTGCACTTTGCACTTGCATTTTCCAATTTCATAGTTCCCATAAGTTTATATGATAAACTAGTTGGTTGCTTCTGTAGAACATCTTAGCTACTGGACACTTCTCTAATTCAGTTGTTACTTTTTCTAGGTTGGTATTCTACTCAGCATAAGCTCTTGAGGCATCACAAAATCTCAATCATGTGGCTGTTATTAAATAAAAGCTTGCAACTTTGGTCCAGTTGCATTGCACTGCACGGCTTCTAATGTGGTTGGATCGTGAAATTGTGTGGAGCGATGGAAGATCATTTAGGTCGTGTTTGGAGTATGACTTTGTGGAGGGAAGCGCACCTACAGTTTTCAGTGTGTGACATGGAGCAGAGTGTGTGACATAAAGCCATCCTACCCAGGTCCGACTGGCAATCCTGTTTCCGGCCTTTCACAGCAGCTAACGGAGAAACCTTTGTCATAACCTTGATCAGCAAGCCTATTTCTATTCAGCTTTTCCCAGGTTATACCATAAAACATCAAGTTTATGGTTCTGATCTTCCAATCTGAGGTGCAGCTTCTTTATTTCTCTGTCTCATCACAAATAAAACGACATTGTCCTTGGAGTTTTACTTTTATCAACTGATTTCTATGACCTGAAGTGAAAGTGTAATGAGCCTGCTCTGTTTTATTTTAATCTTTTTGCAACAATTATACTGTAGCACCCATTTGAATGTAAATATTTTGCACTTCTGCTTTGTGACTTGACACACCAAATTCCTCTCATAAATGGCTAATACTTGTGCTCTCTTACTCCCCTGCGGTTAGGCAATTTTGTGCAAGATATGCATCATATAGTTCTCTCATAGTCGTATGGCAAAGTTTGTGATGTGAGATGGCTGTACAGTCGGGTATGTCGGCCCTCAAAATTAGAAGAAATCTTCTCGGCTTTTTTCGTTTGCAGATTTGCATATTCGCTGTTGTCATACGAAAAACATCTTTTCCTCTTATTTTCCAGTTGCTGCAAATTTTCCACAGTACAAGTAACCATACATGTTGCAGTCCCGAAGAAGAAGAAAAGAAGAAGAAGTAACCATAGGCCAACAAAATAAATTTAGAAGAAGGGTTCATTCTC
This sequence comes from Rhododendron vialii, assembly GCF_030253575.1. Taxonomy (NCBI): domain Eukaryota; kingdom Viridiplantae; phylum Streptophyta; class Magnoliopsida; order Ericales; family Ericaceae; genus Rhododendron; species Rhododendron vialii. The sequence continues at coordinate 3,801,524 of NC_080559.1, forward strand.
TTTCATTGGAGGAGGTTTTCCCCATCTTTCTTTCTTATTCTTCAATCTTTGTGAGATATATTGTCGTGTTAATTCTACTTTTAGGAGTCCCTTCTTGAATGACTGAATATGCTTAGACATGATTGAATTTGCTTGAACGTTCTCATGTCAACAGTTTTATCTTCCGTGAACACGGTCACGCAGTGTGCCCACTAATAGTGGCCGTCCATGGACCCACATTGCTCCCTTTTTACACGAGAAACACGACTGCTCAGTATTAGTTGAGCGCACTATATGACCATGTACTCAAAAGACAAATAATTTCTCGCTTGCTAGGGTCCTTACAAGTATATTACTGTAGCATAAGAAGAAACAACTAGTCATTCTCAGTAGTACTTCCGGAGCTTAATTTCTTTGTTAGCATTAGGGCTATTAAACGAACCAAACCGTTTGATTTCGAGCTTGAGTTTGCTATTTGAGTTCGGTTTGTAACAGAAATATATCAAGCTTGAATATTTTTTAAAGCTCGTTTAAGCTTTCCAAACAAGCTACTACTTTGCTTGTTCGACTTATGATGTATAAGAGATCCAAGCTACTCAAGATCAGTTCGTGATTGACTTGATTAAAGCTCGTTTATGATCGGGTTGCTTCATAAACAAGTCAAACTTGAGCAAGTCTAATTGTATTAATGTCTATAATTGTTTTGTTCTGTGGAATACTAAATGATAGGGCCTCTCTCTTCACTGAGTAGAGTTCATAGCACAACCTTTGAAAGGCCAATTTTCCCTTATAGCAAAGCTTAAAGTGGACTGAGAATCGGATTTTATAACGAGACCTCAGGTCCCACTCTATGGGGTCGATATAGTCGTACAAAGAGAATTTAGCTCGACTAATTCTGGGGATAACAGGGAGAAAGAATGCAAATCGTGACCAAATCATACACATTGCATCAATAATTTACAAGACTGAATGTAATCTTATACTAGTACTACATCATTTCAAAACCAACTGATTCATTCATGAAGCTAATCCGTACAATTACATGCAACAACTTTCAAAAACTACAATTTCTTAGCATGAAGATCCAATCTTCATGGATAAATTGATTCTAATACGCAACTTAAACCAACGTCCGCTTCCATTGCTGAATACTAATTTGTGCAGATAGGTGTCGAAAGGTTCAAAACAACGATCACTCCTAGTCTGGATATCTAATGTACGCTACAACCACAGTTATGTTGTCGATTTTGCCTCCTGTGAATTTAAGTCCGGCTTCTTGCGCAGCTATGGTAAAAGGACAAACAGCATACCTGTCCATAGAGTTAGTGAGAGCAAACTTGGCTATAGTGGAAGCCAGTTCTGCTGGAAAATTGCCCTGGTCAATTCCCTGGCTCACCAACTCCTCAATTTTGGAATCGTAGAGGTTGTCAAACAATCCATCAGTTCCAACTACAACTATGTCTCCTGGTATAACACCAACTTTAAGCTCCTGTAGGGAAAATAAAAGAAGAAATTAGGCTTAATTCAGTAAATTTGTTTTGCTCAGAAATCAGTTATGATCGAGTTTTTTTCTAGAGTAAATTCCATATCCTATCATGAATCAAAGAAACTGGTTCAGGTGAAAATATCATTGCAGATGAGTAATGGAGTATTTTGATGGCCATAGGCCTGATCCAAACTAAGGCTTTGATTGCTTCTTGGGATTTTGAAGGGAAAAGAAAAAAAAGAAGGGAATTCCTGTATCTACTTCCCCCACTATTCTCTTTGCTTTTCTTCTTTTCCTAGAGCCAAACACAGCCTAAATGGCCATAGGCCTCAAATGTTAGTCTAAGCCTATTCTAATGCAATCCGATACTACTAATATCAAATGGTAAAATCAACAAAATGTAATTGAGACAAGAGCAATGTTACCAACCTCAGCCATACTAGGATTATTTGATCTCCAATTCCCTAGCTGAAATGGACAGTTAAACCCCCAATGTTGCACCGGTGATTTATACATGGTTCTCCTGCCTCGTATCACCACAAACCCACTATCTCCAATGTTCACTACGTGCAAAACCTGCCCAAAAATAACAAACACCAATATTAGAAACACCAGGAAAAACTATGCATACGAATACCAATTTGAGACGTTGATCGATCAACAAAAAACAAAGGCAGAAAAAATGACATACATCGCCTTTCAGCGTCAAAATGCAAGCTGTTGATGATCCTTGGGCCTCAGTATTTAGGAAAGCTTCATTTAGCACCGCCATTGGATTAACACCTCCCTCAGGCTTATCTTCAATTGCAAATATAGCATTTTCCATAAGTTCCCTCGCGTATTCACCCGCGTCTATCCCCTTCTTCACCCATGAACTGACGCCATCTGCTACCCCGAATGTCTGTTTCTAATATTGGTGTTTGTTATTACTGTCGACTGTATAAATAAACACGTGTGATCTCTCAATGCAAAATTTCCCCATATCCAAGCTTGTTTTTTTTTTTTTTTAGCTGGTAGTATATCCAAGCAGATAAAAAATATATATTCGATTACTATATACTTTATCCATATCAATTTAAGTGTTCATTATAGTTCTGCGTATCATTTTCAATTGCTTTTAGAGTATCTCTCATTGCTCAAAATATGCAATATGAATATTGTTTGATAGATCTCAATTATTTTTATAAGACAATGATTTTAAAAACATAAAATATAATATATATTGTGAGATATAAGCTATTGAAATTGACACGCAGAACCGTAGTAAATACTTAAATTGGGATGGAGGGAGTATGTAAGAATTTAAGGAAATTATTATTTTTAGTGGAAAAATTGAAATGTTATCTGGTATCTCACCGGTACCGATATGTACCATATCAATAGAAAAATCGATACTCTATCCGATACGGTATTCAAAACTAGGGAGTTGGCAACAACATAGAGTTAAAAAATCTTTAGCCCATGACCCATTTTGACACAGTCAAGGTCTTGTAATTGCCGCACAGAGCACGTAATAAGCTTGTTCGGCTATATAAGTCATTTAGCTTATTTTTTTTTTATTCAAATTTTTTTTACATTTGTTAATTTTTCGTCAATTTTTCAAAAATTATTGCTTCGCCGTAACAAAAGGAATCTAAAAATTAAAAAAATACTATCGAAATCTAATTTTTTTTGAATAAGGACCAAAAATTTGGTTTATTGACTTATTTGTCTTTATTTAAAAAAAAATTGGTTTCCGATCGTAATTTTTTACATTTTAGATTTATCTTGTCACGACGAAACAATAATCTATAAAAATTGACGAAAAACTAACAAATGTAATTTTTTTTAAATAAATAAAAAAAGCCAAATGACTTATTTAGTTGAACAATAAGTTTCAAATAAGGAATGGAGCACAAATAACTCAGACTTTTTATATGGGTGCGCCCAGCGGCACGTGCAGTAAACTCATGTGGACTAAGAACTACCGCACGAGTGACTGGTTCTTAGAGTTCCCCCTCTATGGTGGAGGTCAGTGTTCGAGCCTCATGAGGGGCGGGTTTAGAGTTTCAGCAGGGACAGAATCAGGATTTTATCCTAGCAGTGACGAAATGTAAACTAAAAAAATAAAAAGATGCATTACAATATTAAAAAAATTACAGTAACATAACAAAAACTATAGTAAATGATATTTGTCATTTGCACAAAGAGTACGAAAAAAGACTAACTTTAATTTTTTAAGTTAAGTTATTTTAGAGTTAAAGTGTGAAGTTTTTTTTCCCCTTAATTATAATTTATCCTTTATATTATTTCACTTTGGCCCATTGAATTTAGTTTTGGAATACTTTTTTGGGTCTCCTTGAAAAAAAAATAGTAGAAGATTTACGATTAGTACATAACAAAAAATAAAGAAAAAAAATCTAACGGTGGCAAGATTATATATGTTAGGATTAATTTTTTTTTATACATATAATAATTGCAATTTTTAAAATTCTTGTCGTGGCGGCTGCCGCCACTAAACCCCCCCTGGTTCCACCCTTGAGTTTCAAGGCTATGGATAACCTCTGAGTCCCCCGTTGACTAATATCCCACCAACCCCCACTAACTATATATACAATATTGGCCAAAAAAAAAAAAAAAAAACTCATGTGGACCCAAATAATGACAATCTATTCTAATATATCTATTCTAATATATAAAGGGAGAGCATCAGTTTGGTATCTCCCTGTCATGTATTTTCATTTCCAAAAATATCCATCTAAAAATTCACCCCTAAATTTTCCTCGAATCCAATTCACAGCAGTCAACTATATGGCAAAAGGGTAAGTCTGCTTTTCAACTGCTCCCCACGATGTGAACTCAGCCAGAACTCCCCTCTTCTTCTCTTCCACCCCTCTTCTTCACACACACAGTTCTATTTCCTTCACGTTTCTTCTTCACAAGCTGTAACTGCCAAAAAGTTTTGTCCCTGCCTACTTCTTCGTCCTCTCCCTCGCTGCTTCTTCCGGCAAATTTTTGCAAATCACCCACCTTTCCACCATCTCAGGTTTGTCCACTCTCAATCTTCTTTCCCTTATTTGTGTGCTAGAGTAGACTTTCATTTTCCCCATTAGTAGATGAAAGAGTTCTTTCTTTCTTTTTTAAATCGGTACGAAAAAGTTCATTTTCTCATAATCTTTCTTTCCGCCATTAGTAAATTTTCCAACTCCTATTTCTATAATTCACGTGGCCATCATGCATCAGGATAGGTAGTATTACACAAAAGGAAAACCTGAAAAGGGCTACGTACGTGGGAAAGAAAGTAGGATGAGCAGGGGAGTAAAAGAAGAATATGCGGGGAGAGGGATGTGAGTTTTGTCTTTGACGTGTTCAATAAAACGCTTTAGTGAGTATGTTGCATGGCTTTTGGTTTGTTAATTTCATGACAGTGAGGCAAACAAAAAAAAAAAAACTTAATTTGAACCCGTTGGCACATCTCGAAGTACCGTTACTACTAATGGACAACGCTAGAAGCTGGGTTTGTCTAATTTTTTGAATGAAAATAATACATTTATTTAATGGTCTAGGTTTGCGGTCGAACATTTATTTAGGGATAAAGGGAGTATTTTGTAACATAAGAATCCAAAAGCTAATCTCTCATTCTATGCATGTGTGAGGGACTAAAGAGTGTCTTCAATATTGTATTAAAAAAAATAGTTTCTATGGGGAATGATGAGTTTCTCTGTAATCTATATGTATGGGGAAGGATATAACCCAAAAAAAAAAAGTGGATTATAAAAGCGTGGGAATGACACTTTTGTTTCAAAGTTTGATATCTACACATACCCTCATTATTGACAAATTAAAGAAAATTTGGTAATTGTACTTAAGATTTTAGTCATAACTAGAGGCTGGACACACATTATGGGTGCACAAGTCATACTTTACAATAGCTTTCCGTTTATTGTATGATTGAATTTTTGCAAATTTGGTCAAAATCTGATGTGCACAAGCCTCCATTGCTGATAACTAGAGGTCGGAGCATACATGATGTGTGTGCAAGTCGGATTTGTAGCTTCGTGCTTATTAGAATAGATTGTTGTTGTAACACTTTCAAATAATCATTCTATGCTGCTCATTTTTGTTTGTTATTATGTAGGAATGTCTCATAGAAAAATAGTATTTCAACTTTGGGAAAATTGTCAACAGGAAAGTACTATGACTAATGAAGCGACGACAGATGTACAACAGGTAATAAGTAAATTTATTTATTCGATATTGTGTGGCTTATTATCTCATTAAAAGAAAACTGTCTAGGAAATTTTGTAAGTAACACTATATTCTTTATTGAATGACAGGTTTCGACTTCACAATCTATGCGGATAGTAAAGATAGGAATCTATTGTTCAAAATGGATGTTCTCTGTGAGAGCTAACACAATTGATTTACGAAATCTTATTGAAGAGTACTTAGGTATTAGATTGTGGCAAAATCGGTGGTAGCAGCGACGTTAGCAAAACAGTGGCGATTAGCATGGTAATGTATAGATATGTATATACATGTTAATTATCACTATAGTATATAACCATTTGATTGATTTTTTGAGAATTTAACTGTTGTTTACTATCGCAATAGGTTAATACTAGAGGCTGGGGCACATGCGATGCGTGTGTAAGTCAAATTTTCACAATGTTTTTGTAAAAATGCTTCCCACTTATTATTTAATCAAATTTTCACAAATGTTGTGAAAATTCAACTTGCACACGCATCGCGTTTGCCCCGGCCTCTAGTCTCATTAATTAGCAAGCTAGAGATAAAGCAAATATCTAATAACGAGCGAGGCCATCTCGCCGATCTTCTTCGAGTCAAGAGGCACACCATCTGAGACGAGTCAGCAGAGTTGCCAAATGTAAGTTCGGGAAAATGCTTTCTAACCCAAATGTGCAATATGGGCTAGAAATAACCCGAATATAGAAGGCCCGAACACGTATCGCCCGGATGACTCGAAGAGGAGCGTGATTTGGTGGAGGAGGAGAGGGAGTTGAGGAGAGATACTCAGAGAAAAAGCTAAGTAGCCCCCACGGTCTACATAATCCGATGTGATATCTGCTCTTTGTTGGTTGTGGATGGGATAAAATTAGAGAAGTATTGCCGTGTTAATTCTGCTATTGAGCGTCCCTCCTTCCTTGAGTGACTGAATATGCTAAAACATGATTGAATTTGTTTGAACGGTCTCATGTCAACAGTTTTATCTTCTGTGAACACGGTCACGCAATGTGTCACTAATAGTGGCCGTCCATGGACCCACAATGCTCCATTTCTACACGAGAAACACATGACTGGTTGGTATTAGTTGAGCACATCATATAATTATATTGGTGCAAAACATGGCTCACAATGTTATAATCAAAACTCAATAATCTCCTTAGAAATAATCAAATTTTAGGCTTTGGATAACTATAACTAGCAACTTTTTGACAATAACCAAATTTAATAGATTCTACATATTTTTAATCAAATACACTAATCATTATATAAAAATGTTAATGCATCATATATGCATTGGGCAACGCAATATTTTTGAAAAAAAAATATTTTACTAATTTTTTTTTTAGAAAACAGTTTTTAAAAAAAAATTCCAAAAAAAGATTCAAAAACTATTTTCTATTTCTAGTAAAATAGCTAGTTTTTATTAGTTTGAAAACTATTTCTAGAAAAACTATTTTCTACTGTTCACAATTTTTAGTTTTTTGTAGTTTGAAAATATGATTGATAAGTTTTGGTTATCTAATTTTGATTATGTCATTGTAGACATCTACATTACTAATCTTAGCAATCTCTTAAATAAATAATCAAAAGTTGATGTGATAACATTTGGTTATAGTATTGTGAATACCCTAAGAAGAAACAACTAGTCGTCCTCAATAGTGTTTCCAGAGCTTAATTTTTTGTTAATCATTAGGGCTATTAAATGAACCAAACTGTACGATTCAAGCTTGAGTTTGCTATTTGAGATCAATTTGTAACTTAAATATATCAAGCTTGAATATTTTTAAAGCTCGTTTAAGTTTCGAAACAAACTACTACTTGGCTCGTTCGACTCATGACGTATTAAGAGATTCAAGCTACTCGAGACCAAACTTAATTAAAGCTCGTTTGCGATCGGGCCGCTTCATAAACAAGTCAAACATAAACATATATTTATAATTCGCTAAGTTTTCAAACTAAGTTTGAACAATCAACTGTTGGGCTCGTTCGGTTTATTTATCAATCCAAGTTAGCAGGATATCAAAAGGCACACCCTCGGACTATATGCAACATGGCAAAAGCTAAGGAAAAAACCACGTAATTACGGCATGGCTTGATCCTGGTAAACAATTAAGCCTCAAGTTTTTTCGTACTCTCAATATAATCCCCTAAACATTCGAAAATTACTTCAAATCTTAACGTCCATCTCTGCTTATATTCACCCAGACAAAGGGTAATCTTGGCAATTTTATATCCTTCCTTCCTCCACCAAAGTATGCAAATCGAGACCGAGTACTACATTGCAGCAATAATTTACAAGACTGAATGTAATCTTATAGTAGTACTACATTTCAAAACCAACTGGATTCATTCATTGATGAAGCTAATCTGTACAATTACTACTTTCTACAACTTCTCAGGATGAAGATCCAATCTGCATGGATAAGTTGATTCTAATATGCAACTTAAACCAATGTACGTACGCTTCCATTGCTGAATACTAGCTAATCTGTGCAAATTAATGATCGCTCCTAGTTTGGAGATGATCCAATGTATGCTACAACCACAGTTATGTCGTCAATTTTGCCTCCCATGAATTCAAGTCCGGCTTCTTGCGCAGCTATGGTAAAAGGACAAACAGCAAGCCTGTCCATAGAGTTAATAAGAGCAAACTTGGCTATAGTGGAAGCCAGTTCTGCTGGAAAATTGCGCTGGACGTGGATTCCCCGGAAAACCAACTCCTCAATTTCGGATTCGTAGAGGTTGTCAAACAATCCATCGGTTCCTGCTACAACTATGTCTCCTGGTATAACACCAACTTTAAGCTCCTGCAGGGAAAATAAAAGAAGAAATTAGGCATAATTCAGTAAATTTGTTTTGCTCCGATCGAGTTTTTTTTTCTAGAGTAAATTCCATATCCTACTTATGAATCAAAAAAACTGGTTCCGGTGAAAATATCATTGCAGATGAGTAATGGACTATTTTGATGGCCATAGGCCTGGTCTAAACTAAGGCTTTGTTTGCTTCTTGGGATTCTGAAGGGAAAAGAAAAAAAGAAGGGAATTCCTGAAACAATTTCCCCCTCTACTCTCTCTGCTTTTCTTCTTTTCCTAGAGCCAAACACACCCTAAATGGCCATAGGCCTCAAATGTAAGTGTAAGCCTATTCTAATGCAATCGGATACTCCTAACAGCAAATGGTAAAATCAACAAAATGTAATTGAGACAAGAGCAATGATACCAACCTCAGCCATACTAGGATTATCTCTCCAATTTCCTAGCTGAAGTGGACAGTTAAACCTCCGATGTTGCACCGGTGATTTATACACGATTTTCCAGCCTCGTATCACCACGAATCCACTATCTCCAATGTTCACCGCGTGCAAAACCTGCCCAAAAATAACAAACAACAATATTAGAAACACCAGGAAAAACTGTGCATACGAATACCAATTTGAGATGTCAATCGACCAAAAAAAAAAAAGCAGAAAAAATGACATACATCGCCTTTTAGTGTCAAAATGCAAGCTGTTGATGATCCTTGGGCCTCAGTATTTAGGAAAGCTTCATTTAGCACTACCATTGGATTAACACCTCCTTCAGGCTTATCTTCAATTGCAAATACAGAACTTTCCATAAGTTCCCTCGCGTATTCACCCGGGTCTATCCCCTTCTTTGCCCATCCACCGACTCCATCTGCTACCCCGAATATCTGTTTCTCGGCACAAATGAAGTGGGAATCTTCTCCTAGTGGTTTTGACTCGTTGTACTTTGGGATATAGTAGGAACCAGCAATCATTTTTAGGCTTGGTTCAATCGAGTTGAAGCTGCAGGATTGATGTAAATGACCAAAAATCAGTTACCAGGCAATTACAAGTCTTCAAAAAAACAAAACAAAACATACATAGAAACGGGAACGAGACATATCAACATTCACAGTCAAGTTCAACCGTGCAATACCCATCAAAGAAATCCGACGATTGGCATAGGCATACTTTTATATCTGTAGAAATATGAACAGTTATGTCTGGCTGCACAGGGCATGAATTTAGAACACATTCTCATTTAGTCGTATAAAATAAACATGCGAAGTACAGTAGGTTTTAAAGGTGGTATTAGAGTAGGTTTCTAAGGTGTGGTATTATTGCCGAAAATTATTTTCGATCAAGACCATTTTAGTAGGTTTTTTTTTTCCTACATAAATTTTGTGATCCAGCAGTTGTCTATTAGGTCTCACAATGAGGTATCATATCCTCCAATGTGTATGCAAGGATTCGGGGTCTCTGTAGTGAGGCCGGACCCTATAGTGTCCAATCTCACTACAGGGACCCGAATCCGTGTATGGTATTTTATAACTATTAGATAGTCTCTGATATTGACCGATATATGACCTTATCACTATGTATTAGAACACGATCGTCCATGCTTGGAGGCTCGTCCAACCAACCAACCGCACTAGCGTCTAATTGTTTCTTTCCAAATCTTGGGAACTTGTTCATTATAGCTTGTTACTATAAGGTCATAGAAGGGCTATATCTACTCCTACAATATTTGTTTGATTTGATTACGTACTTCCTTTAATTGCGGTCCTGCGGAGCACTAAAATACATTACTTCCCATAAACTCTCGGAAAGTGCATTGGACACAGATATTCAGACACAAATCTTGAGAAAAATGTGTCCGTACTCCATAGCCATCCATCCGATAATGCGTGTCTCCCACACGTATCAAGCATCCGTGTCCTGTATCTAGACATCTGTATCGTTCACCCGTAAAATTTGGTTTTTCTGCAACATACGCTAATAGTAAGTTAGAAGCGTGAAACAGAGGAACCAAACTTTCTATCAAGCCAAACATAACCCAAGAAAGATTTTCATCTTGGAAAAAACCCAATTCAAATATACATGCTTACGCCTTAATGTATGCATCAACTGATAAAAGTACAGATTTCTAGTGTAAACAGAAGAGATAAGTTACCTTTCGGGAGCAGAGCATCCATACGGGGAAATCTCGGAGAGTTTGACGAGCCGACGCCGCTTCTTCGGAATGATCATCGCAATATCAAAAATCAGGCGTAGAGAAAATACGAGGATGCGAGTTAGGACTGGAGAGAATCACTGAAAACTGATCAAATTCCTGAAGGAAATTGGAGGAGATGTCAAGAGGATTTTGGGTGAACAGGAAATAATGAAACCTTTTCTTTCTTTGTTTTTTTTTTGGGTGAACAGGAAATAATGAAGCTGCGGAATTAATACTAAGATTTAGGGTTTTTTAGTAGGTAGTGATATATGTAGAGGGATTGAGATTTTGTTGTTGCGTGATTGTTAGGTAATAAAAGATGATCAGAAGAAGTGTTTTTTTAGAAAGGAAAGTTACGGCTTGGGAAGTTGGAGTGTTCATAGGGCCACTTTTTGTTGGGGTGAACTTATACGATATTCTAGGAGTACCGCCACGTGGTGCTACGAACCACTTTACAACCGTACATTCTTGTAGGAATCACAACTAAATGTATGGAACCTAGATAAATATGTGATTCTTTAGTGGTTCGGAGTACCAAATGACGGTATTCCCGTTCTACTGAATAATTACTATTTATTGGGTACTCTTGAAGTACCATGTGGGGAATTCTCTGCAAATAAAAAATCACCACCACACAATGTGTGTCATCCTTTTGTCTCGCCACTCACAATCACTCAACGAAAGTGAATGCAACTGTAAAATTTGCCAATATGTAAAGGTAGAGCGAGCCCCAGAGTAAGTCTCACAAGCCTGCCAAAGCCCCACCATAGGTCAACAAAAATATTTCTTTTACACCCGACAAAAAAAGAAAATATATAAACCCTACAAAATAAATTAGTTTCAGATTAAACTAAGAAATCCCTTTCCAAAGCTAACAGAGAGAATGTAAAACCCTTCCCTTGTCTACAACAACATGACCGGGACGCCATTCGAACTCAAATCTTTCCAAGACTTAATAGTAAAGAGAATAAATTTCTTACATCGTCGGTGTAAATATTTATTCCCTCCAAATCAATTATATTGTGCCACGTCGTCATGTTTTATTGATTGGAACTACTGTTTTGCAACGTGGCGCAATGTAATTGATTTGGAGGAAACAAATGTTTACGCCGGCGGTGTAAAGAATTTATTCTCAATAGTAAATGGGAAAACAAGCTTGGGGCCGCTCACCACTTGGGCAACCCAAATATTGGGCCCGGCACCGCGTAATAAATAGTTGGAGTACCACGTAAGCAACGCCACATTATACTCCGGTAGCATTCAACAATTACTCCTTCGATAGACAAGGCGTGTATGCCAGGTAGACAAATCCCGCGCAATCTTAACTAACTTTCCTTATAAAATCACTGCTTCCGATTACTTGCCAATCAAGCAACAACTCTCCTACTAAAAACCCTATCTCTATATATCTAACCTCTCACTGCTTCATTCTACATAACCATTCGTATCTCTGGGAAAAAGAAGCCTTTCATTCTTCAACCCTAGATCACTCGTCCCTCTCGCCGTCTCCTTAGATTTTCCGTAGAGTTTTCGTTAAATTCGCGCTCGTGCAGATTTGGTCTCTGCGCTTGATTTCGAAACATGGCGATGATCGTTGCGAAGAAACGCCTTCGGCTTGTGAATCTCTCCGAGACTTCCCCTTGCGGATGCAGATCCGTTCGCCAAAAGTAATTTAACATTCTGGCTTACAGTTGTATTTGTATTTGTATGTATGCATATATATATATGTAATTCTACATGGACGCGTATGGATGTCTATTTGTGTAGTATGGCTTTTGATGTAAAAACTTTTAGGTTACTCTGTTTTCTAAACAGAGCAAAACGGAGGGCCAAACTGCATATAATCACTGAGATTGAAACGAATAGTTATATGCCGTGAAAACTAAAAAATTGGGTTGACCGATTAGCCTCTGGCCCTAACCGTAGTGAGAAGCGCTATCCGGGGCTCCATAGATACTCTACCAGCGGTGGATCCTCTGACGTCTCCAAGCCGACCATAATAGATCATGCTATCAAACGATCTTCTTTCTTCTTACTATATATTCTGTCTCCAAGATGGCCTTCTTCCTGCATCGTTCTATCGGAAGAATTGTTTCTCAAATACGGAGCGATACTAATTTCACGAGACTTTTATATAAGCATATAAAGAAAACACGGATTTTAATCTTTCTTCCTCTTCATATCAATTCTATTTTTTTTTTGTTTCTCTAATTTCCCCCCTCTCAATGTAGGATTGTTTCTAGCAAAACCAACTTGAAGATGGTTGCGGGATCGCTATACCTGCCAAAGGAAGACAAGTTGAAACCCAGAGGAGAAGATGCTCACTTCATGTGCATAGAGGAGAAAACCATTGGCGTGGCAGATGGCGTCGGCGGGTGGGCCAAGACGGGTGTGGATGCAGGGGAATACTCCCGGGAGCTCATGACTAACTCAACCATTGCAGTTCTTAACCAGCCCAAAGGAGCTGTGGATCCAAAACAGGTTTTGAATGAAGCTTATTCGAACACAAAGGCTCAAGGATCATCAACAGCTTGCATAATTACACTCAATGGCCATGTACGCAATTTTGTTCGCTTTTTACTACTTCTTTACTTATCCTCTGGTCATAAGCAATGGAATGGTGATCGCGTTTCCTGATCATGTTTTGTATACTACGCGAGTTGTTGTCCTTGCGGTTGTAAAAAACATAGCAACTAGCAAGTATGTAGTCTTTGAATCTAGTGAATGTGTTTCATGTATGATTTCTTATTTGTTTTTCGTTTTTTGTTTTTCCCTAGACCTTGCGCGCAGTTAACATGGGAGACAGTGGATTCATGGTGGTTCGAGGCGGAAGAGTGATATATCAATCCCCTATTCAGCAATGGAGCTTCAATTGCCCATATCAATTGGGAAGTAGCAAGAAGGACCATCCAGACTTGGCAATGGTTTGTAAATTGATCACATATGTTCTGTTTTTATCTTGCCTCAGTTTTTGGTCTTCAAGTAGCAAGATAAAAATTCCTTACTTTCTTTTTGAGGGTTTTAATGCGCTAGGGTTCCTTGGAACTGTAAGAGGAATACCTAGGGCTGCCTCCATTGTAACTCTTATTCATACTTTCATCATAGTGAAACACCTTAGCACCTCCACGATAACTCTTATTCATACTTTTATCATAGTGAAACACCTCAGCACCTCATGGAGTACGACAAGCAATCTACTTAAATCGGAACCACAACGTAAATCGATCTCAGTGTCTTGTCTTGCTTCTTTTTTTTTTTTTGAACTGTAAAAAGGTGTGAGGGGGCCACCAGCGTAGTAGCTCTCCCTGGGCGTGACCATGGGGGCTCCCTACCCACTGTGGAATGTCCAGTTGAGCCATAACTACTGCTCGGGAGAGCAGACCGTCACTAGAGTACCACCTAGGTACATAGTTGGCAAAGGGCCCAGTCCGTGAAGTCTAGCAACGAGATGAAGTCTTGCGGGACTCGAACCAAGGTCCGTGTACGGAAGGGAGGGCATTAGGCCACTCACCTTTGCCAACTAGGCTACCACCTTCGGTGGTTCTTGTCTTGTCTTGCTTGCTAGATTGTTTTTTGTTCTTGGTTTGTTCTTTGTGTTGTGTTTGTTGGTTTGGCCCGTTGGAATCCCCAACAATTTTCACCCCAGTTAATGCCAATTAGCTACTTGTATAGAATTAGTTATGCCAATATAAGTTACCGTGCTCTTATGCCTATTTAAACCACGATTGCCCTTGTTTGTTTTTTTGTTACGTACCAGCTCGTGGAACACTTCACAGCCGATACCTAACAACCGTACGATTGCTTGAAGCTTTTAACGCTGAAAAATAATCTCTGAAAACGCACAGACCGCTACATCTAATTCCCGCTGCGTGTCATTCGATACTCCTCCTACTATTATAGTTACGCAATTTAACAAATAATAAGGTGATACCGTAATCTTATGCCTAGTTAATTTTGCCTAGTTAATTTCTCAAATATTGTTCTTTGACTTAATAGGAGTTGGAATTGGAAGTAGAAGCAGGGGACGTTGTTGTAGCGGGAACAGATGGGTTGCTTGACAACATGCACCCAAGTGAGATTGAAGAAATAATAAGGCCATGTTTGGAACAAGACTCAGATTCAGATCCACAACAACTGGCTGAAAGCATTGCAAACCTTGCTTTGTATAACTCCTTCGACAAGTACGCCGACACTCCCTACGCTCGGGCAGCTAGAAAAGCAGGGCACCGCCATCGCAGGGGCGGCAAAGTGGACGATATCACCGTCATTGTTGCCTTACTCAATCAAATGTTACCACAGCAAGATTGCCAGCTGATCAAATGCTGACGATTGAACGGATGAAAATCAAATTGGTTATCCAAAGTCAGGCAGAATCAAGTGATCAGAACTTATGAGAAAAAGTAAAAAAACATACTTAATTTAGAGTGCAATTTGGTGGCTCACTCATTTTGGAAGCTGGCTAGGTGAAGATCAGAGATTTTGTTCAGCTGCGTTGTCGACTCGTTTTCGAAGAGTACTGTTGGTGTTGTTAACTTGGGATGTCTGTAATGAAGTGTTTCGGAGATGAATTTGAGTCTCTTGTAAACTCATTTGTAACAAGGGCCGAGCCAAGTTTTTTGAGCAGTGAAATCAATTCTTAGAAACATATCTGGTGTTTTTCTTATTAGTCAATCAACCAAAACTATTACCAGAGATATAGAAATAACCCCTCTAAGAGCATCCCCAATGGGGATGTATTTTAGAAGGGGATGGATAGTTATTTTAAATGTAAAAAGTGGTTAAAAGTTAGTTGGATGTAAAATAAAACCCATCACTCTCCAATGGTGAGATGTAAAAAAGAGATGGATAATTAACTAACTTTCCCTTCTTGTTAATTTTCCCCATTGGAGCAATTTTTTTTACATATGGATTGTATTATAACTATAGCACCTGGTTTTACATCCCCAATGGGGATGCTCTAACAACGGTAGTTGATGTGCAAAAAGTATTTTGATACCTATGAAACGAACATAAAAAGTTCGAATTTTTTTTTATCATTGTGTATATCAATACACTTACTGAGAGGGTAAAAAAAGTATTGGACATATCAGAATTTGAATACAATGACCGTCTCTTTCTCTTGTAATCGGTAGACAGTGATGTCCGATAAATTTGATTTCTTCATGGATAAAAGCTTGATGAAAAAGCCTGCAAAATGAACAAATTGGATTGTCAAGCAGTACAGCATAGAGTTACACAGTTTTGCATAACACTAATGAAGTTTCCATTTTTTGGTTATAACCAAGTTGTCCGGGTCAGCTGTGCACCCTCCACCAATCCTCGCACCAATCCCACCGTCCACGGGTGGCCCCAATTGAAGCCGGGATAAAACCCTGTATAAAATACATTTCAAAAATCCAATTCGTTTCAAACAAGAACAGATCCCGAAGCAACTCAATCGAAAAGAAATAAACGCGAATTCCACCACGCCTATGTAAAACAAACAAAAAAAATGATTCGTTTCGTACCTGAATAGGGTTGGGACCGAACTTGAACAGGACTCCTTGAAACCGTTTCTTGCGATTGACTGGTTAGTGTCATTTTGCCTTTATTCGGTTGGGAGTATTCTGCGGGGTTGAAGTCGAGGTTTTGATGAAGGAGGAGAGAGAGAGAGAGAGGAAGGAGGTGAGAGAGAGAGAGGAGTGGGTTGGCTGTTCTTGGAGTCTCTCCCTGCCATGGAGGACGACGGTGGAAGCTCATTCCAAATTCAAGCCTATGAGAAAAGCGTATTTGCGAATCACGCTATCTTATCTCCTGGCCGCTTCATTTTGCTAGCTGGAAAAGTGTGTTTGCCAATAGCGAAATACAATCCACTGGCCACGAAGTTTTGCTTCCCGTCCCATTTTATGAGGGAAACGTGCTTCTCAATACCGCTTTACAGAAGCCTCGCATATGACAGACGCGAGCTTTACCAAAAACGATGTCGCCCGTACTCCCTAGGACTTCTCATTTTGACCCTGCGAAATCCCTTGAAACAAGAATTTATCAAATTGTGAGCTTATTAGGGTTCATTTTTACGATCCAAAATGTGCATATTGAAGATATTTTGATGAAGACAAACCTGGAAACAGATTTCTTGAATCGAATGCTTTTTGATATATAATCGGAGACGATAATTGCGAATTTGTTTTTGTAAAAATAAACTTGGATGTACTGTATCAAACCCATTCGGATAGAGAGAAAGGTTGTTTTGAATTCGTCAAATTGTGATCTCATTTCGATTTGTCTCCATGATCGAAATCTCTCAACTTGTAGAGCTTGTCAAGAAGATCCATAGTGTCAAAGATAATATGAATCTAAGGCTGAATGAATTATAATCGAAGACGATCAAAGTGAATTTATTTTTATGAAAATAGATTTGGCCACACTGTATCATTTAAGCTAATATATTCACTCCGAAGACGGCGAGGTTGTCCAGCGGAGAAGGATTCTCACTCCATTGTAAAACATCACTTCTAATCTTCTAATCCGTCAACACAATCTGATACCCAATAAGCTAATTTCGATTCTTTTTAGCTTTCATTGTTCTTGGCAATAATTTCTTAATCAGTCAACACAATCTGATGTTAATTTCGACTCTTTGTAGGAGCTTTTGCGAGCATTGGTTTTCGCTAGAGATTTTTAGGTTCTTAATTGGAACGAAAAGGATTGCTTTCAGTTCGGACTTGATCCCTTGAAGTTACCTCGTCTTTGTGTGAACTTCCAGTTTTCCTTCTACATACATAGTGAATGTGGACATAAAGTTACAGAAGAAAAGAGGGAGATAAAGCCTCCACTTTTTGAAGCTCGTTGAAGTTTCAAAGCAAGGTCGAATAGGTTACTACTCTGCTCGTCTTGCCTGTGATATATGAAAATTTAAACTCCTCGTGTTCGGCCCGATTAAAACTCATTTTAGATGGAAGACTTGGATTCAGTAGTAGATCGGCATCAATTACTGGGCAAATGTGCTTTTCTAGAAGTATAATTGACAACTTGTACTTTTTTGCAGACTGCAATTTAAAGCTGCGACAAACAATGGTGGAAATGTTTCGAACTTAGGTCCACAGATGCAGCTTACAACAAGCTGGAATGCTTTCCAGACATGGAGATCCCTACACTCTGATTATCAGTCGAAAGGTCTTTTATTTATTCCCCATTGTTCTTCCAGATAAAAATGTTCACTTTGAGGTCGACCGAATAGTAGGATTGAGCCCTGCTTTCTCATGCTAACTTATCATTAGCATGGGAAAACATCATTACTTGCTTTATAATGGTTGCATCAATCCTGTTGGTGCATCTCAAAATGTTATTTTCTCCCTTTAGACCATATTCAAAAAATACCCACTACAATCTTACATAGGTTTTTTGCTTCCAGGAATATCAGTTTGGTAGCGATGGGAATTTGCAAGGAGTCGGTCTCTTCATAAACATGGAACCTAAAACTAGGCATTTGGTAAGTGAACCTCATGATCACTGTCTTCTGGTTCTCACGCTCGATTAAAGTGCAGCATTGCGAAGGAGACTTTGTACACGTATGTAATGCTTAAATAGGAGGCAATAACATGGATCATAATGATCAGTTTTATGAATGGGGATGAAGAATATGCATTTTACTTCTCCCTGATAGGGTTTGCAAGTATGAAGTTTTTTTTTTTTGGTTGTAGTCCATCTTGAAACACATGCCGTTCTATAAATTGTTCACTGAGGAAAACAAAGAAGGAAGTTTTTAGTATGTTATGTTGCACATTCGACGGAAGAGTCTTAGAAAGCATGACAACTACGACAATTCCTTTAAATTTTTGGAGAATGTCAGCTACTCTCTCTCCTATGTCTGTCTGGACAATTTTCCGTGGTTTCCATGATCTTAAGCTGCCAAATTGACTCAGTATACTTTCTTAAATTTTCAAGTTGTTGTCCTGTGTAGAAGCCCTAGAGGGTGGTCTAGCTGCTCGTGCTGGTATATATAAAGGGGTTGAGATATATGGTGTGTACTAATCACATTGTCTCCTCGCCAACTCATGAATCTGAATAAAGTTCTCTGGTTTTAAATGTGTTTTGACAAGAGCAAACCAAAATAAGCCTTGTTTCCATTCAATCGGGGTTGGCTTTTCTATCTGCTGTGAATGAGCGATTTTTTTATCTTGTACTCTTAAATCTTGGTGACTTGGTTCGAATTAATTGATAGGCATTTGTGAAACTATAAGTTATACGGCTTTTGAGAAAGTACCATTAAAAGTTTGGTGACTGCAATGGATTTACATTATTAAGCGGCTGCCATTAACATCTGAAATTTGCTGGATTAACTATCCCGGATTTTATTGAAGGTCAATCTACCTCATGAGATTATTAAGCATTCCCCGATATCCAGCACGATCATCCATCATAGAACTCAAGAGGGCCATCTATTAAAGACTGGATATGTGAAGATATTAGTTCTATCTCTGGTAGTTTTACATCATTTGTCTCTTGCCCTTACCATCTTTTTACATTTTGTTATTCAATATATATTTTTTCAGGCGTTGTATGAAACCACTTTATTCTTATAAGACAGAATGCTGCTGTTGATATGGAGAACACAGTTCCTGAGATGGAGGATCAGGGGGTAGAATCATACATACTGGGCCTGCTGAAAATTTGGTAACTTCCTGATTCTTAGCCAACATGGAGAAATTTCTCATGCTGTGTTTGGGTCATGAATTTGTAGAGTTGTGTATGGAGGGAAAGGGAAATGGTGGTGCAAGTTAGAAGAATATCTGGTCTGCCCACTTCGTACCTTCTAGAGTAATATTTTCCTTTACCTTTTCTCTTCCCTCCACCATTCTCATACACGGGCTTAAATTTAATAGTGTCTTTCTCTATTATTCATGTTAGAGTATTGTCAGGCTTATGTTAGTCCCACATTGGTTAGTTATCTCATTGTAATGAGTATCTCATAATATAAATAAAGTCTTTGTGTGTTAGGGTAACTTAACAACCCTAAACACTTTTCTCATTTCTCTCTCTTTCTAACAACATGGTATCAGAGCGGAACCCACCGTAAATCTACCATACGTCACCCACCACCACATAACAGTCGTGAACAGTAATCTCGGCTGTGAACAGTGGAGTTTTCTGAAGACCATCAGATCTACGCCTGACAACTCCAACCCAGGTGCCGGCGACCCTCGCCGGCCGTCGCCCAGTCATCGGCGACCCTCGCCGGCCATCGCCTGACTCCGGCGACCCTCCGGCGACCCTCGCCTGACTCCGGCGACTCTCTTCTGTACCAGATCTGCTTCTTTCTCTATCATATCTACTCCTTTCTCTGCCGACTCTCTTTTGTACCAGCCTCAAACCCGTCGCCACCCACAGCCCAGCCACCGGCGACCCTCGCCGGCGGTCACCCAGTCTCCGGCGACCCTCGCCTGACTCCGGCGAGTCTCCTAGTTGCAGATTCATGTGATTTCAGCCTCCTGTGATCGTTGTTTCTCTATCTTCTACTCAATATTGATGTAAGTCGGACATTTTGGAGTTGTTTTGTTCAGTTTATTTGGGTTGGACGGTGTTCGATTTATCCTGTTTAGTTATTGGTGGATCTACGTCATCTATGGAGTTCGTATCCGTGACTGTAATGTCTAACGCACGTCCAATCTGTTGGGTATTTATGGCTGTGGTCAGTTCTAGTTGTTCTTGCTTCTGTTGATGTTCGCTTGTTGATAGTTATTGCTCCTGTTAGTTGATCTTGTTGGTTCTTATTGATTGGTGCCTCTCCGTTGACCGGTAAAATGTCTGAGCAGAAGAAGGATTCTGATTCTGGTACTGTATCTAGCACTAGTTCTACTCTTGTTGGTAGCTTATCTGGTGGCTCTTGGTCTCGCGACAGGCGCCCTATTACCTCCACCCCATTAAATGGGGGCAATTATGTTCTTTGGGCTAAAGCCGTTGAAGTATATTATATGGGTCAATTCGAGGACTCCTATTTGATTGATGATGCTCCTGCTACTACTGATGAACCAACATATAGGGCATGGAAAGCTATTGATGCCCGTATTCGTTCCGAGTTATGGAATAGTATGATTGAACAAGTTGCTAGTACTCTAATGTTCTGTGATACTGCTAAAGAGGTGTGGACCCAGGCTAAAGAATTGTATTCAGGTGTCGACAATCTCCGTCGCACATATGACCTTCATCGGTCTTTCTTTGCTATAACTCAGGGTGATGATTCTTTTGAAGATTATTATGCTAAGTTTCGGCGCATTTGTAATGAATTGGATATTTGTGAGCCACTTTCTACTGATATTCAGGTTATGCGGCGCCAGCGTGACCGTATGAGGGTCACTCGGTTTCTCTCCGGTGCATCATCGAACTTTGGTCCTGTGGGTAATCAGATTTTAGGGACTCGTGACTTACCTCCTCTCAGTGAGGTTTTCAGTCGTCTCCGTCAGTCATCATCTATTTCTGCCCCGACTCCTGACCGTTCTGCTTTAACTTCCGCTGTTTCTGATAGCTCTGTGTTCTCAGTCAGCCGTGGTCGTGCTCGCGGCAGTGATTCTAGGTTTAGAGGTCGTGGCCGCGATTTTGGAATACATGGCCGTGGTTCTGTTGGTCGTACAGATACTGTTATCGGTGGTCGAGGTGATCGTACATTTAGTCGAGGTGGCCGCACGACAGGGGGAGGCCGTGGTCGCGGCCGTGGTGCTCGGTTGTGTACTTACTGTGGGGGGACCAATCATTGGGTGGACACATGTTATGAGTTGTATGGTTTTCCTCAGGCTCATCAGGCCACTGTCTCTGAGGATACTGGACAGTTTGCTCAATCTTCTACCGATAGTTTGGTTATTTCAGCTGATGAGTACCAGCGCTTATTGTCATTTCAGAATACGACAGGATCTTCCGCTGCTACGCTTGCTCAGACCGGTCCATCTATTGCTTGTGTTGCCTCCTCTTCTTCCTCTCCTTGGGTTATTGACTCGGGAGCTACGGATCATATGACTGGTACATCTGTTTTCCTTTGTGATCGACAGCCAGTTGGTAGATCATCTCATGTTACCTTAGCTGATGGATCTACCACTGCTGTTACTGGTTTGGGTTCAGTTCCTGTCTCTTCCTCTCTTACATTGACATCTGTATTACATGTTCCTCGTTTCCCATTTAATCTTATGTCTGTAAGCCGTCTTACAAAATCTTTAAATTGTTCCGTTACATTTCTTCCTCATGGTTGTGTTTTTCAGGATCTCACGACGGGGAGGAAGATTGGTGGGGGCATTGAGCGAGGTGGCCTCTATTACTTGACAGTGTCTCAACCTGTTGCCCTTCAGACATCAGAGTCTCCATATCAACAGCACTGTCGTCTTGGTCATCCCTCTCTTAAGAGTTTGCAGCGACTTGTGCCCTCGTGTCGTTCCATTAATAAGTTGGTTTGTGAAGTTTGTGAGTTTAGTAAACATCGTCGAGTCAGTTTTTATCCTAGGGTTGAGCGTCGTGCGTTGCGTCCTTTTCAATTAGTTCATTCAGACATTTGGGGGCCTATTCATGTGCCTAGTATTTCTGGTTTTCAGTATTATGTTATTTTTGTGGATGATTTTTCTCGTATCACTTATCTTTATCTAATGAAAGAGAGATTTGAATTGAAATCTGTTTTTAAATCCTTTTACATGCAGATTAAGAATCAGTTTGATACGTGCATTAAGACATTTCGTTCAGATAATGCCCGTGAATATTTTCATAGTACCCTTTCTCAATTTTTTGATGATCATGGCATTATTCACCAATCGTCTTGCTCTCGGACTCCACAACAAAATGGAGTAGCTGAGCGCAAGATTCGGCACTTGTCTGAAGTTATGCGTGCCTTATTATTTCAAATGCAGGTTCCTAAGTCATATTGGAGCGACGCTGCCCTCACTGCCTGTTACTTAGTCAATCGCATGCCCTCTACGGTCCTAGGTGGTCAGGTTCCCCATACGGTCTTATTTCCTGATCGACCTCTCCATTCCTTACCTCCTCGCGTTTTTGGGTGCACCTGTTATGTCCATGCTCTTGACCCTGATAGGAGTAAACTTGACCCTCGGTCTTTTCGGTGTATTTTTCTGGGATACTCACACACTCAAAAAGGGTATCGATGTTACTCTCCTACTTTACGTCGTCACTTTGTCTGTGCTGATGTCACGTTTAATGAGTCTTTGCCATATTACTCAGCTCCTATTACTACCAATGACCTCCTTACCCTAGAGTCTGTGTTACCTATGGCTATTCCAATTGGCACTATACCAAATCGTTTGCAGGTTTATGTTCGGCGTTCCCCTGCACCAACACCACCCCAGCCTCCAGCACCAACCCAGCCTCCATATACAGAACACTCCTCGCCTGCCGAACCGTCTTCGCCAGCACCTCCGTCTTCTCCCCCGTCGCCAGATCCGCCTGCTCCTCGCTATCCGACTCGTGAGAATCGCCACCCGCCTTTAAAATATGGTTTTTCTAATTGTTCTCGCACTTCTCATCCTCTTTCTCAGGTTATCTCCTATGATCATCTATCTCCATCTCTTCGTGCTTTCACTACTACTGTCTCCTCTGTTTTTGTTCCTAACACTATTCAGGAGGCATTATCACGGTCTGAGTGGCGGCAAGCTATGGAAGATGAAATGTCTGCTCTTCATAATAATGGCACGTGGGAGTTGGTTACTCTTCCTGCTGGTCAAACTACTGTCGGTTGTCGTTGGGTCTATACTGTCAAGTACCTTCCTAATGGCACTGTTGAGCGCCACAAAGCCCGTTTGGTTGCCAAAGGGTACACCCAGACTTATGGTGTTGATTTTTCAGAAACGTTCTCTCCCGTTGCCAAGCTTGGTTCTGTGCGCATTCTTATTTCTCTTGCTGCTAATCTTGGTTGGCCGTTGTTCCAACTCGACGTCAAAAATGCCTTTCTCCATGGCGATCTCCAGGAGGAAGTCTACATGGAGCAACCACCTGGGTTTGTTGCTCAGGGGGAGAATCATAAGGTATGTCGTCTTCGCAAAGCACTCTATGGACTTAAGCAATCTCCTAGAGCGTGGTTCAGCAAGTTTAGTGATGCAGTTATGAAGTTTGGCATGTGTCGAAGTCAATCAGACCACTCTGTATTCTCCCTTATGTCGGCTCGAGGGAAAGTATTGCTCATTGTCTATGTAGATGACATTATTATTACTGGAGATGATCAAAAAGGGATTGATGAGCTAAAACAGTTCTTACATAGTCAGTTCCACACTAAAGACTTGGGTAAGCTGAGATATTTCTTAGGTATTGAGGTAGCGAGGTCCAAGGATGGGATCAGTCTATCCCAGAGGAAATATGTGTTGGATATTCTAGAGGAGACAGGTTTATTGGGAGCTAGATCTGTGGAGACTCCAATGGATCCTAATGTGAAACTCTGCATTGATCAGGGGGAGGTATTTCCTCGTCCAGACCAGTATCGTCGATTGGTTGGTAAGTTGAATTATCTTACCAATACACGTCCTGATATCTCATTTGCTGTTAGTACCGTGAGTCAGTTTATGTGTGCTCCTTGTCTTCCACATTGGGAAGCTTGTATTCGCATTGTTAAGTACCTTAAGGCTCATCCTGGACGCGGTTTGTTTTACCGTTCTAATGGTCATTTTCGTGTTGAGGCATTTACGGATGCAGATTGGGCAGGGTCACCTTCTGACAGGCGTTCAACAACTGGTTATTGTACTTTCGTTGGTGGCAACCTAGTTACTTGGAAGAGTAAGAAGCAAACTGTTGTTGCAAGGTCTAGTGCAGAGGCTGAGTACCGTGCTATGGCTCATACCACATGTGAGATTGTTTGGCTGAGATCCTTTCTTGAGGAGCTGGGATTTCAGATGCAATTACCCATTCCGTTGTATTGTGATAATCAGGCAGCAATTCACATTGCATCCAATCCGGTATTTCATGAGAGGACTAAGCATATTGAAGTTGATTGTCATTTGGTGCGCGAGAAGTTAGTTGGTGGTGTGATAGCTACTCCCTTTGTGTCTACAGGTGCTCAGTTAGCTGACGTGTTTACTAAGTCATTGTTCAAGCCCCGGTTAGAGTTGTTATGTAACAAGCTGGGACTTTGTGATATTTACTCTCCAGCTTGAAGGGGAGTGTTAGAGTATTGTCAGGCTTATGTTAGTCCCACATTGGTTAGTTATCTCATTGTAATGAGTATCTCATAATATAAATAAAGTCTTTGTGTGTTAGGGTAACTTAACAACCCTAAACACTTTTCTCATTTCTCTCTCTTTCTAACAACAATTCAGAATGTTTGCAAGTTGTTTAATAGGGAGGCTTGCGTCATTCCCTTTGTTATCAATTCGTAAAGTGGGTTGTGTACAAATTTAGGAGCATTGTCTTTGCCAACTTATAAATTCCTTGAGATCAACTGTTTTTTCAAATTAGGTTAGAAGCAACGAAATCAGTTTTACCCACTAATTACCTGATATATGCAGGTTGGAAAGAAGATATATATCCAATGATTAGTCAAACCAAGCTCCTTGTTACCGTTCTCATGAAAGAACCCTTACTTTGCAATTATGTTAGACCCTGTGCAGAGCAACTCTTTTTCTTTACAACTCGGTACCGGTCCAAAAAACTGACTAATTCGTGGACTAATTGTTAGTGCACTAGAGGGGCCCAACTATAATCGGGGAAAAATCCCGGTTGAATTGACCCAAACAGAAATTAATAGTAGCATACACGAAAAAACCTATCTTTGCAAAATGCAATTATCTTAGACCCCATAAAATGGCTCCAACTCCTGTGAGTTGCGTTTGTGTTTTGGTGAGGGTTGTGTTTGGTGGTCTGTTTCTCTAGTTTTCTTGGTGTCTTGTCCAGGGGTAAGTTTGGGTAGTTGGTGCAGTGTCTTTTTGTCCTATTGAAGCTGCTTGCTCTAGTATGCTATGATGGTGCTCAACTGGTGCTGGCAAGCTTCGGTGTAGTTCAGCAAGCTATCTTGGTTGCTTTCTTGTTGGTGCTTTGGGGGATCTTTGCTATCTATTCTGAGGCCAAAGATTTCGTATCTCCTGGTGTCTTTATAAGTCATGTGATGTTGCTGCTGCTGCTGCTCTATTTTACATGTTCTGTTGCTGTGGTTTTCGATTGTTGTGATACACTACTAGTCATGCTATTTGCAGCCGCTCTATGTTGATGTTTGGCCAATTACACTGCTCAATCTGCTATATGTTCATGCTTCTGCTACGTTCATGTTGTGGCCTCAATCCTGGGCTACTTCATTTGGCTCAGTTGATGCCTCTATTATCGGGGCATCACTCTCGCTCTTGGAGCTCAGACGCTGCTGTTATTCCTGATCCCCAAGTGTTTCTCCCCTTCTTTTGGAAGTGCTACTCAAAGGGCTCAGTTTTGGTCTCATCCACACATTATACCTTTACTTTTTGGTGTTGGAACATATTGCTCATGGAGTTGATTTATGAGGCAACTATGTTTATTATTTTTCTTTGGTTGGTCAAGGATTATGGAGTTGTATTAAATTGATTCTTTGCATGTACCCAAGGCAATAAAACCATTTTGATTTACTTATTAATTCTCACTTTTCAGGTGGAACATTTACAGGAGTCTGAATTCAAATGTTGATTGCAGCCAACATGTGAGAGAAATTGACACTGATTTTACTTTATTAGTCTTGCGTTACAAGAAGAACATGGATGAAGCTGGGATTATGCCCGGGAAAATTATAGAAACTATATTCCAACTCAAAAGTTTATGCTGCTAGGTGTTGAGATTTCAAGTGATCGTTCATCTCACGTCCGACCAATACTGAACATGTATTCTTCAGCATCTCCCTCAGTCCCATAGCCAAGAGCTAGGCTATTACTGGAGCAACTTCATGGGCAATCAATGATGGGTCCACAACATACCACTTTAGATTGAAATCCAGATCTCCATTCCATATTATGAACCAGAGGATCCAATTTCTACTCTGTTGTGGTCGGCGGATGAGGAGATCAGATGTTGGAAAGGTGCAGTCGACAAATTAAACTTTAATAGAACAGCATTTTATCGGCTTTTACATCTATGTCACATGCCATCGAGTGGCTAAAAATTTGATTTTGGAGCTCAAGATCGGCTGCACTAACATGTGGAAAAATAGAAGAAGAAAAAAAAAAAGAGCTCTTGCCAGATGCTCAGACAAAAAGGAAAGGATCCAATTTGAGTAGTCGATCAATTGGTTAAAATGGTAGCTAATTAGATCTAAACTCCAAAGCTCAAAAAAGGCTAGCCACAAAAAATCATTGGACGAGATAGAACTGCAATGGTGTTTTTTTTATCTGACGAACAAGATCATACCATTATATATAAAAATTACAAGCATAGTAGTAAAGCCACTCTAGAAACGTCATGAGCAGGCTTAACATCCGGTCTTACTTAATAGTAGTTCTTACAAATTTAGAAAAAGAAAAGAGAAGATGGAAATCAAAAACTGCATTTGAAGGTTAGAACTAGCTTTATTTGGCTTGTTTAGACCTTGAACAAAAACCAGGCAATCAGTGTGAATGCTCACTGCTTCAATCCCATTGTTGATGGCCCATTCCAGCACTTGCAACCCTGGCGTGATTTGCGCCAAAGCTGCTGAAGATGCTGGAATAACGTCAACTTGTTGCTTCAGATTAGTTCCCCCTTTTCCCCCAAGCAGCGCTGCGGCAGCGCCACTCATAAAATCAGAATTCCATGCCCCATTCGTCACAAAAATACAAGGACTCAGCCGTTCCTCTTCTACATTTTGCTTCAAAAACGTAAAGCAACCACTTTTAGCAGTCATAGTAATAGCTCCTCGAATCTGCAAACAAACTCTAACCTTTCCACATTCAACATCTTCGGCTTGAGCTCGAGACTAGTTCACAAACCTGCAAAAAAGGAGCTAAAGCATCATCAACTTTACAGCAGTCCCCTCGAAAAAGCACACTTCACGCATACACCAAATAATTCACATTAAACATACTGAGTCCCAGAATACTTCTTTGCTCGGCGCCTCCTTGATCCAACCTGCAACCCACATCAAGATTAAAGCCCAGAAGGCGAAGCTCTCCATTATCTTTTGGAGAAAGAACATAGGGAGAACAAATGTTTTATGGTCCCCAACGCACTCCCACACATCGGACATTCTGGCGTGACCTCCATTTTCCTTCTCAACAAAGCAATCCTTAATAGCGAGGATATGATGGATGACCTTCTGAATGAATAATTGAAGCTTGCGTGGAAGCCCAAAACCCAAAACCTTTCCATAAAAAGTCAAACTTGACCCTGCTCCTCTCTTAGAACAAGCACATGCTTCTCAAAAAAACTGCAGCAAGTAAGCTGATTTTAACAGTGAAAACACCATCCTTGGTATGCTCCCATGCAAGTTCAAACTCAACATCTCTTTGTTCGAGGTATATACAGGTACAAAATCTACTGCGCCACCTCCTCTGGAAACAGAACTGAAATCAGTGGGCTCTCCTCCACTGACGAGTCTGAGCATTAAACATATTTGCCGGCTTGAAAAAAGAAAAACATAAAAAGATATCCTCACTTCGCGCTACCTGTCAATACGAACTGGTTAACATGTCCATGTAGAAGTCATTAATCATTAACTCCGAATTGAACAACAGTTGCTCAAGTCTATGCAGCTTGCAATAACTACAAAGATTGAATCACAGAAGTACATCACATAAAAAAAAAGGGTCATTTTGTGCGTACGTGGATCCTAGCAAGAACTAAGATGGTGTACACAAATGGAAAAGTAATGCAGTCCCATGACGAATACCAATACGAAAAAATATGTACTTCATGAATGCTTTGAAAACATGAGATAAACTTGATGTGTGCGCGGTGTGCCCGGCATTATTGAACGAACTCGACCTGTTTAGCTTTTCATAAATTCTCACCCCGCGTAGTGTCGTGTGTCTTGTTCGTGTCTTTTCATCTCATGTTCTTATAAGAATTCTCTCAACTCTAACTCGACCTGTTTAGCTTTTCATGTTATCGTGTCATGTCATATTCGTGTTCCGTGTCAAAAATAGCTGATCTTAACCCGCTAATTTGGTGTCGACTTCGTGTCATGCTCTCGTGTCATGTTGGAATTCTCACCCCCTACAAATTTGGACGATGGGGTATTACATATCAAAAAGCAATTGTGACGACAGCATTGCTCCCGCTCTCAAGCCTCAGCTCGTCAGCCGTTTGACCACCACCGTGAACCACACCAACCTCCGCCGAACCAGGTCTCTTTCTAAAGCATTTCCCCTCCTCCAAAAGCAAACTATCATCTCTTCTCAAATCAAACCCCGTTCCGCTAAGGTTTTTAGTTTTTAAATATTTATTTTTTCGTTTTATGAGACAAATCATTTTCATTCAATACATAACTTTAATTAAAAAAATAATTAATATTTATTTTAGTTAACGGAACGGGCCTTCATAACGTAATCCGAAGTAAGAATTTCATTTGTTTAAGCTTGTTCACCAGAATTCATGATCTGATGATTATTAACTTCCAAGAATATAGTAGTATTTGTTGGTATATTATTATATCGTTTCCCCCAATCCTGAGTTACCCTTCCAGAGAATTCTACTTTTATGATTTTGATTTTCATGGTCTCCATTCAACGTTACGAGACACACTCAAAGCAATGGACCCTTTTTTTCTTGGAATCTCTGGAGATCGTTGGTCACTCACACACACAGGACAGGAAGCAAGAGTCAACTCGGTGCAGGAACGCCTACTCCACGGAGACAATACGCTTTCATTATACACAAGATTGATGAGAAAGTTGAAAGCTCGTAGTTTAATTGTGCAGAAAACTAATATGAAATTGAGATTGGCACAAAATCTGGTGTTTTTTGGGAAATTTTTTGAGAGAAAACTAATCCTAGAGGAAGAATAGAGAGGCGGGTCTCACGACTTTCTTGCTAACTGAATACATAAAAAATGCAGAATAGTCAGGCATTCTCATACTTTCCAAGCGCAGCAAGGGGCAAGATGAGCTTACAACTGATGTTCATTTTGGAAAAGTCAGGCATTCTCATACACTAGAAAGTACAAAACTGATTCAAACCATTTCTTCAGTTTCTGTCAGTCCATTTTTCTCATAAAGAACAAAAACCGGCAGCAGTGATGAAATCGAACAAATGTGGAGCCAATCCTACAAGGAAAAATTGCAAGTTGATTGGACCCAATGCAAGCTCTACGATCAACCTTTCTCCACTCGACACTAGAGTTGGAATTCCAGCTGCACAAGCTACTCCATGTACTCAGGGATTCCCGATTGGATTCCTCGGCCAAAATTAGAACGTATGGTTCAGCTCAATCATGTAATGCAGTGGCCAGCATTATCAAATCTTCCAACTCTTAAGGTTCAGAAGGCAATCTAGTCGATTTCCATGTCTTTCTCCTTACCACTGTTTCTGCTTGACCAAAGTTTGATGGTCCGATCACTCGTCACAGTTGCAATATGCTGTCCATCTGCCACCAACAAGAGGGATAACAATCATGAATACTGATAACCAATATAGTCGGTAACAAAAGCATGAAGCTTCGGAATGTTAGCACATTACATTACCATATTCCACTTCGGCACAAAATTACTTCAGATTTCTTCTCTTTTTTTTAATGGAAATACGGAGATTTCAGAAGTCATAAAATGGAACTACAAGAAAGCCTATTGAATCAGATATACAGGATGGACAACATGGGTAAAGTACTCACTGATCAAAATCACTATCACCGCTTAGTGCTATCGCAGTATCGCTTATGATACATCTGTTATGGCACGAATCTAATTTCTTTTGAGTTGTGTAGTGCAGTTTCGGTGTTTGAAGAGTACCATCCTAGAAAAGACGAAGGCATCCTTGGAAAAGATGTTTTCTTGCAAGGCCCAACCATTGTCATGACAAAGCTCAACTAACTGAGGATCAGCTGCTGATAGTTAACACAAACCACCCTACAAGTTTTGTTGTTTTTGTATTAAATTTTCACTCAAAATAACAAGAAAGCTTTTTATTCCTTTTGCAAACCCTTAGCTTATTATCAGAAAACGTTTGAAGGCAATGCTGGCCCAAACCTTGTCACCTACACCGTGAGCATTTAGTAACATGCCAATCTGGTGTTAAATATTTAAAATCTAGAACGCAATAAGCATTGTTTTTCCTAAAGGTAATCTTAGACTTTCCAAATTTCAACCAAAAAAATAGCTACAGTTATCAAGTTTTTCAAATTGTCTGCAATTTTGCATTTAACAAGTACTGAGCTCCATTCAGTCAAATCCCAAGATATTTTGCCCTTCATATTTTGCCCAATGTTTTCGCGATTTGAATCACCCTGAATTTTAAATTTTATCTACAAGCCTAATAGAAAAGTTGAACAACTCATCGATTTTTTTCTTTCAACTTCATTCAGACTTATCAATACCCAACTTTTGGACACAAACGTACTAACTGTATTGGCAGATCCAAAAACTTGCAAATACCTATCAAGTCCATGTCAAAAAATTTGGCCTGATGGACTACAAGGTCGATACAGTTCATCGAATGTGTAGAGACACACACCTACGTTATTTGATCAAGTTCTTAGCCTCAGCATACTTCAAAAATAAAAAACTAAAAGGTTCAAATAGGCACACCATTTCTTAAGCACACATCTCAAATAGGCACATATACCAAGACAAATTGCAACATTAGTATGCTCTAAAGCATGCAACGTAGTATTCTATCTAAACAAAATGCTTTAAGCTATGCCTGAAACAGTGAAACTGCTTCTAGAAGAGCTATACATAACTATTGAAACTGCAAGCCAAATGATGTATGGTAGGGCAAACATTAAATGTTCTCAGTTTCCGAAAAAACAGAGAGGAGAGAAATTAGACAAGACTGAGAATTTGCTTTTTTGGAGATAAAAGAAACTCACCTCCTGCAATATCCAGAGATGTAACTCGTCCTTCATGACCAGATAATGTCTGGACAGGCTTGAAATCTCTAGATGACCAAACCTGACGCAGAAAGTCCAAGTATTTAGAACATGAAGAACTAATAGCTCAAAGATATGTAATCACAAATTGACCCAAAAAAAAATTTACCTTGGCTGTCATATCAAATGAGGCAGAAACCAAAAAGTATCCCTCTTCAGGCTCAAATT
The DNA here is from genome assembly GCF_030253575.1 of Rhododendron vialii. Taxonomy (NCBI): domain Eukaryota; kingdom Viridiplantae; phylum Streptophyta; class Magnoliopsida; order Ericales; family Ericaceae; genus Rhododendron; species Rhododendron vialii. The sequence goes on from NC_080559.1 coordinate 3,833,349, forward strand.
TGACTTGAGAGAGAGAATTTGAGTGTGCTGGTATTACGTACAATGCCTTTCTTTTCCTCAAGTCCCAAATTCGGCAAGTATTATCTTCACCACCTGTGGCTAAATGATAGCCATTGGGAGAAAAACTGATACCAAAAACCTGAGAGAGAATGGGTAATCGTAAGTCTGCGAGTCAACATATAGAGTTTACACAACCAAAAAATGAAAACAATAATAATAACATCAAGAATACAGAAAAGAAAAAGAATAGCACCACCCACGAAGCACACCACCACAATGACAGCAACATCAAAAGAAAGAAGGGGAAACAAAATGAAACTATCACGATTAATTGAAGAACAAAGAAACTACGTAGAGGTTTGACAGTTTTATCTCACCGATTTAACATGGCCTTCCAAGGCGAGAATACTTTTTCCAGAACGAAGGTCCCATACACGAGCAAGTGCATCTAGACCACAAGACGCAGCTAAAGATCCATCACGGTGAAAGGTTAATCCATACACACTTCGACTATGACCTTCTTGGAGAAGCAATTCCTCGCCAGTATCTATATCCCATAATCTCCAAGTTTTGTCAAAGCTAGTTGTTCCCAAGTACTTCCCTGATGGATGGAAGGCAATTCTACCTAGACGATCCAAATGGCCCTCGAATGTCTTCAGGAGAGACCCTTCCGTATTCCAAAGCCTTGCAGTCCGGTCAGCAGAGGCAGTTGCAATGTAATTGTCCACGGGAGAAAAAGCAACATCAGTTAAACGTTCTGTGTGCCCTTTTAAGGTAGAAACCTTCTCCACCTGAGGCATGCTCCATAATTTGGCAACTCCGCTAGAAGCGCTGCGTAGAGGAAGAAAAGCAGACAATTAAAGGGTTATCTAAAACTCAAAGGGAAAAAAGGACTCTTTAATGGGACAATGGAGGAACTGAAGAAGTTCAGTGTAACACTACCACTCCAGAGACTAAAATGTTAATCCCCTTCACACTACCAGAAAAAGAGTCCTATATTCAGTTACAATAGTGGCTACAACCTCGTAAACATTAAATAAGGCTGCTTGATTGTCAGAAAAAACTAATTTTGACCCAAAAAGGCCAACTGTATGTTAAGTCAACAATTGTCCAGAAAGATTCAATTGATAGGAAACGGGCCCAACAATGTATATCAACCTATACAACACACTCCCTCGAGTGCAACCCTGTTTTGCAGGTGGAGATGTAAACATCCGTACATAGAATGGAAAAAATCCAAAGGGGAGATACATAATACAAACAGGAAAAAGATGCAGACAGAGATACTTGAATTAAGCTCTGGTCCCATGTCAAGTCACGAACTGTTCTAAAAAAATGTGCCGACAACATCCAACATTATGTCATTATTAGCATAAAACATATCATGCATAAACAGATAAATTACACTAAATACCACATAAGATGCTGCTCTAGGTAAATGGGAAGCCAGTGAGAGAAATTACCATGTCGCAAGCATATTTCCATCATGCGAAAAAGAACATCCTGAAAGCGGCCTGTCATCTCCTATTTCACTGCAATATAAAACCAAGCTCCCAGCTTGCTTCAAAGCCCAATCTATCTCTGCATCCAAATCCTCATCCGGGTCATCCCTTTTCCTTCTTGCACGTTGAAGCCGCAAAGCTGCCCTCGGAAGAGAATACTTTGCAATCTCTACTCGGGCCTGCAAAAGTGCTTTAGACCCTTCAGTGTAAAATGGGTACTGAATGTCTTCTTCAGCTTCGTCCTTTGTCGCAGAAGCTGCAGCCTCTTCATCCTCGTGAGCTTTCATGAGCCTCTCTAATTGCCCTTCAGCATCCAGTTTTGCCAGGAGCATCCTCAAGCGGTCCCGCCTTTCCATCTCCCTTTCTCCAAAAAGGGTTATGGGTTCACTAAGGCGACGTAGACGGGCCCGCACAGCCATGTCATTTGTAGGAACAGCTAGGGCAGCAGCACGCCGCTTTATCAGTAATTCTTGCATCATCTTTTCTTGCCTCTCTCTGATTTGTCTGCTCTGTTCTGAAACTTCGTATTCTGCAGTAGACGGAGTGGGGCCTGAACCATCATTGTCAGAGTCTGAGTCACTGGGACTGACCTCACCATTCTGCTGCGCTTGGGGTTGCCTAACGACAGGCGGGAGAGGAGCCAATTGAGGGGTGATTGAGGGAAGCTGTGTGGGTATTGGAGGAACAGGAGAGCCAAGTGGAGGTCCAATAATTGGAACTGGTTGAATTGGAACCGGACCGGTTGCAACTACAGTTTGGCCATCAATGACTGCAGCGGAAGGTTCCATAACTGAAGTTGAAACGGAATTATCATCGTCCACGTCCATGATTCCTGACCAACGGAAAATATAAATTAAACAAGATCAAAACACCAGATCTTCAAATGGGAAACAGAACTTTAAACTAAACAAGTAGAAATAAAACAAATTCGAGCCTGCGAGATCCGGATATTTTCTCCGGTCTAAAATCTGATATATTGCCAATCATCATGAAACCCAAGAGAGAGAACTCAGATCTCATGAGCGATACTAACAATAGTAAGCACCTAGAGTCCTGACTCAAATCTACACTCAAATTTTAATGCAAAACCTCACAAAACCCCCTCCACACACTGACTCAGACCTATATCAAAATTAGTTTCACTCAAATCTTCATTCAGATAAAGGAAGACTCAAATTTTTGAAGGTCCTTTTGTGCCTTCGAACTTTACAAGCATCTCCACTCCTTAATAACAACCCAAATAAAACTCAGATTTGAGTTAAAAAGTCCTTAAAAAAACGCATTCGACTCCTTTACTAAAACCTAAATCAAGTTTTAGTCAAACCCAAATCTATCCTCCACCTTTCTTAGGTTTTTATATTCAACTACGCAGCTAATGAAGATTTCAATCAAATTCAACCTTAAATTTAAGAAAGTTCATCGTGTGCTTCATATCAAATAAAGTTTTCAGTAAAAATTTGAGTCAAGGATTGGAGATCGTCTTAACAACGCTTTCAGTTAAATTAATCCTAAGATTTTGAGTTATCTCAATACTCAATAGAGTGCTTCATATTAAATGAAGCTCTTACATGAAAAGCATGGAGTCTGGAGATGGCCTAAGAAGTTACAAAGCAAACTTTATAGCCAACTCAAGTAAGCCATTAAACCACTAAGGATGTATAAGACAGCTTAAATGACTCTCTGCATGAAGGCACACATCGAAATCATACCAGACTTGGATGCATCGGCATCCAAAGAAGAAAAAACTAGACCAATGGTAGAGGCTATCGCGAAAACCCTAATTCCATAATAGGTGAATATCTGCCCAGAACACGAAGAGGGCGAGGGTATAGAGAACAGGGTACCTTAACAGCTTGAGTTGGAATATATCTATCCGTATTACCAGCAAACCAATAGACCAATAGTTTCTAGTACTCAAATCTTTATATAGGGAATGATTTCTTCACCAGTTTTTTCACTCAGCTTGTTTATATATGGAATGCTGCCTGCGAATCGATTCAAACACAAGAACCCAACCTCGGAGCGATTTTAGTCCCCGAAAAGAAAGCCACAAATTGTACCCTTTATGCGTCCACCGCCCTAATTGGATACCCACCGCCTCAATCGGTCACTTAATCCTTCAGTGTGACCCTCTGTTTGCGCTAGGATTGCTCTACGCTCGCGCTCTTACAAATTTTAGTACTGGAAGCTTCAACGCTTGTGCTCCCGTTCTCGCTCGCGCATTATGTGAGTTACAGACAAACACAAAGAGAGACATAGAAAGAAACATGCCGAGAGAGAGAGAGAGAGAGAGAGAGAGAGACGTACCAGCGAGAGAGGGAGAGAGAGGTCGGCCACAGAGAGCTCTGAGATGGACTGGAGGGAGGGGACACGAGAGCTAGGGCAAAGATCGAGAAATTCCGAGCGGGAATGGGAAAGGTTTGGCAGCAACTCCTACTGGTAAAAAAACAACCGCTACTTGTACAAATAATCTTGCACATATATTTTGTGGGGCTCGTATCGGGGTCCCATAAAATTATCTAAATCGCTTGTTTTTTTTAAAAAGATTTTTTTAGAAGGTTCCTGAAAAAAATCAGCTCAAACAGATATCGCCAAAGGCTTTCTCAGAATTCATAGGGCAAAACAAATGATTCGCCTTATGATTTTTGAGAAAACCCTTACCGATATCTGTTGTAGCTGATTTTTTACAAGAACTCTCCAAAAAATATTTTAAAATAGATAAGTGGTTTGGATCATTTTGTGGAACCCCGATTTGGACCCCACAAAAATATATGTGCAACATTATATGTGTGAGAATTATTACTGGTAAAAAAAATCGGAGGAATCAAGTGAGGGGCGGATAAAAAAATAAAAAAATAAAATCAAGTGAGGGAAAAAATTCCCATAATGCACGGGCAGATGCGGAGTCGTGAAAATGCCTTTAAAAGTCTCTCAAATAATTAAAATCTGTAGTGGGCTGAACAACATGGCTCGGACCAACAAGATGGGTCTTGCTACTGGCGGGGCTCTTAGGCTTAGTCTGGGGCTAGGCCGGGGAATCTCTCGCCGACTATCGTCAATTATCCTGTAGGGTCGCCGGCAGGCTAGGCCAGGTTTTCGAACTCCCAGGTTTGGCCGTGGCCGAGCCCAGGCAAGGGACATCTCCAAGTTCTCTAACTCACGAACCCGCACTTCGTGCCAGTGCCGAGCTCTTAGGCTTGGCCATATCCTGGCATGCCAGCACTTGCATGTGCGAGTAATCGCTTCGTGATAGGGTGGCGTGTATGACGTCACGCCTGGCTGTACGCTGTAGGATAATGATGAGCGCACATGGGGATGCCAGCTCATACCCTGAACATTTACAAAATCCTAATTTTGACATCAAGGTGACGCTAGCCGACACGTACTGAGCACATGTGCGTACTTAGAGATCCCTATAAATACCCCTCATTGGCAACCTTAAAGAGGTACATTGTCTCCCACACTTAAAATCCTAGTTCCTTTCGCTTGCTCTGCAGTTTTCTCATCCGAACGCCGGAGGGCCATTCCGGAGCTCCTCCAATGTGGTTCTTTAGTCGTACCTACTTGTGTGCATGTGTGCAGGTCAAGTGGAGGCTAGGCGATTCACTTAATTCTAACTAGAGGTTCAGAGGAAGCGGACCAAAGTAAACGGAGCCCCACAAAATCCGTGAGTGCAAAAATTGAAAACATAAGTGCATAGCGAGGATTGATACGAGAGCGAATGTCATTTTAAAGAATTATGTGAGTAAGGTAAAATTCCCTTTTGTTGTGGATTTTCTATTGGGTTCAAGGGAGTGGAACATTTTTCAAGGGTTTTTTGGCCCACAGGTAGGGTTTAAATTTTACCCTTTTTGTTTTGATTCTTTTGAAGTTTCCACTATGAAAAAACATTAAATTTTCGGATTAAAAAAGAAAATACATTAGTTTATAGTAATATTTTTTTTTAGATTTTTCTCACCAATTTAAAGAATTAATTGTGATTTCTAGTTTGATGTTAAGAAATTTAAAAAACTACGTATGAAGGAAAAGTAATTTTGTTTTTATCTGAAAATTACATGTCTTGTCTTTTCATTGTGCAACTATAATTTTGAAACGGAAGGAGTAATTTTTCTATGCACGGTTAAGTCCCTTTGTCTCGTTGTTGACCATGATGCCCCCATGAAAGTGCGTGATTACATACCCCAAAAAATAAAAGTGTGGAATTTGACCATGAAAATATGAGAATTTATGAATGAAAAAAATGAAAGTTTAGAAGGAGATATCATCAGAGAAACTTATCAAAAGTCCTTATGGGAAAGTACATCCATGTGGGATGGATTACGTGTATGTCTTCTAAGGGTGTGTTCCACAATTTAAAATAAATACTTATTTTTTGAATTAAATGTGATGTAAAGAGGAAAAAAATAAGCACTTAAAACGGGGCCTAAGTATTGGCATGGCCGTCCTAAGTTCTAGATTTGTCAATCATTGAGTTCTTTCACATACGTTTGGGTTCCTTTATCTCTTTGTTGATTATCTTCACCCCCGTGAAATGTAAGAATTTTTTCAGCAAAAGTGTGAGAATTTCACAGTGAGTGTGAGAAAATTTACAAAGCGAGTTTGGAAATTTTGTAGTGAAAAAGTGAGAATGATGGTGCTATTTTCGGGGAACATGGCCAAAAGTTCTTACATGAGTGACCCACAAAATATAAAGAGTGAGAACGATAGTGTTCTGATCATATCTATGAAACACAAGTGGGCAGTGGAATTGGTTAATTGAGACTAGTCAAAGTACGTGTAAACTGGCCGGGACGCCCGAGTTTTCAAAGAAAAGCCCAATACTTGAAAACTGCTCCTCAAAGGTCAGGTCTTGGTGGTAGAGTCCGCACTGTATCTACAACCCAAATGAACTCGTACTCCCCCTAGTCCCTCTAATCCATCAGAGCCAGCCATTGAACCATCTCAAGATTGGCTCTAGCCGCATGGATGGAGGAGCCAGTCAGTTCTTGAACCAGAGCATTTGTTTCCCTGCCGAATTTCTGGCACCATCTAATACAGCTCTGTTCCTGTGAATCCACAGCTGCAGTAACGCTGAAATACGACCAGCATTTCACGTAGCATTTCAAAAGCTTCACAAATTCTACTCATCACATGTCTACTCTATTGGTTTAGTAGATTCGTTTGACCAGAATGAAATGGACTCCTGAAAAATTATAATCAAAATCCGTGCTCGTTTGATTATGTCAAGAATTCAAGTTGTCAACGGATCAAGTTTAGGTTTTCAACAATGAGGAGAGAGATTAGTCTTCCATGACTAGTCGAGGTACGCGTAAGCTGGCTTGAACACCTAAATTCATAAAAATAAGTCTATCAGCAATGGATTTACTCTTCTTGACCGCCGGAGTTGTAGTGCTATCAGAATGACCAAACTACCATTGGGGAGGTCCTGGATTCAAGCTTACCTGAGGGGTATATTGGTAACTGGCGTTGGGATGGTTAGGCTGGATTTCTGATGTGGTGTGGGCATGTGGTCCAAGACCCAAAATTGAAGTTGGTCTGCTTTACAAGTAATGAAATGACCAATTTACATTATGGGCTTACACTCATTAATCTATATCATAGTTTTGGGCCATAAGCCCAGCCAGGTAAGCCTAAAAATTGGAAAACAGGATTATTTCCTTTTCAAAGAGGTCAAGTACTTTTCAAGGTAGCTATAACTATAGAGTTGCAAATGAACCAATCTATTTGTAAACTGCTCGAGGTTCGATTCGATAAAGACTCGTTTGAATTTGATTTGGACGCTGAACGAACCGAACTTGACCCTCAATTTTAGGCTCGTTTAACAAATAAGCTGAACTTGACATTATTCGACTCAATTAGATTTGCGAATCTGTGGTAAGATTTATCTCATAAAAATTTCACATATAACATTGATACGTATAAAACTTTACATGTACATAATAAATATTTTAATTTTATAACTTGTACATGTATTATTAACTTTTAATAGTACTATAACCTTACAGTTTAATATGAAATTATATATATATGAACTTATTTATTTACTACCAAATAAAATTTTATTTGTAGTTCTAGATCTTTATAGGAGCAAAATATCTAAAATTTTTGACTCGTTAAGGCTCGCAAACAAGTTCGAGTTTGACTCAAAACTAGGCAAACTCGGCTCGTCAAATTTTCATCGAGATCGAGCTCGGCTCGAGTGGACTTAAAAAACTTAACGAACGGACCTGATCAATCTAAAGCTCGGCTCGTTTGCAATTCTAACACTAAAAGGGACGAGTCCGATTTTCCGGCCTTCCCTTGTAATGAGAAGGATATTTTCTCCACACGTTACGGAAAGTTCTACAAAATATTCGCCAGTCATTTTTCAAAATTCTCATCCAAACAAGGGTGCTGTCTGTTTCATTGCAATAATAGAAACCCACTTTCGTTTTCTTTAGATGAGACTTGCCAGTGTAGATAAGATTTAACCATTTGTGTAAACAAATTTTCCAACCAATCCAGGTGCGCTGATCCCCCCCCATTGGTACACTTGTCGCGAACGGGTTCGGGTCCGGGGCGAACTGCTTGGCGTGGCGACACGTATGCACAAATTTTTTTGAGTCCATGACTAACTCAATTGCTTGGCCCCAAGGCAACAGCTGCCTTCAACCTCCTCTCGCCTCTCTCTCTCTCTCTCTCTCTCTCTAGCCTTTTGGGATGTCACTTCATGTTGTGGGAAACATTCTTGCAGTAGATGGAGTGAAGGGTTATATTTTGTGCTGGTGTTAGTCACAATCAGACCCACATATCTGGGTCCTGTGAGCCCTGGAGTTGGAATTCTTTTCTAACTTTAGTTAGTCTTTTCTCGTGTTCGATCTCCACTCACCTGGATGTGATAAAACTCACAAGGATAATTTTACGGGCACGGAAACAGATTACAGGAAAAAGCCCGATCAGGATTCTAGAAGTTCTTTCGATGGGATCCGATTCGAAATAAATCCCAGCTATCGATTCACTCTGTGTGACTAATTTTAGAGTCGGTTTCTCCGTTCTTCGTAAAATTATTCAAGTCACAAACCATCTCAATTCTCATACCTAGAAGTGAAACATTTGCATGCACCAATAACTTTAGATTGGGATTTTGCAAACGTTGAAGCTTACAAGCTCCTATAATTCAGGTTCAAAAACATCTTCCGTGCCCATATGGGGTTTTTACCTTGGCTTTAAATCAGTCCCCTACACCATATGGCACTTTGTCTTGACTTTAAGTCGGTTCTTCACAAGTCATGACCAGTGAGTTTAGTCCCCAGAGTTAGTCGAAGAGGCGCTCATAGTAATAAAAGAACCTTTCTATAATCATCATCAAAAATAAGCTAAAAGATATAGTACAAAGTCGTTGGCCCTCCAATCATGCGGCTCAACAACACGTGTCGCCTCCTCATTTGCCACCTCTCCAACTCCAGCACCCAACCAAAAGCTACTTAAATCGTGGCTTTCATAGTTAACAAATTCATGTTTGGCCTAACTTTGACATTATTTGCCTGAGATTTGGTACGCTTCTCGACAACATTGATCATTGAAGGCAATATACTACTAAGTTACATTACTGTATTGGATTAATGGCCTTTTGGAGAAATTTTTTAGGGACTTTTGGGCGCCCCTTTTTTTCTCTTAAAATATTCGAGTCAAATTCTTACATCATACTGTTTGTCTTATCTCGAAAAATATGATGTAATTTGACCCAAATTTTGTACAAACTAAGAGAAAACAAACAAAATAACCCGTGCCCAAAAACCGTAAAAAGTTTATCCGTTGGCCCTAACTAGTTCATATTTTATTTCTGAAATAGGTTGTTCTAAGGGAACATTTAGGCAGATTCATACCTCTCAAAAAAAAAAAAAAAAAACCAATTGTTTACCTCATTTTTCATATGGGGTTGGATATTGCATTATATTGACCTATTGGGTGGAATCAAACGATCAGATTATACGTTCAAGTGGATAAATATAGAATGTGTTACTCGAGGTGCGCGTAAGTTGGTCCAAACACCTAGATTATCTTAAAAAAGATAAAATGATTTAGCTAATGTGTCAAGATGTCAATTGCCTTGTATGGTATTACTATGCAACAAGAAGATGATTTTTATCAACAAGCACACTAAAGAATGAAAAATCATCACACAAAATATAAGTACTTTAACTGCACGTACGAGTCTTAGAGCATCTCTAGCAAAGGTAACAATCGCCAAATTTGTTACTTCTGACACAGATTTTAGATACTTTAGCAGATGTAACAAACGCCAAATTAATTTAACCCAACCTTCCGGTTCATCTTTTCTCTCTACAAATTTGTTACATCACTAAAGTATAATATTCTAGATGCGTTCCACGTATATTGTGCAAGCTCCAAGTTTAGCTCGTGTGAAAGGATGTCCTAGCTCCACAAATATTTTCCCTTTTAGTTTTCTTTTTCATTGTTAGTCAAATTTGGACCACCATTTGACATAATGCAGTGAGCATTATTGTTGGTTGGGATAAAAAAAAAATTCAAATTCTGCCTAACACGCCTTCCCAATTATTTGAATGAGACAACCCGAGGAGTTTGGCCAATTGGGTATGAGAAAGCAACTAAAGGACTTGCATCTTAAGAGATCGTACGTTTGAATCTCATGAAGGCCAAACATTCCAAACTTTGCAGCCATTAGAGGTTTGTCGGCCATCAATTTCAAGGCCCCGGAATTAGTCTAAGTGCGCGCAAGTTGATCCAACATCTTTTTCTCAAAAGACGAGAGAGGAAGACAATACCAGTAGAAATAATCCAGCCTCAATTAAACCGGAAACATGACAAATCTTAAGGATCTGGCTCCTCTCCAGCAATGGGAGAGGAGCTTCCGTCAGATTGCTCCTTTTTCGGGTCCATACTGGGCCTACATTAATGATCGCAATCGTTTTATTATGTAGATCTCGTTGAGTAATTCAACCATGTAAAAATTTGTTTTATCACACACCGTTCAATGCCTGATCCAAACCGGACGGGTAGCTCCTCTGTTATTACTGGAGAGGAGCCGGATCCTATCTTAAGCAGGTTTTCATGCTGAACACAAGTTCCAAACAAGAGATCCATTTTATGATTGCGACGAACATGATATCCATATCAATCGTGTGACCGATAAGCGCTACGTATTTCAATACGCTCGATCTAAAAACCATTTTCTTGACCTCCCTTCATATATAGATAGAAATTCTAACATTTTACGACATGTAAAATTGATTCTAGAACCCGAGTACCTTGGATAGAAACTAGTATTTGAGATGAAAAAAATCAATATAAAGCAACAGACTACTGATTATAGATTTGAACAATGATCTCAAAAGTAGTACTCATCAGGATGGTGTAATAACTTCAGAAACAGTGGTCTGTTTGGAGCAGAAGAGGCATCATGTGAAGAAAACACTAAAAAAAGCATCATTGAGGGTTGTCCCAGTGCTGGGATGTAAGAATCCTAAGGAAATCTAGGTAATAGGTTAGGCTTTTTTTAAGTGTTTCCCCTATCCAAAGGACCTAAACCACCCAAGGCCCCAACATAAACTACTGTAAAAATCATTTAGCTTCAGAGGCCAGAGGATGCAGGGAAATTCCAATCTACCATGGTAAGAAAACTAACCATCCTTCAAGTTTTTACAAATGAGCCGAGTTGAGCCGAGTAGTTATATTCGTGTTTGGTTGATACTTTTACCATATTAAACAAGCATCAAACATACAGGTTTTCTCCCATTGTGACATTTCTCCTCCAACTGTTTTTCGATCGGTGAAGCTCCCCTCCTGTGCCCCTCTATATAAATTATTACACGAACTTTTTGAAATTTTAAGTACCCGTGTCGGACATTGTACATTTGACACTTAAATAAGGGTATCTGATATGTGTCTAACATTTTCAATTAAATACAGTCATCAAAAGGAAAAAAACAAAAAAAAAAACATTTCAATTGCATATGGATTTAGGGTTTTAAGGGTATGGAATGTGCATCTAATATTAAGTTCATTGTACAACTAGTCTAGAACTTCCATAAAGAGCACACGACACGTTGTAACATTTAAGAACTAAAAGACATATGCGACGACATACGAATATGGCGTACACTCACACCCGACACCTACATTTGAGTCCAAGTAACATCAGTGCTTCCCAACTATTTCCATTTCTGCACCAGAAGAAAAATTGAGGCATGCCATGCATCCTTACAAAGCTCGCCCATAGTCCATAAAAAATAAGATTAATTAACTATTGATTCCCGTGATTCGAAACCAAAATTGTGTCCTGACCGTTAATTTAGACTTGACCATTTAGGTTGAAGGCATGTCAAATAATGCTGCGCCTTCAACTGGGAAATGAACTCAATGCAACTCAACTAGAGAAAAGCCCAACAAAGAAACCATACCCTTCTTCTGAGGAAATGTACAGAGTCTTAGGCATGCAGCATATCCGAATCTTATCATCAGTCTGAACACAGACCTCTAGCAGCATCAACACTCAGTAGGGGCCGCCCCCATGGATAGCTCCCCAAAAGGACCAGAAAGTCAGAACAAAATCTATGCCTGCTGATACACAACAACATATTATGCAGTGAATTTATGTGGTGGAATGGTCCAGGTGGACAGCACTCTGGACTCCTGCAGTCACTTTTTGAAGAGATTGTTGGCTTTGTCACGTGCCTTTTTGCTTAGAATGGACAAACCATCTGGCGAAAATCTAAGGGCGGTTTCAAGTAACTCAGTAGGGGCCGCCCCGTCAAGAGCTCTAGGTGAGGTTTGGACCATGACCGGTTATAGAACAAATACGATACCAACACAGCGCATAAGACTCGTGCTTACTGCAAGATCTTGGAGTGTTAATAGAAACGTTACCTTCATCAAGATCTGAGAGAGGTAAGAGGCGAATCACCTTCATCCGGCTTTTTTGTGGCGGAATGGTGCAGCTGGTCCATGTGGGCCCGCAGTCTCGACTATTTCAAAGATTAGTCAGTTCTACTTTAGGTGGAAATATTGTAGCTTAGTTGCCAAGTAATACAACCAATTCAAAACCCGTTGGCTTGTTGCTTGTAATTTTGTCATATTTCTTTCAAAGAAATGGACCACAGAGTATGATATTAATGCAGTAATGCAGTGCATATTACTCACACTTACAGCAAGATCTGAGAATGGGAAAGGTAATAGCAAGGTCGCCTTCATCCAAATTTTCTTGTGGCATCCTCGTGGGCCCGCCATGTAAGCTGATTTCAAAGATCAGTTCCGTCCGTTCCTGTTTTTCGGCGAAAATATTGCAGGTCTGTTGCACAACAATTCAATTAATTCAAACCATGTTGCCTCATAATTTTGTCATAGTTATTTCAAAGAAATAGACGACATTATGGTTTCCAGAATAAACTGCAATGAATATGAGCAACCAGCGCCTATGACAATTAGATCATATTTTTTTCCGTGAATGACCTATATACATGGACCCAAAATAACCCATCAAAATAGGCCATCAGAAATGACGCAATCTAATCACCAACTACCAAGAAATGCAAGTACACGGACATGCTTTGCTACAAGATAGAAAAAGATGCCGCTATGTGGAATGAGAGAAACAAGAAGCCGTGTTTCAACTGTGAAAGCACTGAAAGGTACCAATCATAAGTGGAATCTTTCTCATTTTTGTGACTTCTTGTAGAACACAAAAGAGACATCTAAAAATTTATTCCCAAACTGCCTATAAAACTATCAGCGCTCTTAATACTAATATAAACACTGATATCTGTTGACATTGCTGCTCACAAGCTTCCCTTTAAATTCTCCTTGTTTCCTCCCTCTCCCTCTCTCTCTCTCTCTCTCTCTCTCCACAAATATTACGCAGCAAAATGTCACCACCAACATTTAGGAAAAACAACTTAACAGTCAAGTTTCTCATAGTCATGCTCTTGACCTGTATAATGAACAGAAACAACCTTTGTCATAACCACCCTTTTGTCACCTCAACAATTTCTTCTCATTCAGGATCCCCAAACATTCCTGCATCACTGGAAAAACTTAGACTTGATGGGTGTCTAAGCTCCAAGAATATTGCCCATGCATCAAATGACTTTGGCAATATTTATCATCACCTGCCATCAGCAGTTCTATATCCTAAATCAGTTTCTGATATCTCCTCTACTATCAAGCATATTTTCGACATGGGCTCCACGTCGGACCTCACGGTCGCGGCCAGAGGCCATGCCCATTCCCTCCAAGGCCAAGCCCAAGCCCATCAAGGGGTGGTCATCAACATGGAATCACTTAAACAAGAAATGTATTTCCACAAAGGGGAATTCCCTTATGTGGATGTTTCTGGTGGAGAGCTATGGATAAATATACTACATGAGAGCCTTAAACATGGGCTTGCACCAAAATCATGGACAGATTACCTGCATCTCACTGTGGGAGGAACTTTATCGAATGCTGGAGTCAGTGGACAGGCATTCCGCCATGGCCCACAGATAAACAACGTGTATCGTCTGGAAGTTGTCACAGGTATGTTTCTGTGAATTATTCATAATTTTTTTGTAATACAGTCTAGGAAAAATTTCGTTGGAAATTCATTCATAGAGATAACAAAGTATTTAAGCAAGAGTGAGTCATGAATAGTTTGAATTAATAACACCTTGTAACATTGCTTATGGGGGGGAAGCATCACTTGAAAGAATGCAATATACAGGCAATTTTATCTGCTTTTGTTTTCATTTACTTTACTATTGTTTCCAATTTTCTGGAGGAAAATAAAATGAAAGTTCCAAAACAGTAGTTGTTTCCGCGTTGATTATATTTTTGGTTAAAAATCAGTATTTAAGCATCAAAGCGTCATTCTGATGTTTACCGAAGAGTAGGGTGTTTACCAAAAGGAGAAATTGTTTCCAAAAATTCTTCCGATAATTGTTGTCCAAAATAGTTAGCCAAACACGTCTTATGGTTCTTCTGGAAAAAGAAATCAAGCAAAAAAACGAAGACAATCCCAAAGAGAGCAATCTCTGCAAAAAGATGATCATGAGCAAGCAGAGGCTTCTCTTCTCTTGATTGGTTTGAGAAGAAAGAGATAAGAAAATAACAGACCAAAGTATTGAGCTAAGCCAGAGAATGGAAAGGAAGGGAAAATAACAAAAAGGAAAATAGAGGAAATGTTAAGAAGAAACTGGAGAGATAATTGAACTTAATTTTTAAACATTCCCTTCCCTTTCTATAGAAACCAAACAATGAAAAGAATTTTTTAAAATTTTCTCTTCTTTTCCATTTCTTTCCCCAAGTTCCAAACACACCCAAAATTTTTCTCCAGAATCTCTACACTTTCCTCAAATTTTCCTCCTTTTAACTATTTTCTCTTCCTTTCTACAAGTTCGAAAGAGACCTCAGTAATGAAATGAAATGAGCTAAGCCATAGAACTAAATAAAGTAGACATATTTAACATACTATGAGAATGCAACAGAGAGAAATTTTGTTTGTAGTATTAAAATGTGAGCGAAAATGGGATAACTGCAACTTCTTTCAGTGCAGGAAGGGGAGAGTTGATTACCTGTTCAGAAAGTCAAAATGCGGACCTCTTCTATGGTGTTCTTGGAGGACTGGGACAATTTGGTATCATCACCCGGGCTAGAATTTCTCTGGAACCTGCACCCTTGATGGTAAAGGATATATTTTCTGTAGATTGACTTTCTCTGATCCAAATGCACAGCCATTTTTTATTTCTTATTCTTGTGAAATTACAAGATTACCCTTCTCATATGAGTGAAAAAAACATATGAAGCATAATTATCTAATGACACATGGATAACCTCTATGGCTAATCTACCACTTTTGACAGGTAAAATGGATTAGAGTACTTTACTCGGATTTTTCCACCTTCACAAAGGACCAAGAGCATTTGATATCATCGGAGGATACTTTTGATTACTTAGAAGGATTAGTGATAAAAAACAGAACAGGTCTTCTTAATAACTGGAGATCTTCCTTCAATCCCAAAGATCCAGTTCAAGCAAGTCAGTTTAACTCAGATGGAAAAACTCTCTTTTGCCTAGAAATAGGCAAGTACTTCAACCCAGAGGAGACTGTGAAAGTAAACCAGGTGAAACATGTTAAAAACTTCATATCGTCCCTCCAACAAATCTTACCTAGGGTGTTCATTTACACCTTCTTCTTTTTTTGACTGGCGTGTTCATTTAAACATTGCGTCTCTACAAATGCAGAAAATCAATAGATTGTTGTCAGACTTGAGCTATATTCAGTCCACCTTATTCCTTTCGGAAGTCTCCTATGCAGAATTCCTAGACAGAGTCCACACATCAGAGTTGAAACTACGGGAGAAGGGATTGTGGGACGTCCATCACCCGTGGCTAAATCTTCAAATTCCGAAAAGCAGAATTCACGAATTTGCTGAAGTAGTATTTGGTAAAATTCTTACAGATTCCAGCACTGGTCCTATACTCATCTACCCAGTTAACAAATCCAAGTAATACTACCTTAACTCAATAAAATCTCATTAAGTAGTTCAAATGCTTAGTTCACTTAACCTGACTCAGCTCATCTCTATAATGCAGGTGGAACAACAAAACATCCATGGTTACACCAGATGAAGAAATTTTCTACCTAGTAGCTTTCCTATCCTCCGCAATCCCATATTCAACAGGAAAAGATGGGTTAGCACACATTCTAAACCAAAACAAAAGAATCGTAGATTTCTGCGAAACAGCACTTCTTGAGGTGAAGCAATATGTTCCCCATTACACCACTCAAGAGGCGTGGCGGACCCACTTTGGGCCTCAATGGGATGTTTTTGTAAGGAGGAAATCCCAATATGACCCTTTAGCAATCCTAGCTCCCGGCCAGAGAATTTTCCAGAAAGCAAGAGCCTTTTCATGACAATAGCCTCTATAATAAGCCTCAGCGACTGTCAAAACAAAAGCCATGATATGCTTAAACCTAAATTAACTTTTGCTCTCTCACAAAACTAGAGGGAGCATGCTGCAAATAAATTTTTCGGTGCTTTCATTTGGGTTTCCCGACAATAGCAAGTAAATAGGACCATTAGCAAGGACTCTGTGCTATTAACATTTTTCTTGATGTCAAGATGTAATTTCAGTTGTCCCATGCGAATACAAGTTTTTATAACTCCAAATAGCTACAGTAAAAATGATAACACATCTATGCACAAGGAAAGATATGATCGATTCCATTTAGAAACAAAATAACTGGTAACATACAGAGGGAGTTCTTCCAGTTGAAACAAATCGGAACTTCACACTATTCACATGACTCGGAATCTAAGAAACCAACACATACTAAAAGGGTTGATCACAAGAACTCCATGTGGTACTAACAGAATTGGTCTCACTTAGTAGCTGCTGTCCATCCCAGACCTGGTCTGCAGATTTCTTCCTGTGGATCCTCATACTCTCTAGCATCACGAAGAGAAGCTTCAAAATCTGTTGAGTCACTTGCAACAGGAAGAAAACTGCTTATGTCATCTCTAGCTCCAAACCCTCCGGCACGTATAATGTCATCAGATGATATGGAAGCCTCCATATTTACTTCGCCAGAGGCATCCAAACCAGCCTTAACCTCATGTGAGACATTGTCCCCGCTTTCCAAATCACCAGTGTTAGTTTGTGCCATGTCTTCTAGAGGACCTATGTGTTGTTTGGGATCATCCTTTATATTCGCCTCAGTTTCAGCTGATTCAACTAATTTTTTTCCTCTGCCGGTCTCCTTATCTGCTACATTCAAAGTTTAAAACAGTTTCAATACAAGGAAGAATCCCAGCATGGGCCGCATGGCTGCGTGAGGTAACATTGAAGTTCTATCTTCTGCAATAATATGGGAATTACCCCCTTCCGCTGGAATCTATGAAGATTTTGTTTTAGCAAGAACTTAGACAAATATAAGACCATTAACTCTCGCTTCATTATTGACTCCATTTATTCAAGGAGTTAGTTCAGTACGCAAAAAGAGGGATTGAAGGGAAACCATCACTGAACTCAACTGAGGAAAAAGGCCAAAATAGCATGCGAACATGCTCAAACTTCTTTAAATTGCTTGAAACGGCAAAAAACAAGGTGCTTGACAATATGAGATAAACCATCATTGGTATAACTATAGAACTTGAAATATAACTATTCGTGCTATTGTTCTGTTAGTGTTTTGAAAGGAAGAAACAAGACTTGATAATTACATGGAGGCAGGCAACATTCAAACACTGTCCACTACATTGAAATGCTCACCATGGACAAAGAATTCTCATCCCGTTTGGCAATTTCAATTTTTCGTCGAATAGTTTCGAATTAAGATGCACAACATCCTATGAGTATTGTACCTCCTCCATTGAGCCACCAAACTAGTACATAAAAACAATCGAGTTGGTAAGAAAGACAAAAAAAAATTCTTTCTTACACCTTTTGAAAGGATTCAGACTTCCAGAAAAGAACACCTCGAATACCAAAAACTGACCCAATTTTGATAAAGAATTTAATTCAGTAAATTGGGAAGACCTTTGATTTATATACCTTTACATATCTTCAACATCAGCATTCCCAAACAGGAGGTGACTTTTTGTTTGTCTCAAGCGTCTGCGGCTTTACAACTATCTCCTATTTAGACCTCATGTGTTTTAACACTAATTTAAGGCCCAATTGGATGCGGGATTAGTTTTGGGGGTATTATTTATAAAGGTAGAATAAGATAAGAGGGGGTATTATTTATTTATAAAGGTAGAATAAGATAAGAGGGGGTATTATTTATGAAGGGGGATAAAATAAGAGGGTTTGGACGGTAAAAAAAAACAAGGGGGATTAGGGGGTATTAATTATAACCACCTCAGAACCCATCCATAAATTATCGCCACCCCACAAACAAACCCCCCCCCCCCCCAAAGGGGTCTAGAGGGGTATTAAATCGAAAGGGGTATTAACAAATACCCTCTCCTTTTGGCCAGTCAAACCAAGGCTAAAGGGGTATTAATTTTCTAATCCCCCCACATTAGTTATTACCCCATCCTTATACCCCCTCCAAACAGGCCCAACATGATAGCTTTCTAGAGTGTGGTAGCTTAGATTACTCGCTTAAAGAGCTTTGAATAAGTTATTAACACGTTTTGGTGCAGCATTGATAAGCTGTCAAAAAAGCAAACAAGTTAGATAGCTTCTTATTATGGTAATTTGAAGAAACAACTTAAATACGATCAAAAAGTTTCAAAATGGAGATTAAGAAATAAGTTCACTTATAAGTGATGCCAGACACCAGACAGGCATACCCAATAGCACTTAGACGCCCCAAGTTAGTCCTCCTTTCTCTTGGAAAAGATCTCATTCTGCGAATGCTGGTGGTTTTAGGTTTCCAAGGGAGAAAAAGGAGACAGTAGTTCATACTTCATTGTATGCAACGTTTAAATTAAGTGCTTGAAAACCATGGAACTCTAGAGTATAAAATGGTGAGGATAAGCTGCTATAGAGCATTTCATATGTAAAAATAGAGTTTTGCACAAACGTTCCCCAACCGTGATGCTATGGGAACACGCCGAACTGGTGACATGCCAGGCGGCGCGTCCAATTTATGTTAATAATTTTAAGCAAGTGTCAACCCCGGGACACATCGTTGACACGCATGTGTCAAGTTAGATATGGGCGGGGATTAGGCAGGGGTCCATTTATAATTTAAAAAGTTATTCGGGGGTCAAGTCATAATATTTACAAAAAGGTAGAAATTACAAATAAGAAATTTCAGACCTGATGAAACTCTCGTAACTTATATTGAAAACTAAAGGTAAGAACTGCAGAATATAATATTAGTTTTGGTAATTCTAGATACGAGAACCATATGAATAACAACTGAAAATACACACACTCACAAACACACATGTATGAATGTCAAACCGTAAATATACATGCATTTTGCAGTGACCATGACCGTGTCCCCATATTGTTAGAGTTTCCGGACCCCATGTCCGTATAATTTCCATATTTACCTATTTGTATTTGTGTCCATATTCACTCATCTTAGAGGCCAAGAATGGAAGCGCAACCAAAGGACCAAAAAGGTTGAAAGAAAGAACAACAATGTTGATTGTCCTAAAACGGTAAAACCAATAAATTCACATCAGAAATTCACATCATTACCGTCTAGAACTCCAACTGACCCATACTCCATGATTGACTATCCGAAATTTTGACCGCAAAGTTGTCCTTTCCTCAAAGAAGGAAGTGGAGGGTCCTCAAACTCTTCTAAGAAACCTGAGGAAACAATAATTGCAGTAAGTTATCCTGTATACAAAAGTAACAAAATGACAAAAAAAATTCAAAAGAACAAGTGCAACCAAAACCGGTAGCTTAGATACTTAAAAGTTCCAAGAACTGGCACAGAAGTATACAAACCACAAAATAGCCTAAATTATCATGGTCTAGGAAGACCAGAACACTGATATCACATTAATGATGACATAAACAAAAACCAAAACCAAATACCACAACAAGGATGAGCAGTAACGGGTAAACCATCAATCTTTAACCATCTGTTCAAATATATATAGGGGGAGCACCAGTTTGGTGTCTCCCATTTCTAAAGCCCCGTCACAAAAGTGATCTCCATAAGTATTTATGACTACTTTTAACTTGCCATTGAATAATTGTTATGGGAAAATAGTAATCAATTTAAAACCAATTATCATAACCATCACCCCACTATCTTCTACTTTCTCACCATGGGATGACATTAGACTATCGAAATACTCAGACGGTCAGATGGTCAGATAACAAATACTAATGTACATGAAGAAGATTTCAAGAACGTAACCGAAGCGGCCAAGTTATATACGCATCAAAATTCAAGAACGTAACATCAAATAACTCAATCTTGGAGGACTACCACCAAAATTCCGAAATCACGCACGGAACAAGCCCAACAGAAATCAATAGCTACACATCAAATACGTATACCAATTTTGTGCGTGATCGTGTTGAGGGTTAGACAAATATACCGCCATTAGCTATAGAGATTTGGAGGAATTTCAGAGTTTTACCTGAGAGAAGGAGACGCCACTGTATTCTTGGTGAAGCCTGTTGCGGCTCCTCTGTACTTCTTCCCCAGTTTTGTTGTCGTAAATTACACTTACATCCCTTCTATTCCTTCAAAAGCACGTTGACACCTCCGTTGTTCTCCAAAATCACACTAATACCGGCTTAGAGAAAATGTGTTACATTTGGATCCTTATTTTAATTAGTACTATGCTATAAAAAATAAAATAAAAACCCTCCTATGTTTTTTTTTTTAGGGGTGTTACGAAATTTTCTATGAATGTGCTATAAATGGACCTTGATTTTTAAAAAAATGACAGCTCCAAATAAAACCTAAAAAGAATCTAATTATCTTTATTCCATTAGAGTGGAGTTATACTCTTTCTCGTTTCCAATTACTTATCCAAACACTGTATTGTATTTTTACCTTCTCTTTTCAATATGACTAAACTAATTATCTTATACAACACCATTCACATACCAAATTGATATGCAGTCTAATCTTTCTTCCTTTAGGCTTGTTGGCTCACTGCCTATATCTTTTTAATTGACACCGATCAACTCTGTAACTCTGCAGTCTCTGCACAACCACTGCTACCCCTTTCCAATGGCGCTCTCTAACTAATGACAACCTCATCTCATTTGTTACTATGCATATATATATATATATATATATATATATATATATATATATATATATATATATATATATATATATATATATATATATATATAGAAATCTTCAGGTAATGACCTTAAAACAAGAACCTTATATGCGGACCTCCCCTTTTCTCGCCTTTTCCGATCAGATTTCGATGATCCGAGCCACTCAATGTGATTAGAATGTGATTTTAAGGATACTTGCGAGAAATCGTCAAAAAAAATGACCGGAAAGGGCTTGATTTGAGCAGTTTTTTTTGAACCGTTTAATAAAAAATTGTTTGGAACTGTTCAGATGAAGCCCTTCCCGATCATTTTTTTTGACCGGCGTTGATCGACATTGACCGGCGTTGACTGGCATTGACCAGCGTTGACCGGTGTTGACTGGCATTGACCGGCGTTGACCGGTGTTGAAAGTGCCTAAAACCCTAAGGTACCCTATGAAAGTGCCTAAACCGCTAAAACCCTATAATAGGAAAATGAACCCTAAAACCCTATAAAAGTGCCTAAAACCCTAGGGTACCATATGAAAGTGCCTAAAATTTTAGGATACCCTATATATGAAAGTGCCTAAAACCCTAAGGTACCCTATGAAAGTGCCTAAACCGCTAAAACCCTATAATAGGAAAATGAACCCTAAAACCCTATAAAAGTGCTTAAAACCTTAGCGTACCTTATGAAAGTGCCTAAAATCCTAGGGTACCCTATGAAAGTGCAGTAAGATCGAAAGACACGAAAAAAGACATATTTTGTGTTAGCCAAACAAGGCCCTTGTCTCATTAAAGGCAATTTGGTCTTTTCACGGACCTTAAACTCTAAAATATTTTCATTAATGGACTTTACACATTACTGAAACTTAAGCTGGACTAAATCTAGTTTGGGACCTCTTCTTTTGGACTTTAGACCAATTTGCTGTTAAAAAATTGACTTGAGATGCAAGTAAGGTTCCTTCTACTTTTCCAACTCCTCAAACCCCATTCTACTAACACTGTTTGCATTATTAGACGTTTTGTTCTTCAGCGGTGACAAAAACGCACAAATATTTTTATACAAAATGTTGTATATAAAATTAACATATTTATTTTGTTCAAAAATTTATCGGCATGGTCTGTATTATTTTGTTGAGCCATATTATTTTGACTTCATTCGAATGATCCAGTGCAAATAATAGTAAAGAAAAATAAAATTATATATGACAATATATATACAAATTTTAGTGTATTTTTTGAACCCAGCGGATTTACTTGATACCCTCAAAGCAATGTAGAGCCGTCATTACTCAGAGTCTCATGCTAAGATCACTAGGTCAACCTCTCAAGGTTAGGCAATCTTTTTTAGGATGCTTGGTTTATGTATCATTATATGCTTCTTTTTGTTTGTAAGTGGTTGTTTTGTTGATGGGTAAAATCTTGTCAACCAAATGAACTTGTTAATTCCAGCATGTGAAAGCTCCCAACAGCCCAAGCAATTGGGCCATGAACTTGTCAATTAGGCGCAAATAATAGTTTCGCTAGCCCTTTCTAGTGTGAAGCTTCCAACAGCCCAAGCAAATTGGGCCATGCAAAAAACTGTAAAAAAAAAAAAATGCAACCTGCAAAAAAACGACATTTGAATTGGTAATTGCAACAGCTCTTTTTTTCCCTTTTTCCCTTGAACTGGTAAACAGCTAATAGCTTCCCTTCATCTATGACTAAGTTCATATCATACATTTCCACAACCATCGCAACTTGAATTTTATTGTTCTATAAACTTCATTCTTTCTCCTATTTCCCCTCAAGCCCATTCAGCTACTTCCATCAAGCCCGTTCAGCTAATTCCAGCACGTCTAACCTAAGAAAACACATTATTTCTCTAAATCACATTGGGAATACTGTTGCACCGTCAAAATTAGTAGTTCTTTGAATAAAGAAACTAAATGCTCAATGGGGCATTTAATCTAACAAGCAACTTGAAAGATTGTTCTGTCTAACTTTATACTATTGAGACCTAATATGGTTGAAAACAATACATAATCTGAACCAGAATTACAAGTAGAACATGTAATTTCGAAAGAGGGAGAGGCATACCTTGTCTTGATGTTGAGGAGGATGAAAAATCTCAGCAAACCCAGCAATGAATCTGCTTGTTAAATACTAGAGATGAGAAAAGGAGGGAAACCGAGAGAACTGTTATACTTGGTTGGGCGGGAGATGAGAGAAAGCGAGGGAAAGTGAGAGCGTGAGAAGAAATCGCCGACAGACGAGAGCTACAGTGCCACACCAGACCAAACAAGCTACTGTAGCACCCAATCAAATCCCCGAGCATGGAGCTAGTCTGCTGGGTAAGGGCTTTTTGGGCTTTGGCTAGTTATTTTGCTGAAAGCGCTCATTTGCTTAGCCTATTGGAGATGATTTAAGTGCCTGGTCAGAATAGCTTTGGTGTAGGCCTGTCAACGGACAGGATTAGATCGAGTATTTGGATCCAATCTGAATTAACTCAAATATGATCTAAAATCGAAATCGGTAAATCTGGTTTCGGTAGACCGAATCTGATCCAAATATTTTTAGTTATGCAGGATTTTAGCAAAAATATAGGAAATGCTATAACAGAAGAGGAAGAAAAAAAATTTGCGGCGGAGCCGTGAAAATAATTTATGACGCTCAATCGCGCGCATTCAAATGTGTTTTGGATGGTCCAAATTTTGGAAAAACTATTCACGCGAAGAGTTAAGCCAGAAGAGTTTAACTCTTCGCGCAAATAGTTTTTTTTTAAATCTAGACCATTGATTGCCGGAACAGACGGCTGAGATTGTACGAAGCCGTTAATAAGTTTCTTTCATAACAGAAACACCTAAAATTCTGGAATTAAGTCTGAGGGTATTGTATTTGCCACGGATGACTCGTGGTAAAGCTCGAAATATCGTTTGGCACTCAATTAATCGGCTTTTAGATGATATAATACTGAAAATCAACTTTATTGCAGGTTCTTTTATGGACAAGCTTGATGAGAAGAAGATCATTCATATAAATAAATGTGCCGATACCTTTTGTAAATGATTTTACCGTTAGTGGCGAGGGTTCTCATTTTTATGCTTCAATTCTATCATGTACGAGTACTTTGTTAGCTAAGGATTCAGAATCCGCAAGGCCTTGTTTTCTTAAGCTTTTGGGGTTTTTTTCTTAGTATTTAATTTGTTCTTATTCGATTTTTTCCTGCGTTTGTTAATTTTGCGCCAAAATTTTATAAATTATTAATTGTTTCGACGAGAGAAATCGAAAAACCCATTTTTACTTTTACCCAAATATTTTTGGAAATATCCAAAATAAAAGCTCAAAAAGCCGTCTTTTGAGTCTTTATCTTCGATATTTCCAAAAGCATTTGGGTAAAAGTAAAAAAAAAATCTACTTTTTGATTCCTCTTATCGAGATAAATCAATAATCCACAAAAATTTGATCCAAAACCAGCAAACGCAAAGAAAATTTGAATGAGAACAAAACAAGAAAGAAAAAAAACCCAAAAAGATTAGGAAAACAAGGCCTAAGTGCCCCAAAGATGTAATTGTGCCAAGACTGCTCCACAGATGATACATCCTATAGTCAAATCGTACCTGAATTTCATCCCCTTTAGATGATGATACTCCTATATTGTTTCTGTTTTCATCACAAATCTCATGATCTATCAAATTGATCACCTATCAAGATCATGTATACAATAAAAAATTATTAAAAAATAAATTGATCCATATTCCGATGCACCTCACTAGCTATAACATCCCGATGTCAAACCCAACAGAAAGGCTAGAGATCAAAGAGATCGCCAACCCCCCGATAACAAACAAAAACCCTAAACCTTAAACCTAGTCACTCCGCAAGGGAGTTGGAGAAAAGCCGGTATCGTAACAGGGCAAGAAAGGTGAAGCGGCGTCAGTTCGGCCTCCCAATTACCGCCGCCATAACTTTCCTCGCCACACCCGCCACCTGATCGATTCTTCGTGCCCGTACTCTCATTGCGACGTCGAGGAACGTTGTTGTTGTTGTTGTTGCCATGCAAGTCACGTAGAACCAATGCTGCGGCGGCGGCCTCAGACGGTGGCGGCTGGTTCCGATCGCTGACGGGCTCTGTTTTCGGCGGTTGGAGGAGGGGAGGGACGCGGTGCTGGCGGCGAGGGTAGAGGAAGTCGGTGGGGAAGAAGTAGTATTGTAGAAGTCCGTTTGCTGCCATGGAATTTGCAAAGAGAGAGAGAGATGATTGATTGGAGTTGAATTGAGAACATGCAGGGTTGGGTTGCATGCGTTTGTTCTTTATATAGCAAGCAGAGAAGAAGTAGGTTGAATAAGAGGAGGCGGCGGCGTTGGTTTGGGCTCTACGCCAAGCAACCTTTTTTTGGTCAAACTACGCCAAGTATAAATAATAAGTAAATAAAAAGGTTGAATGTGTTTTGTCTCCAATTACTAGTGAGTCCTGAATAATTAATCAGCCCTCTCGGGGTACCACTTGACTTTCCCTACGTGGTACTCGTAAGCATTTTATGTTGTTACAAATTTTACGGTCGTGACATTTTGGGTGGTTGAGAGATAATGAATGATTTACATGGTGCGGTAGTATGCATTTATCTTGTTCTTGTTATAAATTTTGTGATAGGAACATTTTGGTTCTTTTATTTATAGAAAGTACCACGTGATAATGCTATGTGCTACTTTGGGGGTATTGAGTGATTGAGAATCATACAAGGTAAATCTAGAAAATTTTGGTCAATGCATCAGGTAATTTATTAGAAGCTAGCACTCTTATTCGATCGGTAACTGAAACGCACATGTACAGATTTCATCTCGATAATGAACGACTCGGATTCCACATAGTGAAGATGAGATTTGAAATATTGAATTGCCAAACGGACGGCTCGAATGATGCATAACATCCACCTGCACAGCACCATCCCCGGTTCCTTTTTTGTCTATGAAACTACGTAATTCATAAAATCTCGAAAGGTGATGTAATTTGATTTAAGTTTAACCTAGATTAATCAAGATTAAAAACAAAAATACATAAATTTATACCAAAAAAATAGACTTACACAAAATATTAGGATTTTTTTTTTAAAAACGTGGGGCTCCCATGCAGTAAGTTCCGCCCAAGGTAATGTTATTTAATTTCATTTCAATGATCGGATTCATTCACTTATGTGAGCTCGTTGAAACATCATCATCCATGCGGCTAATAGCCTGGAGAATTTTTGTTGTGATCGTGGTATGCATTTTCATTGTTTTGTCCATATACAAATCACAAGCTTTCTATAGATCAAAATGTCAAAACAGTCATTTACAATACCATCGTCTCTATTCTTTTCCTCCTCATGTCAACAAATACTAGTACTTGGAATCCCATCCCCATAGGACTTCTTACCCTATGTCTGCACGGACTATCATATCTCCCCACAGCCAGAGGATTAGTGCATGTCTTCAAATTCTCCAAACAAACTAGCCATAGAGAGGAGCAAGGCCATCTGGTACTCCACATGTGTTGTGATTAGGCTTGAAAAGATTTTCAATGGTTCAAACCACGTAAAAATCAGAGTTTCGAAAGTTTCCGTGACAAGACCGCAAAGTTTGATCGATTTTAAAATTTGAAGAATGCGCCCGGGGAGCATTAATGTGCGTCTGGGCGCATGGAATTGCACCCAGGCGCAATAAAACCTCACAATTGGTTAAACTTTGTGGGTTTGTTCCGGACACTCCCGAACTCTGATTTTCGTAAGGTTTAAACCTTTAGAAAGCTTATGGAATCTACTTTACAACCCAACTAGTTTGGATCTAAAATTATTTGAACTTCAAATGGATATGACCAATTTACCCTCGGTAAGTCAAAAAAATTTTCATTCGATAAAACGCTCGTATCCCCTCATTTTAAATGGGATAAAGACATTTTATATATGGATAGAGAGGAATTTCAAACTTCCAAAGGATAGTGGAATCCAAAGATGAATAAAATAAACTTTAGTTCGTAAAAAGTGCGTAGTAAGCAGACCACTACAAAGATTAACAGAGCACTACCACCCCTCCACCACCAACACTATCACCATAACACAACCCCTCCACCCCCTATACCACCATCACTTCACCATCTTGTAGTAATTTTAATACCCTATTTATTGATATAAAATAGGTTTTGATCCGATTTAAAACTATTGTGATTTAAGGATTTTCCCAAAATGATATATTTTTTAACCTATTGAGGGTAAAATTGTCATATCTTTTGATGTATAAATAATTTTTGAGCCAAACTAGTTTGGTTAGAAATTAGGCTTGAAAAACTTTTTAACGGTTCAAACCACGTAAAAATCGGAATTCAGGAGTGTCTGTGACAAGACCGAAAAGTTTGGTCGATTTTGAAATTTGAAGAATGCGCCCGAGGCACATTAATGTGCGCCTGGGCGCATGGAATTGCGCCTGGGGAGCAATAAACAATAAACCCTCACAATTGGTCAAATTTTGCGGGTTTGTCTCGAACACTCCCGAACTCCGATTTTCGCAAGGTTTGAACCGTTAGAAAGCTTGTGTAGTCTACTTTCTAACCCAAGTAATTTGAATATAAAATTATTTGAGCATCAAAAAGATATGACCAATTTACCCTCAGTGATTTTCTTCATGAAGATGGAAATTGGTTATTCCAGTGGAAGGGTCCTATGAAGCCCTAGCAAGCAGCTGAGTCACGCAAAGCCAACAGGCCCAACACACAAAGGCTAATGGGTTAGACAGCGAAAATGGACGCTACTTCTTTATTGTGGTTAGCTTATTCATTTGACAGTCTTGTGCAATTTCATTAAATTTTTATGTCTTGTGTGTCAATTGTGACAGTCAAGCAGTGAGCCACCCGGTTCTTCTGTGGATTGAAATGACTCACATATATGTGTATATATGTATATATACATGGTCCAATTTTGAATTTTCCTTTTTCAGTACTTTCATCTGGCAGGATACATATTTTATGGCTTTTTTGACAACTCGGGCGTTCAGGACAGCTTACGCGCACATCCACAGTCGTTAGAGGACCAATCCCATATTCCACCAACGGGCCCATTTAAAGCCGAAGCTTTAATGGTAAACACCATTTTGTCTTGAATCTTTGCGTGCATGTCATAGTAGTTCCATGCATAGCTCATTGGAAATTTAAGTTAGAAAATATGCTTGTTAAGTCATTGTCCAGCTAAACATGTCCGACCCTGATGTCATACCTTACTTGAGTGTCGAGTATCCTACACGAGTAAAAATACATTTTGTAAGGATCCAGCTAACGTAGATGGCATTTGATTCTAAATGTGTGTTTCTGTTCACCTTGGTATACTGATTTCGCAAAGACGTTGAGATAGACTGTCCTAACATAACAGGACTATCGCATTTAATCATACCAAGACAGGACTATCGCATTTAATCATACCAAGAACAAACATTTTATGATACATCCTCTACTTTGATGATACCAAAACACACAATCAACAATCGCTTAAGATACACAACAGCGTCGTGAAGAATCTATACAACAGATAACTTTATACAAAGGAATCTTTGAAAACTTATTGTATTTGCTCTCCTCAATCCTAACGTCCCTAGGACTTCGAAAGCCAAAGGAACTCTTTTACCTATGCGTACCTCTCTCTCTCTCTTTTTTTTCTTTCTGTTTTTGCTTTTAATCTACAACTTACCCAAATCTGCTATCTGGCTACATCCAAAACAGAAACTACAGTTTAATAGCTCTGATGAAGGCAGTAGTCTCTCTGTTCGAGAATTCCTCCCCAAGAAATATGCAGCTAAACCATCCAATTCGATTAAGTTTGAGCCCTTCAGACGTCCTCAATAGCTTCTCATCGTTCAACCTGCACATTGATTAATGGTAGAATAATGAGAAACGCCCCTCTAGTTGAAGCCAGATAGAGCTCAAATTCTCACACTACGTCGTCTATTGTTTTGGAGTTACTTTTTCCTTTGGAGATTTAGTAAGATCCATTAAGGTGGCCAACTTAATTATATCTGTGATTTTTAGTCTTTTGGAGATCTAGGAGCACCATTTAAGTGATGACTTTCGAAAAGTAACTATAAATGTAAAAATTGAGTATTGCTCTTAAGTCTTACCTTAAGCCTCAGGCAGTGGAACAACTGCTTCAAAAGCTTCCACTAGCATAGACACTCGTCTTTTCCGAGCAGGAGTTAGTTTAGTGACAATATGTTGAACCGCATAATCAAGCATCCATTGCTCCGCTTTTTTCTTCTCCGCCATTGATTGGTGCCTTAGATCGACCTTTTCTTCTTCTTTGCCAAGATTCACCGGTAGACTCTGTGTTGCCCGTAAATTTGGCTTCCTAGCTTTTTTCAGTGCCTTCATCGATCTTTTCAGAAGCATTAACTTTCTCAGTTTGCTCCAGTTTTTGAGCTTTTCCTGGTCAGATTTGTTTCCCTCCAGTGATACTGTATTCTCTTCATCCGAGGTAGGGATATTATCAGCTGCAAGCCCATTTTCTTTTTCTTTCTCTTCAGTTTTTCTGTATTGTCTACCATCTTTGGGAGAATATATTGGAGTTTCAATGCTTGAATCTTCAACATTGCCATGATTCGTTTCTGGAAGCTCCTGCTCCGTGATAATGTCACTAGCAACTGATTGAGAATCAGATGAGTCATCGTTAACTTCTGGAGAAAGGATTTCCTTTATTGCTTCTCGCACAAGCTTAACAGCATCCCTCTGGCTGAATCCAATTCTCTGACCTCTTGAGCCTTCATTGTCAAATGAACCATTTTTCAAAAGACTTGTCTTGGGGTTGGGGCTATCTACCTGTTCATCTTCATCCTCTCCAGCAGGGAGCTGGCTTTCAACTTTCGTGGCAATATCTGATACAACGTGTTGACATAACAGGTGCCACATACTGATATGTTTCTGTTTGTCCAACTGGGTCTTGGAGTCTACTGCGGTAGTGCAATCTGTTTCAGGATATCCTTTCTTCTTTTCTTTGGTAGCCATCAATTGCTCATCAAGCTTCGTGTTTCTACTAGTCGATTCAGAACCATCTTTTAGAATCTCCGAGCAAAAAGTTGTCACCCGATCTTCATGTATTGCTTCCTGCACATCTTTATCCTTGGCAACCTTCACACAAGAGGCATTCATATTGTGATTTGACAACATGTGAATGTTATTAGCTAAGAAGCATGATATGAAGTTGACACAAAATAGACACATGGATGAGGCATATTTGAAGCATTAAGTTAGGAATACGTTGGAGCCATATCTAGTAGGAGTATAAAACATATAGGAAGATTATAGATTCTTGTGAAAATGAAATTATATTTGCATCCAATTTGTGATAAATGAAACGAATGATTATGGAGACATAAGATCAATAAACTCACTAAATATGGATTTAATAACTCGGTTCTTTTTCTTTCTTGAACAAGGCTTATTACTTGAAAAGGGTGAACTCCAAATGAGGTTGTCCCATGGAAAATGTATGCTGACCTCCTAACATGTCCCCAAAATGTCCTAACGTATCCAACAAATACAAAACATATAATAAAGCATCAGGACAATAGAGGATTTTCAACTAGGGGAATGCAGAGGTCACTTACGTTAGACTTCTCTTTGGTGATGGTAGATTGAATAGGCCCTATATCGAGATTAGATGTGACAATATCCTCGGCTTCTTTTTTTGCTTCCATGAGTTCAGAATCACACTTATCCCGTTCACTTTCGCTGCAACCTTCAGGATTAGTATCTTTGTACTCACGATACGTCACCTGAATCTGTGGTGTCCCAGATGTTGGAGCCACTGTTTCGAATGCTTTCACAAGTAGTGCCACTTTTCGTTTTTGTTTTGGAGCCAGTTCACTTATGACCTTCTGAAGTGCATAATCAAGCATCAACTCCTCTGTGTTTTTCCTCTCATTCATCATTTGATGCCTTAAAGAAACCTCTTCAGCTTCTGCACTAGGCTTTAACTGTAAAAGCCTTGGTTTCTTTGGGTTAAATTTCTTCACCTTCTCCAGTTTCTTGACAAATCTCTTGAGAAGGATCAATTTCTTCAGATTAGACCAACCCTTGGGTGTTTTCTTCTCGGATTGTGCTTTTGATGCTGCTTTCTCATTTTCTGATTCTGAGATATTTGTAGTTGTAAGACTTGTCCCTTGTTGACTGAATGACACATTATCCCTGACCATATTGCTGTTGCGATCCATGGAACCATCTCTAGCAGAATCGATGGGAGTTGAAACGTTCTGCTCCCCACCTTCGCTGTGGCTCTTTTCTATCACCTCTTGGTCTGAAGTTATTTCACTAGTAACTGATTGATCATCAGATGACTGGTCTTGTAGTTCAGGAAGAAGAATTTTCTCGATTGCCTCTCTCACCAACTTGATGGCAAACATTTTCCGGAGTTCAACCTCTTGACATTCTGTGCCATGACATTCCATTCCTGTACTTTGCTCCCAAGCACTTGAGTCCAGACATGAATGCGAATTTTCTGTTGCAGCCAATGTGTTGGTCTCACCCACTTGCTCTTCGTTGTCTTTACGGAGGCTTTTGCTTTTGCCTTCCACAGAAAGGCCTTCTACCATATGTTGATGGATCAAATGCCACATGCTTACATGCTTCTCTTTCTCAAGCTCGGTTTTGTATGCTTCGTGACTGCTATTATCAGGTTCAGTATCATTGACTCGATGAAATTGTTGAATTGATTCATTGTCTGGCTCAGAGTCTCTGTCCTTCTGTTCTTCCGCTTCAGTGAGTTCCTCGATAGGGCCACAACCACGAGCAGAAGAAGTCATGATGTTTTCTGCTGCTGCTTTGGCACTATCATCTGTAGTTGTTCTCTTTGTTGCAATAGTGAATTCACCCACTTCCAACTTTTCTCTATTTGATTCTGGATCGTCTTCGTTGCACAAATCTGAATTTTAGTTTGAAATTTCATCAGAAGAATTGCTGAGAACTTATAGAAATGTGGCATGTCCCTTGTGTAATTGAGCCTTTGTCTTTCAAGTTTATAACTTATAGAATGTTGCATTAGACGATGTAATTTATGATGCATCGATTAATGCATTTTTTCTTAAAAGACAGATGTATGGTTTATTTTATTAGGTTTGGTTGGAATTATGTGATATCTACTTCATATGTTTAACGTCTCCTGGGCATGTAGTGTTCTTTGTTTAGGAAACATGTCTGTAAAAGTGTCGGTATCATGTTGCGAGTCCCTGCTACTAGTAGGTCAACAAGGCTTCAAGAGGTGTGCTGGTAAACATGATTCAGTGGAAATAGAATGCTTACCAGTGAGGGTGGACTCTTTGTTGTCTGTGGTTGAAGAGGTAATCTTGTCACTACCATCTGCAGTTTGGCCAGTTCGAGCAGAATCGTCTTGTTTTCCATCCACAGGTACCTACATACCGAAAGAGCTCACAATTTTCATCTGACTTCAAGCAGAACATGTTCAAGAATTATGGCCCTGTTTGGCTTCAGTTCTCAAATTTTGTTTATGTCTTCACTTACAGGAAAACAATAGAGCTGTTTAGTTTGAAATCTTGAGTCTTAAGGAATTCTTCAAAAAAGAACCTATTTTCCATTAAGAATCAAAATATGGTTTTATAGAATCCAAGTTTCAAGAAAAAATAAAATCTATGGGGTTATATTCTCGAAAACCATCTTCGCTAAAACTTGGAGAGGATATGGAAATGAAGCGTATTTTTCGTTTCCAAAAACCGTATCTAAAAGGGGTTCTGCAAAACTGAATATGAAAACTCAAATTAAGAACAAGAGTATGAATCTTTAACGAAAGCCAAGGAGATCACTTACATCAAGTCTCTTCTCAATTTTCAGCTGAATCTGCTCTTCATCTGATGATGGAGCCATTGTTTCGAAGGCCCTTATAAGCAGTTCCACCTTCCTTTTCTGAGTTGGAGCCAGTTCACTCACTGCCTGTTGAAGTGCATAGTCTAGCATCCACTCCTCAGAACTTCTCTTCCGATCGATCATTCGAGGCTTCAGATGATTCTTTTCTGCTTCTGGGCTAGGCTCCGAGGGCAAATGCTGAGCCTTCTGTGGGTCATATTTTCGCACCTTTTCCAGTGCCTTGACAAATCTCTTAAGAATGATCAACTTCTTTAGATTACTCCAGCTGTTGGGTGCTTTCTTTTTCTGCATTTTTTCTCCCTCATTCGTCGCCCCTGTCGAGTTTGAAATGCTTAGTTTCTCACCTTCACCAAGGTTGTCATCCAAGATCTCTTGTTCGGGACCGAAATCACAAGTAACCGACCGGTCATCAGACGACTGGTCTTCAACTTCCGGAAGTAGGATCTTCTCAATTGCTTCTCTCACCACCTTGGTTGCATACGTCTTCCGGATTTCAATCTCTTGATCATCTTGATCGCGGTTTCCAACACTCGTATCCCGATACGAATCTACGTTGGCCTCATCCCACTGCTTTTCCTCATGTTTTCCCTCAAGTAGCTGGTTTTCGATATGTTGGTGTACCAGGCGCCACAAGCTACTACGGTTCCTTGTATGAATGTGGGATTTTTGTACTTCATCGGTAGTGGAATTGGATTCAGAATTTCCCATCGTAGATTTCGTTACTGGTGGACCTTCTGGTTCACCCGGAACGAAATCTCTATCTCCATTGAGATTTCCCTGAAAACCTCTCTCAGAGTACGATGCCTCGCCCAAAACAAGCTCAGCTACATTGTCATCTTTGTTTCCTTTGCTGGATCTTCCCAAAAACTCCATTCTCGGCGAGGCGTAGATTTGTACGGACAAATCAGAATCCACCTCTTTCCCTATGAAGATGACCGCTCGGCTTGCTTCAAGCAACTCCATTATATCACCGGGATATTTCCCTCTCATCGAGGATTGCCGCCTCGGCCTCATGCTCTTCTGGGTCTTCAACGGACGCCTCCTCTTCGATAACACCCGCTTCAATGGAGGCGCGGCGGAGGAATGGTTATGCCCGTGGAGGGAGCAGTAGTTGTACGGGCAGACCTTCGCCGCCGCCGAACCTCTTTCGCGCTCTCTCTCCTCCACGCTCTGAGAGACTCTCGAGCTCTTGAGAGCCGACGAGCACGTGGCTTTGTTAACACTCGAGACTTCGGGAATTTGGGCGCAGTTCTTCACTACTGAAGGCTTCTTGGATTTGAAACTAGACTTGTTCATTAGAATCCTTAGAGGTCTCAAACTGGGTGTTCTTTTCAAAGTCTTCAAACTAGTAGTACCACCTCCATTACTAGATTCAGAATCAAGTAAACTTGCCCGTGAATGCATCTTTTTCCCCTCGGAAGTGCTTGTTGCCTTCAAAGAACTGGGAGATGGGTGGTGATCGAATCTTGATGTACCAAATTTGCTCTTCGGCTTCAGCTCCTTCTGAGTTTCAGCTCCTCTCCTCTTTCCCCTCTCCTGGTTCGAGCCAGACGACGAACCGACGGAGGCCCGATCGGATTCGTTTCCGTCCCGGTGGGGCATAACATAAGCATCAGCAAAGTTCGAAAACAGAGCAATTCTCGAGCTCTTCTTCTTCAATGGCCTATTTGACTTCAAACTAAGCACCTTTCTTGGGTTTCCCAATGGCTTTGCGTACGGGAAAGAAACGGTATTTGGATTCCAGGGATCCGATTCCTTTTCTTCCTGCGAATTGTTTCTTTCAAAACTGGATTCAGAGTTGCTGGTTTCCTTCAAATGGGTTGGAGATGGAGTGGAGGAGAACTCAATTTGAGTTGGGTTTTCCGAGCTTGCATCATCACTGACCGAGTCAACTGGTTGAACCAGCCGGGTTTTTGCCCATTTCCCAGATGGGTTTGTGGTTGACATTCTGGATAGCTTAATGGATCTACTCTTCTTCAGTTTCTTCTTTGACTCTGTTTCTCCCCTGTTTGGAGAAGACGATTCTATTTTCATGGAGTTTGATTTCTCTGACAGAAGGGAGAATCTTGGGAATTGATTTTTAAATTGGCGAGGAAATTAAGAAAGGTTTGAATTGTGTGTGTGTAGGTGTTTTTTGAGATGGGATTTTCCCCAGAGAGATTTGGTTTTTATTTGGAATTCCCAATAAAAACAGAGTGGCTTTCAATGTGTGGTTGATTTTTTTGCACGAAAAGTTAATAAATGAATCGGAAAGGTGAGATTCCAAAGTTTGGGGTTGGACTAAAGTGATTGGCTTTTTTGTTGTTGTGTAAACTTCATCTTCAGCTTCCAGCTGCTAGTAGGGAAAATTCCTATTTGAGTGTTGATTGAGGTTTGAGTCATTTGAGTGTGACGCTTTGAATTGTACAAAATGGCTGCCTTGACTTGCTTTTGTGAAAAGCAAATTCACTCACCGACCAAATTAACCTCGGGACTGAATTGGCATAATTTTTGCAGGAAGTGGATCCTTTCAAATCCATGTGTTTTTTTATTAGAGGAGATAGTTGAAATTCGAATCGCCTAATCTTGCGATCAATGGTTCGAATCTGCTCGAAGATTCTTTATCGGAAGAAATGTATTTTTCGCGCAAAGAGTCCTTGAGCAGATTTAAACCATTGATTTTTCCACGGTCAAGATTTAGACTGTTTCCTCCTATCAAAACTTAGACCGGAGATGATCTGACCCCATTTTTGCGGTTGGCTTTTGCGAGAAGACTTTTGGACACTAGTCAAGGCACGCAGTAAGGCCATTAATTTGTTTGGTTGGAGAGATCTGGTTGGCAAGACTGTCTTCATTGAAGTAGCTAAATGTTTTCGCGCGGGAAGAATCTTTGGGCAGATTCGAATCATTGATTTTCTCATGGTCAAGATTTACCCTCTTACTCTCTTTCAAAAAAAAGATTTGGACTGTTTCCTCCTATCAAAACTTGGACATGAGATGATCCGACCCCATTTTTGCGGTTCTCTTTTGCGAGAAGACTTTTGCACACTAGTCAAGGCATGCAGTACGGCCATTAATTTGTTTGCTTGGCGAGATCTGGTTGGCAAGACTGTCTTCATTGAAGTAGCTATAAATGTTTTTAATAAAACGGAATCCAAACACATCTCGAAGTGTATTTTAATTTCTGTATGTAAAAAAATAAATAAAAACTGGAACTTAATTTTCTATGTTCAGATTTTTTTTTCCCGGATTAAATGTTTAATATGTTATTATAGCGTTCAATAAATTATGTATTGAAGTGTATGAAATATATACTAATAAAAAATAGGACTACAATATGGACGATTTCAATTAATAAGAAATTAAAAATGGACAAACTAGATGGTTCATATAGGATCTATTTCCAAATTGTAAAAAAGTAGTACATTGTGTTGAGAATACAGCCAAACCAACTACAATAACACACAACACGCAAAGATAATCAAGAAACGAAAGGGGAAAAAACGCAAGACACGTTGAATTTACGTGATTTTCCAACCGTATATTTGAATACATCCACGGCTCACACCATTTGTATTTTTCTGCCTACCAAGAAGTCATAGAGTTAAATCTAGAGTTAGAAGTCTACTCTCTCATTGGCTACCAAATATTATACTCTTTTTTATTTAGTGCAAGGTCAATTTGGAAGAAATTTCAAAGGGAGAGTCAGTCAAAACTCATTTCTAATTTCATTATTTATGTCTTCGTACCTGCTTAATTTTAAATAAAGACTAACGAGTAAGACCACAATTAAAAAAAATTCAGAAAATGTGCAAAAATAATGAATCAATAAATTGTTCAACCTTTTGGGTCTCACTAAAATGAATTGAAAACGAGTTACAAGATTTGATTGGACAGTAATAGAATACCGTGGATTCACTCTAATAAACTAAAAAGCCGCGTGAAAGAATATGATTGGCTAGACATTAATCCCTAGAATATATTGCATAAGTTGGCATTAAAAGTTGTAGACCTCACAATAATCAATGTATGAAAGTGAGAAGTTGTAATTCTCATGAGACACTGAAACGCTATAATTAGAGATGACATAAAGCACAAAATGTTAAAATTTATTACACGAGGCAATTGCCTCGTCATTGAACTACTAATTGAGATCCTTAAATTCACGTACAAGAATTTCAAAATTATCTAGGAAAGGATTTATTTTATGCTAAGAAATGACTGTGATTTTTCATTAATGGGGTTTTTTTTTTTAAATGGGGAGTGTATAATATAAATACATGATAACTTCAACAAATTTAATTCTAA
This sequence comes from Rhododendron vialii, assembly GCF_030253575.1. Lineage (NCBI taxonomy): Eukaryota > Viridiplantae > Streptophyta > Magnoliopsida > Ericales > Ericaceae > Rhododendron > Rhododendron vialii. Next base: position 3,870,704 of record NC_080559.1, read on the forward strand.
AAGAGTTCTAAAAAATGGGGAGAGTTGTAGGAGTATTTAAATTTTGTGCATTGGGAGTTTGCAAAAAGAAAAAAAGGGGCTTATTTTAGCCATGTCAGAAGTGTGAACGTAATTGGGTGGTTGCGATCACCGACCTCGACAGGACAATAAATATAGGATGCTTGAAATTTCCTATGACATGAAACATATTCTTAGATTTGCTTCTCCCACGGTTCACAGTTGTTAAGGGTTCGATTCTTGGGCTTAAGTCGAAAGAAAGTAATTTTTTTTGTAAATTTCCTAATCTCGACGCGAATATCTTGCTTTCGACCGTTTCGCACAAGAGATTAGTTGAATTACGTGTAAGATGGTACCGTCGAGAAAAAAGAGAAAAGAGAAAACATTAGTCAATTATAAGACCGTGTGGGGCCAGGGTAGTCGTCCGCCGGTGATTCAGTTCTGTTAGTCGAAATTGGCGGGGAACAAGATCTGTCAAATGTTCCTCTGGAAGTTCCTCTGGATGAGCTGTGCCCCATTTACCTGGACTCAGCTCCCATCCAGTTTTCTCTCCATCCAGGTCAGTTTGGGCTGTTTGTGAGTTATTTTCCTGATCTGCAACAATGATCAGAATCGTTCATTTTTTCAGAGATTGCTGAGAACATCAAGCACCTCAGAAATCAGATTGTTCAAATACCGTTTGATGTGATTTTGAAATGCATTAAGATTTAGATAATTGTGCCAAATGGGTTGCAATATTGTGTCGCACACTTATTTTTTAACAAGATTGAAACATTTCGAAATCATATCAAGGGGATATCCCATCAACTTGATTTCCGACGTGGTTGTTTTAGGTGAATTCGAAAAATAAACAGTTCCGATCATTATTGTGGACTTAGGAAAGGCTCGAAAAGGGGCCCAAACTAGACTAGATAGAAAGGAATGGATGGGAGCCAAATCCCATCTACCTATATATTCCTCTAAATTTTCAACTTTAAGACCCAAAGATGATCTCAAGATTTATAAAATTGAAGACTTTATAAAATAAAATAAAAAAGATTTGATTTGATGTCGATAGACACGTGAAAAAAAAACGTATTTTATCTTTTGATTAAATGGTCGATTAAAATTTAAACTCGCATTGGTTGTCAGTTTATAACCCTTCATTAGTTGAGATACTGATGTATTATAGACAAATTTATTTTTTACAAAGATAATATCTCTTGCAAAACTTACGAGAAACGATTTTGATCGTCGTTTTAGCTCAGAAATTGAGCCACAGAATAGGAGTTGTAGAAAGGTTTGAAAGGACATAGAGAGATGGATACGAAGAGGATGTCATTAGTTTTCAATGCGCTTAGCAATTTTGATTGTGCGGAGGAATGACATTAGTTGTTCTATTTTGTCGCTATTCATTTATCTCCTACTTATGCTTTGTCTGAAACTTGTGGAAAAGAAGAGAAATAAAAGAAAAATTTTAAAATTTTCTCTTCTATTATTTGGTTGGGAGAGGAGGAGAAATAATAAAAAAAAATTAGCATTGTGATGAACAGTATCATTTTCCCACCCATTTTTCTGCCATTTTTATTTTCTATATACTATGCATTTATGTATGCAGGCCCAATACAAGAGTCCATAACCAGTACAAGCAAAGGTGGGTTACTGCGTTCCAATCGAAGGCAAAGCCCAGAGACCTCCTTTTCAATTGGGCCAACTGTTGTAGTTGTAGACTTCATAATGCTATCTAACTATAGCTTTACTGGTAATATAGATGAACCGTAAATTGACATCTTAAAGAGTTCAAAACTCGGCAATCCTTTGAGTTATGTCGCAAGAAAGAAATTTGTTGTGAATGTTCTAGTTCCGGCGTGAATGACCTACTTTTAACCGGACCTATGAGAGAAATAATTGAAGGAAAAATGACGGCCCAGGACTTGTTTTGATAACTAATACCCGCCAAAGACAAGCTAAAAACATTTGTTAATATTTGAATATCCTTGACGGGTATTAATTATCAAAACATATTATTAACCGTCATTTTCCCATAATTGAAGTCCGTGTTAGCTTACTCGAACACCCTCACCGTCAGGAAAAGATAGTTTGGTTGCTAAGCCCATGTTAACCAAAGTGCTACTCCATTTTTATTGTCTTATCCGGACATAAAGAATTGATCTTTGTCATGTTGCAGAGAGAGAGATAGAGGAGAAGAAGAAGACGAAGAATTTGAGAGGAGAGAGAGAGGAGAGAGACAGCTCTTCCTTATCCTCCTCTCAGTTCTATCCCCACAAACAAACATAAAAAAACTAGAAATATAATATAGACATTACCGTAACCACTTCTCCAGATCGTTATCCCAATCTCCCTTTTCCCATACCCGTTCTGTCTTTTTTCCAGATCCCAACGCATTACCAGAGCCACTCCCATCTCTATCTAATTCCACAATTGTATTTAATACTAGTAATGGAGTAATACAGAGAAAGAGACAGGCCTTAATTATTTATTAAGAAATCTGTTTTCTTGACTTTTCAGTCGGTGGTCATTGTCAAATTCTTCACTATTTGCCATTCAAATTGACAAACCCTTTTTGTCTCTTTGGACACATTGGATCAATTCCTGTATCTTCTTCTTCATAATCCAAATCCTTATAGGGGTCCAAGAGGTTGGCATTTTTGTCTTTGATTTCGTTTTTCTTTCTTTCTGTTAATTAGGAGCTCGTTTAATTGGTTGCTGAATGTATATTTTGAGCCCAACGGAGAAAACCCATTTGTGCTCTTTCTTTTTTGGAAATAACCCATTTGTTATGTTGTCTGTAACTTATTGATTTAAGAGCTAAAGAAAAAATCTTTGTTAAACCAAACCCAGTTCTTTGTTCCAGGGAAAGCTTCATTTTTTGGATTAATTATTGCATACCCAGAGATTCCTTTCTTAGAACCATCGGTGTTAATTACAATCCATTTGTTGTCAAGACATGGATATAAGTAATGAGGCCAGTGTTGATCCATTCTCAATTGGGCCTTCAACCATCATGGGTAGGACAATTGCTTTCAGAATCTTATTCTGCAACTCGATTTCGCATTTTAGGCAACATATCTTTCACCTGTTGATATATTACTTCCATGGGGTTAAGGGTTATTTGAAGAGCCATTTGATACCCATGATCTCATGGCTCCACCCTGGGAATCCACAAGGGGTTCTAGCATTGGTGACACTTATAGCTTTCTTGTTGAAACGGTACACGAACGTGAAATTGAAGGCTGAGATGGCATATAGGAGGAAATTTTGGAGGAATATGATGAGAGCTGCCTTAACCTATGAGGAATGGGCTCATGCTGCTAAGATGCTAGATAAGGAAACCCCTAGGATGAACGAGTCGAACCTTTACGACGAAGAATTGGTTAGGAATAAGCTCCAAGAGCTTAGACACCGTCGCCAAGAATGTTCATTGAGAGATATCATATTTTGTATGCGCGCTGACCTTGTTAGAAACCTTGGTAACATGTGCAACCCTGAGCTTCATAAGGGCAGGCTCCATGTGCCTAAACTGATACAGGACTATATCGATGAGGTTTCGACTCAATTGAGAATGGTTTGTGATTCCGATTCGGAGGAGCTTCTGTTGGAAGAGAAACTTGCCTTTATGCATGAAACAAGACATGCTTTTGGAAGGACTGCTTTGCTTTTGAGCGGGGGTGCTTCGCTTGGCGCTTTCCACGTTGGTGTGGTGAAAACCTTGGTGGAGCATAAGGTTTTGCCTCGGATTGTAGCGGGGTCCAGTGTTGGGTCAGTTATGTGTGCTGTTGTGGCCACTAGATCTTGGCCTGAGCTCCAAAGCTTCTTCGAGGATTCTTGGCACTCTTTGCAGTTTTTCGACCAAATGGGTGGGATTTTCACGGTTTTCAAGAGGGTGATGACTAGAGGAGCACTGCATGAGATCAGACAGTTACAAATACTGTTAAGGAATCTCACTAATAATCTCACATTCCAAGAAGCATACGATATGACTGGGCGAGTTTTAGGAATTACGGTTTGCTCACCAAGGAAACATGAACCTCCTAGATGCCTTAATTATTTAACTTCGCCTCATGTTGTCATATGGAGTGCAGTGACTGCCTCTTGTGCCTTTCCTGGGCTTTATGAAGCCCAGGAACTGATGGCAAAAGATAGAAGCGGAGAAATTGTTCCATATCACCCGCCGTTTAATTTTGATCCTGATGATGCTTCTGGGTCTTCACCACGTAGGTGGAGGGATGGAAGCCTGGAGATAGATTTGCCCATGATGCAGCTGAAGGAGCTTTTCAATGTCAATCATTTTATTGTGAGTCAGGCGAATCCTCATATTGCGCCTTTACTTAGGATGAAGGATATTGTCAGAGCCTATGGAGGTAACTTCGCTGCTAAGGTGCGTGCTACTGGACTTGAATTGTTGATTCTTTTGATCTTTATTGATAGTGCTTGGCATTTTTCTAATATCTTCGATTGCTGTTTCTAACCACTCTTGAAGATGACACTGCATTTGTTATATGCTCCTCTAGGTGTGTATTATACTATATAGAATGAAATGGAAAGAAACAGTGCATTAATTTTAAGTATCGTTAGGATGTGATATCGATGCCAGCATGCTGCTAAGGAAAGAATTACAGGAAGTTTTAACCCTTTGGCCCAGTTATCCTCTGTATGAATCTAGCTCCTACATAATCTGAAGAAATCAATCTCCTAAATTCTAATGTTTCAGTTGCTATTGCTCTTTTTTATTTGTGGCAACAATATCTATGTAGGCATTAGGATAGTTCGTCCTGTTTTCTGCATTTGCAATATCACAATGCCCTCAAAGTTGCTCCTAGGTTCTTGGACAGTTAGACTCAATCTATCTGTTTTGCTTATTAACTAGATGATGGTGAAAATAAAAACAAGGTGATGGCGTGGGACTGAAGAAGTGGTATGATTGAGCTATTGCTCATAGAAAAGGTTATCGTATCAAATGCTAGTTCTGTGTTGCAAGTGTCCAGTAATATTAGTCCTGTTTCTTGTTCAAAGTTTCTGTTGTTAGTGCCAAACAATTTTCCTTTTAGAGATTCTACTGGAACATCAAATTTGTTGTGCAGTGAGTTAGTTGGAATTTGGTCATGCAAAAGTTCCCCCAGTTGTAGTAGAGTTCTCAAAACCTCCCAATATGAGAAAACTTGCATCTGTGCAAGTCTTTTACTTCTTGTGTGACATGTACATTGTCGTTGGACATCTGGATTTTTACTGGAATATACTGAACACTTTTGAAACAAGTGTAACCCCTTCTCCCAGCTTCTATATTCTCTCTTTTTTTGGGCTTTGGTTTCCCCAGTAACTTGAGAAAGATTATATTGGCTAACTAACTGGTTATTTGCCCATATTAAAAAGGTTATTTATCCTGGACCTGTTATGGTTTGAATTTCAGCAAGTTTATGTTCTCCATGGCTGCTTCTATTAAGATTAGGAGTTGATGGTTTTAGTTCTTTGCATGCAGCTTGCTCATCTAGTCGAGATGGAGGTGAAACACAGATGCAATCAGATCCTGGAACTTGGTTTTCCACTTGGGGGGCTCGCCAAGCTGTTTGCGCAAGATTGGGAGGGTGATGTCACTATTGTAATGCCTGCTACCTTAGCTCAGGTATTTCATCAAGCGAGAGTACGATTTTTCTTTTCTTCTTGTATTGAATTTTGAATGAAGAAGCAGTAGCTAAGAATAAGGAGAAAACTAGAGGCGAATGTGCTCTCTTCCGACAATGGAAGAACATAGAACATGCGACATGGGTGACATGTCATAAAATTATTGGAGGGCCAAATACATGTTTATTTTATTTTCTATCTTTTTGAAAAATAAAATAAATTTAGTACTACAGTCTACTTGGGCTGCCTGCATCTTGGGGAGTGGCCTCCGGGTGGAGCCTCTCCTCCTCATTTAGTTTAGTCTGGTGCTTCATGACTGCTTTGTGAAGCTTTTAAGCCTACCCTGAATGTGAAGCAATCACTCTCACAGAGAAGAAAGGGGAAGAAACAACGAGAATGGAAAATCATGGCAGATACCCAGAATTCTCCTGGGTTTATTACCATCGGAACCACTCGTAGCCAATGCAATGCTCTCCTTTCAAGCCAAGGGTTGGAGTTTTTTGTTCAGTTAAGTGCTTGTGACTCGAAGGAAGTTTTCCAATGCCCTCCTTTGACAGACTTTCTCCTATTATCCACACTTGATTTGGAAATATAGATTTTCTTTCCCACATAAACCAAAAACAAACCACCTTCTGAGGGTGTTGTGGTTGAGGTGAAGTGGCCTCGGCCACATGACTGGTTTACATCCATACCTTCAACTTGAATAGATTTTTCATGAGATCTGTGTTTTCCATTTTCCTAAACTCTTGTCTTCAAGCTTTGGATGGATCAGTCCATATTGGCTTCTTATACTGTTGATCTTGAGGCTTTTCAATGACTCAATGTATGCACTATGTCTGGTTGCAATTGCATTTTTGTGTTTACACTAGTGTGGATCAACGACCATTTAACACCGGTAAATTAACATCATTTTCTCCTTTCCCCATTTTAGCTATCCAAAGTCATACAGAACCCATCTTATTCAGAGCTTCAAAAGTCCGCCAACCAAGGACGGAGGTGCACGTGGGAGAAGCTCTCTGCCATAAAAGCCAATTGTGGGATCGAGCTTGCTCTAGACGAATGTGTGTCAATTCTAAACCACATGCGTAGACTCAAGAGGAGCGCAGAGAGAGCTGCCGCGTCCTCTCATGGCCTAGTTAGATTCCACGCTTCTAAGAGGATTCCGTCATGGAACTGCATTGCAAGGGAGAACTCCACTGGGTCCCTCGACGAAGACGTCCTAGTTGACATTCATCAAGGGGGGGTGGGGTCCACGGGAAGTCACTCCACCCGGAACTCGCGGATCCACCGTAACGTACATCACGAGGGAAGTGATAGTGAATCGGAGAGCGCTGATCTCAATTCTTGGACAAGATCTGGCGGTCCTTTAATGAGGACGACTTCAGCAGATACATTCGTCGATTACGTCCAAAGTTTGGATATTGATGGAAAACTGAGCAAAGTACATCAGCCTAATGATTTCCTTGTTCAGTTGGTAGGAAAGGATCCGAGCGATCAGAATTATAGGGTTGCAACCCCTGATAGAAGCTTGGACGTGGAATCCAATCAAAGAGATTTCCCTAACATAGTTGTTGCGAACAGTTCAAGCATCATGGTTGCCGAAGGTGATCTTTTGCAGCCGGAGAGGATTCCTAACGGGATCGTTTTCAATGTGGTGAAGAAGGAAGATTTTACCCCAACAAACAGGAGTCACGATTCGGAAAACAACAGTCCGTCGTATACTTCGGTCGCAGAGGAATGCACACAACTCGATTGTCCAGAAAAGGAAATTGATATAAGCTCCGAGTCTGATTTTGGCGGCAATGAAGCAGATTTCGACGGTTAAAGAATTAACGATGATTTCTTGATAATTTTGTCTGATGCAACTGGATGGAGTTGATCGAGCGCTGGAGTTGAAACTGAAGTTTCTGCACTACCAGCAGAAGAGTAGGGTGTTTTTCGCTTCGCAACAGAAAAACAGAACCGAAAACACGTAACAGAACAAAATAAATGAAATCAAAGCATCACCATGTAGGAGATGCAGTTGTAAATATTAGCAGTGTGTTGTCGTTTGTAGTTTGGGAATCAGATGTTTTTGAGTGTTGTAGTTCTTTTGGCTACCTTGTTTAGTGGTGGTAGTGTCATATGGCATAGCCATGCTGCAGCCATCTAAATTGCCGTTAGTTATCAGCATTATATTGTTTTCAGTTTATTTTATTTTGATCCGATAGATTGTTTTCATTTGAAATCTGTTCGTTTGGTCATACTGTTATACAGGAATGGTGATTCTTGTAATCAAAAAGTTTCCTGTGTTACCTTTTTACATTTTCTCCTCTTTACTTGGGTGAATGATGATGATGTGGTAAAATTTGGAAGTGAAGAAATTTTTGTGCAACAGGTGCACCTAACCAGCTTCTTTTTTTTTAAGGAAACGCAACTTAGAATTGATAAAATCAGATACAAATTGTGCTGACCCATAGGCCCGAAAATAATAGATACAATAAGGACCCAAAAGGTCCGAAGGAAAAAAGAAACAAAAAGGAAATAAATAAGCAAAAAGCAGCAAAATTGAATAGCTGCAGTGTTGGAGACCACCTATCCACTCGTGGATGTGGCTAGAGGAACTAGGAAGATGGAAGAATCACATCGTACGCGCTGGAGCTCAACGGCCTTTCATCCCACCCCGCTGCAGTCGCCGCTGCTTGGCGCCGCCACCGCTACTGCTGGAGAACCCACAAATCCATCATCAAAACTAATTGAATTTGAGAGCCGTAAACGCAGAGTTAATTTCCCAAATTTGGGCTCCCCGAGTTAAAAAATGGAGAAAGTGGGAGAACTTCTCTCCATAAAAAGAGAGTCTCAACCATCTCACATCGATAGAGGTGGGAGAGGAGAGCAGAGGAAAGGAGAGAAACTAAGAAAGAGTCCGAAAGCGTGGGGGACTGAAAGAGAAGAGTGAAGGAAGAGAAAATAGGGAAAGTGAAGAAATTACCCCAAACTCTCTCTCTCTCTCTCTCTCTCTCTCTCTCTCTCTAGAACTTCCCGACCTCTGTTTGTCCACACCAAACCACCTTGACCACAAGGAAAGTGAAGAAATTACCTAGTTTTTTTTTTTCAAAACCTTCCAGGCTTCCATGAATGTGAACAGAACCGTTTGGGGTGGAGCCAGAGGATTCCACTCCCTAAAAAAATCTTGGCAGTAGCCCAAAGACTACTCCCAAGTCGGCAAGTCCCCATCTATACCGAGGCTGATGTGCAACTGTGATTGTCTGGTTGGAAGGCTTACAAAAAAAGGTTTGTCCATTTGTGCTCTAAAAGTCTAATGTAATTCGCGTGCGTGTGAACGCGAGCGTGAAAGTATCTTTAAAACGCATCCTAACTAAAATTCGTTCGAGCAAGGATCGAGGCTCCGTTTTCACTAACAATTTTGCACTGCAGCTTAGGTTCTTTTGTCAAGTTGTTCGTACTAACCCACAATTTCTTCCTCTCCATTTTTCCCTATATTTTTTGCTTTGACCCGCTCATATATCATTGCAACTTATGAGTTATTAGTAGAAATAACTTGACATTTTTGAACAATCAAAAGTAGTCTATAACTTCTTGGTTAGCTGGAGAATTAACACAGTGTGAGAATTTGTGAACAAGAGCGCATGACTTTTTGAAGAATTGACGCGTTTTGGGATTTGTCCTTTTTCCGCGTGTTATCCACTGTCGGCCTGATTTTTTTCCCCCAACCCAGTGAGTAGTAATCCTCCATTGTTTTGCATTGGTCGAAAATCAACTCACGCTTCTCGAACTTTCCATTGCCGAAAGCGACCGTCTTCCAACAACCATAATCTTAAAATTCTCGAAACTTCTGTGAGATTATAATTGGATCCTCCCTGATCCAAAACCCAAAATTTTAGACCGAGTAGAAAGTCCAATTTTAGACCGTCCATTGCTGCATGGTTCGAATTTGATCAGAGATTCTTTGCGGGAAGAGTTGATTCTCACTTTTTGACACCAATTCTAACTTTCCACTCCTTAGTTAAGGTTTAATATAATTGCAATTTGCCCCTAAACTAAATGGATTTTTTTTTCCCAATTGACACCTGTGGGCTGTGATACAAGGCCGATAATCTAGAGCACAAATTTTGGGGAAAAAATAAAAATCAAACCTTATCAACCTATAAGTGATAAAATGGTCGCAATCTTAAGGGAGAAAAATAAAATTTACTCTATGATTTCATTAGTTTTTTAGTACATAATAAAATACCGTCGGAATAATTTCATTAATTGGACATGAAAGCAATTATAAGTGCTTGGCCACGAGGTCGCATGTTTGAATTCCATGGAAGTCAACCATCTCAAACCTTGGGGCCATTAGGGGTTATACCTGATCGTTATATTCAGGATCCCGAAATTAATCGAAGTGCGCGTAAGTTGGCCCGAACATCCGTTATAAAAAAGAAGTTGGACAGGAACTAAAAGCCCATTTTGTTGACTTCTCTCTCCCCTCCTCACCAGTCAAATATATAAAGTGGGGGGCAAAGTTATAAAGAACATTTTAAGTATTACCACTACTTTTAACTTGGTGGAGCTATATATGCCTTATTCAACCTGTAACTATCATTTGCCTGTTTAGGGCAACCAAATGTGGTTCTTAATTACGTCGATAATACAGGTGGGTCAGAAAACTGGGTGAGAAAAGAATATTTATCTATGGTATCTTTGAGCACTAGCTTGTAATTGGGTATCTTTGAGCACTAACTTGTAATTGAATATTCCGTACGCAGAAGTTGGGCAAACCATATTTCGGCGGCCGACATGCATATAATTTAACCAAATAAATGCGGAATTTATAGCAAGCAAGCTAGATTTAGCATTTGTATGGGCCAGACAGAGCATCTCCAACCATGGCTTTAAATTTGAGTAAATTGCTTTTCCCACCCTCCTGACACCACACCCCTCCCGGTCCCATACCTTTTTTCCGCTTTTATCCTCCCTCAGCCCTTTTAATTACCTCCCTCCGCCATTTTAATTGGCCCTGGGCTCTACTCCGCACAGTTTGCCCCTAAACGGCAACGTTTGGGTTAAAAAAAATCCTCACCATCAATTTACAATCCTATGAAGCAGAAACGTAATTATGAGAGCCCTAGAGACAAAATTTGATTATGTCTCTTTAGAATAATATGATCAAAATAAAAAGATCTTCACACCCGTTCAAACGTATTAAAAATTGAAGTACTTAATTTTTTAACCATATTTTTTAATATATAAACGGTCTAATAAAAAAATTAAAAAATTAAGTACTCAAATTTTCACTCCGTTTGAATCGGTGCAAAGATCTTGTTATTCTGATTATATTGACAAGATCTTTGCACCGATTCAAACGGAGTGAAAATTTAAGCACTTAATTTTTTGAGACCGTTTATATATATTAAAAAATATGGTTAAAAAATTAAGTGCTTCAATATTTAATGCGTTTGAACGGGTGTGAAGATTTTTTTATTCTGATCATATTATTTTAATTTATTTCTTTATTTAATTACTCATATCTTTTTAAGGCCTTTCAACAAAACACCCTAAGACTTATTATTTAGTTCCAAGACTCTCTTAGGATGTCCATTGAAAGGCCTTGGAGCCAAAAATTTATTACGACCATTTAAGATGAAATGATCAGAAAAATAACAACTTTGCACCGGTTCAAACGGATTGAAAATTGGAACACTTATTTTTGTAACTATATTTTTTAATCTATAAAGGAGAAAAAAAGGAGAAAAAAAATAGTCGGATAAACATAATCAATTGAAACACTTTTTCTTTCTCTCTCTCAATTACTTTACAAAATCTAGAATTAGACTTGAATGTGTAAGAAAGAAAGAACAAATTTTTTAAATGTAAGAAATAATAGTTTGATTAGTAACATGGATTGAAAATTGAAACACTTATTTTTTACACCGTTTATATATTAAAAAATAGTTTAAAAAATAAGTGTATTAAAAAATTTACTACGACCATTTAGGATGAAATGTTTGGAAAAATAACATTTTTGTACCGGTTCAAACGGATTGAAAATTGAACATTTATTTTTTAAACTATATTTTTTAATATATATACATATATATAAGAAAAAAAGGAAAAAAAAACAGTCGGAAGGAAAGAACGGGAGGGGGTAATAGAGAAAAAAAAAAGGAAAGAAAAAAAGAAGAATAAAAATTGGAAAGAAAAAGTTGGAGGGTAAAACAGGAAAGGAGTGGTGGGGTCGCGGGGGGTGCTGTGTCGGGGGGGGGGTTGGGGAAGCAGCTCTATTTAGAGAATATCAATATCAAATATTTTTGAAGATTTACGTGACAATTTGACATCTTGAGTATATCCATTCCAACTATCATGTCAATTTTTTTGGAGAGTACAAAGCAATGAAAAATAAATTCTGACATCAATGTCAAATTTGGTATGAAGGGGGATGTCAAATGACACATAAACGTTTGACATTTTGGTTGAAGTTGTTTCACATGCCAATTTTTTCACTTTGACGCGCCATGTCATATTTGACATCTTTGGTTAGAGATGCTCATTTTTGCTTCTCTTTAAAATGAGCATACACATACAGGTGTAAACGAGCCGAGTTTTGTATTGTTCAAGCTCAGCTCGTTTTCTAAATGAACCTAAAACTCGAGCTAGTAAACAAGCCTACAACTCAAGCTCGAGCTTGACTTTTTTGTTAAAGAGGTTACCCCAACGAGTACTTGAGCCCTATTCAAACAATCCTCTGCAAACGAATCGAGCTTTAAAGTGTTGAGCTCGGTTTGTTTACTACGCGAGCTTAAAACACAAGCTCGGGTCGATCACTAAACGAGTCAAGCCAAATCAAGCCTTAGCAAATCAGCTTTGAATTGTTCATGAGCAACTCGGTTTTTTTGCAGCCCTATATACACATACCGTACTTGGAATGTTGTATTCATGTTTACCTTATGTATATGAGCACTTCAGCTCAAGTTCGACTTGTAAGAATTACTTCCACTACAAAAAAGCGGGAGAAAAGGCTAAGAGGTGTTTCGCTTAACGACATTAGGGTGCGCACTTAGGTTTTAGGAATGAGTTCAACAAGTTAAGAGTTGAAGTATACTCCAGGTCCTTTGGACCTCTTCCAAGATTTTAATTTGACTATTCTAACAATACTGACTTTCGCCGAGAAAAAAAATGCGGGAGTATTAATTGAAGTCCGATAAGAGGCATTTCTGTTTATTTTTTACATCCTTTAATACACATTCACATATCTACTATTGTCAACCCATTGAATTGATTTTAAAATTTTCCTTTCGTTCTTTATTTTTTGGGCCGTTCAATAAAAAAAACATCTCAGTTGTCGAGGCATTGATTTTTTCTAGATATTGTCCTTTTTTCTTACTTTTTTATTACACGAATAGAAAAAATAAATTCTCTTAAACAAAAGCTGGGGAAAAAATAGTAAAGAAACGAATAACTAGAAGAAGTTCAACTTTTTCGAAAAAAATCGTATGTATATTAGACATACGGTAGAGAGTCTGCTTTTTTACTTTCATTTTCATTTTTTTGACTTTTTAACTTTTTTGATTATGATCATAATGTATTTTTTGAATCTAATAGAGTGTTTGAATAATATGTGTATAATGCATTTCGTAGCAAGTTAGTGTTCGGAAGATATTGAATGAAAATGAATTATGAGTCGGTGTTTACCGTGTTTTACTATGTTGCCCCTGCCCATGTCATAAAATATCTTCTGTTAATTAAAAACCACCTCTCTCTCTCTCTCTCTCTCTCTCTCTCTCTATATATATATATATATATATATCTCTCTCTCTCTACAAATCGGAGAACTGTCAAACCCATCTGAAACCGATCGACTCAAACCCATCTGAAACTGATCGACTTCTTTATGTTAAATCAAATCTCAAACCCATCTTCTATACTGAAATCTCAAACCTCAAACCCATCTTCTATTTTGATGAACTCAAATCAAATCTCAAACCGACGAATTGAAATCAAATCCCAAACCCATCTTCTATTTTGCCATCGAGTTCGATTTTGCCGTTATCGTCGCCGTGAAGTTCGATTTTTCCGCCGTTGATCTCGTTTCCGTTGTACTTGAGTTTGATTTTGCCATCATGGAGATCGAGTCATGGAGATCAATTTTGTTGTAGTTGTCGGAGGAGAGTTTGGAAAGTGGGGTTTTTTGTTCAGTCCGTGAGTCGTAGTTGCTGCGTAGGGGTTGATGAGAGAAAAACGATAGACCAGCGAAAAATGGAGGGTATATTAGTAATTGACCTGAAAATACAAAAATCCAATAATTCGAAAAGTACCCTCCTAGCGGGCCTGTTTGGATACCTCATTTTCAGCTTTTTTTTCATTTCTACTTTTTGAGTTTTGGGTGTTTGGCAACCCAAAGCCGAACCTCGTTTTGAAAAAATGACTTTTCAGACTTTGTATTTAGAGGCTGAAATGAAAAGAGAGGGTAGGACGAGTTTTTCAACTTCTCATTTTCTAATTAAACTTGGGTGCAAGGAAAAAAGACATAACTGTCACTACCTTTCTCAAAAAATTATTACATTCTTAACATTGTACTAGCAGTTTACCATATATGGCCCGACCCTCATCTAACATTTGTTTGCAGTTTTAATCATTATCGTTGCACAGAAAAACAATCGTCTCAACCCAAGTACCAAACAATGGAAAATATGTCTACAAAAAAAAAACGAAAACAGAAAAAAAAAAAAAAAAAAAAAACGAAAGAAAGAAAGGATTGAAGTGTTGATTTGCGTGACTTGCAGTGAATATAAGAAAGAAAAAAAACCAAGATGTGGGTTCGCAGAAAAAAATAACGTCATTGTTATTTAATAAAAAATTAAAACATTGTTGGAGGCTTTCAATTATCAAAAAATAAAGTAAAAACAAAAAGGATTTTCAAACCAAAAAATATGATCGTTATTCCAAAAAAATAAATAATCAGGGGTAACATGGTAAAAAATCAACTCATAATTCATTTTTATCACATATCTCCCAAACACTACTTATGTTGCAAAATGTATTCTGCATATATTATCCAAACACTCTACCAGATTCAAAAAGCCAAAAAGTAGAAAATGAAAAGCCAAAAAGTAGGCTCTCAAACGTCCCCAGCCTCTTTCTTACTTCTCGCCTGGAATAGTAGAAACGGTGAACTCATTCTACAATTAACCACCCAAACATCCAAAATGAAAGAATGAGAAGCTGAAAATGTAAAAAAGAGGCGTCCAAACAGGCACTATGTTTCGAATCTCTATAAAGCTTAGTTTTTTTAATATTTTCTTTCTCTTTTTTGGATTTCTTAGACATGGGTTAGGAATTTGATTGTATCTGTCTCAATGAGAGGAGTCGTAGCGTAATAAAAATATGAAGCAAAGACAAAAAAATATGGAACACAAAAAGAAACCAAATTTTTAGCTTTTGGGCTATACATTTTTGTTTAGAGAACTTTTTTTCATCAATTTTAGGTTCATAACTGTATCACCAAAATGAAGCGAAAGATAAATTTTTCTATTTTTGACTAGAAGCTATATAGAGTGTCGATCGACCAAAACTATACTCAAAAGATCCCAAAATAAATTTAAAAAAACTCATTAATTGTTGACATACCAAACAGATCCTTAGTGGGCATTTTCAATTATTGAATCATGAATTGCCAAAGCGACAAACACATGCATTTGTGAACACAAGGGCTCAATTTATCACTATCGTACTGAAAAGTCTTAGGCCATTATAATCACTCTTGTGTAATACAGTGCAGTATAAGTCCAAACCGCGAGAAATTTTTCAGTGTCGTGTGGACACGGGCCACATGGTGCCGAATACACATATCAGCAGTCCAAACGTGTTTTGAACTGCACATATTTGTTTGGGCTTGAAGGGGTGTTTTGATAATTTTACACTAAAATATTATCCAAACAGATATGAACCGTCCAAAACACGTTTGGACGACCAAGATGGTGCTTGGCACCACGTGGCCCGTGCCCACTTGGCACTGAAAAACTTCTCCCAAACAGCCTTCTGCGGCTTCACTTTCACTTCATTGAAATTTCCTAACAATAATAGTGACAAGACTTGCAAAAAAAAAAAAAAAAAAAGCGCGAACCTACGTCATACCTTGGTAATTGGGCGTGCGTAAGCAAGACTGAGAGCGCAAGCGTGAACTTTCCAAAGCTGCTAAAAATGTGAGAGTGAGAGTAAAAAGCAAGAATGTATAGCAAGAAGTGAGAGTGGGAGAAAGAGTTCTATTAAAGAGTTATGCGACCCAGCCTGCAAGGCATAACGCATGAATTTGTTGGGCACATTGTTAAGGGATAAAATGCGATTCTCTCTTTTCATTTATACCGGAGCACATTTTTTCGGGAGTTGGCTAGCTTCTATGCCGTGGATGAGAAGGTCAGAATTTAGCAAACGCAGGGGCCGAACTATGAACAACAAGATTTTGATTTTAATTAATGTTCGGAAATCTAATAGTTTATTTGGTTGAGGTTTTGAGGGAGGTTTTTCAAGTAGTAAGTGAAGAGAGATAAAAAGAGGAATGACATTAATAATTGAAGAAAAAACTTATGAGAGATCGTGACGCAGAGAGAGAAATTGGATTTTAGGACCCAATTAAAAGGAGCACATTTTTAGAGGATTTAAATATCTAAGTAACACCCAACATGAAATACAATATCTAGATGTTCTTGACAAAAAAAAAACTACATTAATATTAATTTAAAAAAAATTGAAACAACGCGGGGGCCGTGGCTTTCATACGCCCCAAGCTAGCTCGATTGTGTGTAAATAACTTATACATACAACCGTCTAAAAAACCGTCTATTTTTTAGACACAGAGAATACGATATTTTTGCTTGGTTTGCATTAATTATTTATAGTACTTCCTCCGTCCCAAAAAGAATAATAATTTTTGAAATGCGTGTTATTTTTCATCTCTTATATCTTTCAATCTATAATGTTTTTTATGAGTTTGAAAACATTATATAATAGAATTAATCGAGAACTATCAAACAAGATCCATATTGCATATTTTTTGAGATTCATATTAAAAAATATAATGAGTTGAAACTGATACGGATATCAAAAATTGACATCCAATTTGGGACGGTGGGAGTATGATCTTTTCAGGGAAGCGGGGGGGCTACTACCCCAAGGGGGCGGGCAGCGTGCTGCTGTCCCCCGTTTTTAGGCCCACCTCGGTCTCGGTCCGATGATTGGAAGTGTTCATTTTGTAGAGCTCGTCGAGTAAAACAACTATGCAAAAAAATCAACTTAATTAGATACCATTAAGTGCCTAATCGGAGCCCATATAACTCTCGGTCCATGGGTTACAATAGATTTGATCCAGTGTTTGGGATCCATTCTTTTCAAGATAAAAATGTTTCAATTAGGCACTTAATGAAATCTAATTAAGCTGATTTTTTGCATAGTTATTTTACTCGACGAGCTCTACAAAATGAACGCTTCCGATCATCTAAGCGAGACCGCGATGGACCCAAAAACGGGGAACAGCAGCCCCCCGCTTCCTCTTTTCAGATGATCTATTTTACTATTCATTCAAGTGAACTGATCTTTATTATGTTGTAGGCATATAGAGACAAGATCTCTGCGTCGGATTGACCTGTCAAACTCCAGTTACATACGTGTATATACATTGCCAATGAACGTAGAGCTTATGATTTTTTTCTTGCGTAAGTCGGTCGACACAGACAAA
Source organism: Rhododendron vialii (assembly GCF_030253575.1). Lineage (NCBI taxonomy): Eukaryota > Viridiplantae > Streptophyta > Magnoliopsida > Ericales > Ericaceae > Rhododendron > Rhododendron vialii. The sequence continues at coordinate 3,888,036 of NC_080559.1, forward strand.
TAGTGCACAGATCGTGCACAGATTTTAATATGGAGTTCACTACGGATTCCACACAAAAAATTCAAGCCGTTCATTAAATTTAAAATATTTTTTCAAAGGCTCCTGTAAAAAATCAGTTCAATCCAATACTTATAAGTACTTGATCTAATCATATAAGTTTTCATTCAGGTTTCAAAATTGAATGAAAAGTTAGATGATTAGATCGAGTACTTATGGGTATCGGATTGAGCTGATTTTTTACTGGGGCCCTTGAAAAAATATTTCAAATTTAATAAATGGCTCGAATCATTTGTGTGGGACCCGTAGTGGCCCCACATCAACATCTGTGCACTATCTGTGCATCTCATTGCGGGAGGGTGGGGTAAATAATTGTAGGTTAAGGGCGGTTTTGGATAAAGAAGTTAACTTTTTTTTTTTTTTTGCATCAAACTTTTGTGATTTCTTGATTCTTTAGACGAGAGGAATAAAAAACGTAAAAGAAAATTGATCGAAACTCAATTTTTTTTGATTTATTGAAACTCATAATTTTTTTAAAAAGTCAAAAAGAAAAGACTATCTTTTTGACTTATTTTGGTCTTTTTTAAAAAAATTACGAGTTTCAATTACTTTTTTTACTTTTTCGATTCTTTTCGACAAAACGAATTCAAAATTTAATATAAAATTAACAAATACAAAAATAATTTGAATAAAAACAAAAAAGAAATCATTTTGACGTATCACGCCAAAACAAGAACCGGAGAATAACTTAAAAAAGCGTGTTGAGTTGTAAACACGTCTCGATCAAGACATAGATTGATAGATAGATGACTGAAATAACCGTGTGCAATCAGTGCAAACTGTTTCCGTGTGCTTTTATCTGCTGGCGCCAAACAGAATCCCAACACTTCTGGGACTCCATTCCAGAAAACATATATATAGTTTTAGTTTTGTTTTCAATTATTATTTTATTTTTTTTTTCAATCATTATTTTATTTTTTTAATTATTATTTTTCCATTTTTTTCTATCTCTCTCCAATCATTACCCCTATCTTCAATCATTACTCTATTTCTCTCTCCACCCACTACCAAAACTAAATTAAATTAAACTCTCAACCAAACACAACAAAAAAAAAAAAATTGGCTTGATATGTTTTTTAAATTCTTCTAAACAATTCCACAGGAACATATCCCGGAAAAAAAAAAATAGAGTAGTTCTAGGACCACACCCATTTTACACACTCAGATGCACACCCACACACACAAGTGTGTGGAGTCCCACACACTTGTGTGTGTGAGTGTGCATTTGGGTGTGTAAAATGGGTGTGGTTGTAGAATTATTGAAAAAAGAAAGAGAGCATATAGCCCGTAAAATAAAGGCTAACAATTTTGTCACATCTCTATTTGTTTTTTTTTTATCAGCAGCAAAATTCATTCCATACCAAGAAGCCTAACGGCATTTACATGAAATAAACATAACAGTCGGTAATGGCTAAATCTATTTGAAAACTAGAAAGTGAGCAAACCACAAAGGGCATATAAGCTCAAAGATGCATTACTGCAAAAGCAGACCAACGCGATGCGGCTTAGGATCCGTCCTAGCAACGGTATATGAGCAACCCAGAGCTCAAATCATTAGAACGGTCCTTTAATGGCTAATGTTGGCTTTCACCGCGAAAGGGACGAATCCCTTGCAGCTGCAAAGGGAAGCTCCAGAGCGAGTTTCTACTGGCACTTCGAAACTCCGGGCCCGGTAGAAGACCAGACAACCCACAACAAGCCAGACCTCCTTGCAAGCACCCAAACCCGGATCTGAAATCCAGACCGGACAGAAACCAACCACCAAAACTCAATCAACGGCTGTGGTAATGCGTCTATATTTTTGTTTTTATTAGAGTGAATTTACTAAAACACCCTAGTATTTTATGACAACATCAATTGTCAAAATAAATAAATAAATAAAACAACGGTCTTGTTATTGTCAGCCTACTGGGCTGACGATAAGCACACTAGAAAACAAGAAAAATACGTATTTCTGTGTACTTTTTATACCTTTTAATATACATTCACATATTTATTATTGTCAGCCCACTGAGCTAATTTTAGAATTTTTCATAAAAAAAAGTAAAGTTATTATTCGGTTGCAACGCTAATCGCACCCAGCCGGCTGAAAAGACTAATGGGATAGGATAAGATTAGGTGTTAATTGGAAAATTCCTATCATTTCCTCGGGAAGATGCTGTAATTAGCTTGGAAAATACTACTCCAGTGGGTTGGATTTTCCAAGAAAATTCGTCTGTGGATTATTTTGTCAAATTGTTCAGTGTCATCATTTTGACAACTTTTCGGGCACAGTATATTTAGACATGCTTGTCTTCAACGCTACGTACTCTCAATCTAGACGGGATTATCTGTACAGAAAATCTTTGTGTGACTGAGTCTCTGTATCGAAAGATTTTTCGGCCGTTAAATTTAAAATATAAAAAAAATACACACAATTCAACAGCCGAAAAACTCCTCGACCCAAAGACACAAAAATTTTCGGGACAGAAGTGATCCGATCCCGTCTCACTCTTCAATGCTACTCTCACTCCATTTACTTACCCACCGGCCACTGTATATCTTTGCATGTATGTATCTATTGGCGCACAGCCCACCGTTTGATGGATTCTTACATCAAACGATTAACGATGATAAAATATTACTAGTTTGCAGTCAAAATCCTTAATTACATTATGCAAATTGTTCACTAGCTTGTTTCGTGTGCAACAGTGCAAAAAGCAAGAAACATCAAACAAAAATAAATTGTAAAAAAATTAGGTCTCATGTTTGAAACCTCGTAGAGTCAAAATTAAGCATGTACCATTAAAGTTATTATATTTTAAGTACTTATTTTTCGTTTAATGAGACAGATCATTCTCTTACAATGCATCAACTTTAATTCAAAATATAAGTACTTATTTTAGTTAGTGGAATATACTTACACACATAACCTCTAAAAATTAATTGGACCACCCTTTAGGGGACTATAAAATTAGTCATCTAAAAATTACTCCCTCCCTCCCAATTTTGTTTCGTCTATTTTTTCGGTGTGAGTGTCATCTGTATATTATTTATATTTTTTGATTGATAATTTTAATTTTTTTAATATTAATAATCAAGATCTATTAAATAAGATTCTGATAGCAAATAATAATATTGTACACTTAAAGTATAATTTGAGAGTGGACAAAATGTTATACAGTTAAAAATATTGCATATAAATTAATTTAGATGTCTAGAAGAGTGGAAAAAAATACAAGATGGAGGGACTAGCAGAAAGGTGCATAGACTTTTTTTACAAATAAAATCATCCCATGTGTATATATCAAAACATGAATAAATACAACAAAACAAAACAAAATACACAAAAACAAACAAAATTAAAATAAATAAAAAACAAAACGAAAAAGCCTCTCAAAAGGCGCACAGACTTGAACAATTAAAGGCTCCGTTTCAGAAATATTCTTAAAAAATAAGCAGTTTATTTCATATTTTCAAACTCAAAAATAATATAAATAAAATATAATTTTTTGATTTTTGTTGCACCGTATAAAAAGATCTTGATGAGATCTATCAAATAAGATTCATATTGGCAGAAAATTTATTTGCATAAACACATTATTTTTAGCTTAAAATTACCTTATTAAAAAATAAATACTTATTTAAGGTTATGGAACATGGCCTAAACACTTCGAGCTGATAAGAAGCACTCTCAGTGGTCTGAAACCTTAGACCCCGTTCGTTTAAAATTTTGAATTCTAATTACTTTCTCCGTTCCATTTTCACTGTCCATTATTCTGTTTGTCTCTTTTATATTTTTTGCCAATATCTTTTAGTATGGATCTTGAAAACTATGCAATTTGGATATTGTCTGATAAATCTAGATTGGTTTTATAATACAAAGTTTTCAAAATTATGAAAACATTATAGATTGAAGAGATATAATCAATTCAAAAATAGCACGCAATTCAAAAATGGACAATGAAAATGAGATCGAGGGAGTATTATTATTTTATTTCTTTCCAATCATTAATCTCATTTTCTCTCTTTTCAATTATTACTCTTATTTTCAATCATTATTTTATTTCTCTCTACAATCAGTACCTTCAAATTCAAATCTAAATTCCCAAAACGATTGGGTAGTTTAGTAGTTACAAAAAATTTGGTCTCCAGTAGGGCAAGATTCCTAAAAAAGAAAAAAAAAACTGTTACAAAGTTAAAAAAATCGAAACAAAAATAAAATACTCCTAAACTGGAAAGAGAGGTCAAAAGACGAATTTACTTTCCCATAAAAAGTGCCTTTTTTCCTTGGGTTCCCCTGTTCCTCCATCATCACCAAACAAGAAGTCTGAAACAGCTCCACTTCCACGAAAAAAGTTAAAAAACTTTTAGTCCCGAGCCCGAACGGGTACCAGTGGTGTCCACTCGTGTATTCGAGTCGTTCATTTCATTTTTGAACTGCTCAAACTTGGAGAGAGAATATGCGAGAGAAAATATTAGAGTGAGATGAGAGAAAATATTTCAATCCGAACCATCCAAAAATGAATCGAACAACTCATATGCGCCGAATGTATACAATGTGGAATATACTCGCTCGGCACATATACCACTACCAAAACCAAATCACATTGATTCCTCAAAAATCCACATCAATAAAACAAAACCCAATGCTCTTCCTCCCTAGCGAGAGGTGCTTTTCCCACCTCCCCTGACACACACACACACACACACACACACACACACACACCCCCCCCCCCCCCCCCCCCCCCCCCCCCTCTTCTTTCCCGTTTTAACCTTCACAACACCCCCCTTTTAATCCTTTTTTTTTTGTTCCGTTTCATTTTATCTTTTTTTCCTAATTTCTGATTCTTTTCTTTATTTATTTCCTTTTCCATTAAAAAATTAAATGTTTCAAATTTCAATCCGTTTGAACCGGTAGAAATATTCTAGTTTTTTGATCATTTTATCCTAAATAGTCATAATTAAATTTTGACTCTAAGGCTCTCGTTGATTAGTCTTAAGAAAATCGTAAAATCAAATATCTTTTAAGGCTAATCAACGAGAGCTCTAAAGTTAAAATTTAATTATGACCATTTAAGATAAAACGATCAGAAAACTAAAATCTTTCGACTAGTTCAAATGAATTGAAATTTAGAACACTTAATTTTTAACCATATTTTTTAATTATTTAGACAGTTTATATATTAAAAAATATAGTTAAAAAATTAAGTGTTTCAAATTTTAATCCGTTTGAACTGGTGGAAAGATTTTAGTTTTCTAATGATTTTATCCTAAATGGTCATAATTAAATTTTAAATCTAAAACTCTTGTTGATTAGCTCTAAGAAAGTCGTAGAATCAAATATCTTTTAGGGTTAATCAACGAGAGCCCTAGAGTTAAAATTTAACTATGACCATTTAGGATAAAATGATCAAAAAACTAAAATCTTTTCACCGGTTCAAACGGATTGAAATTTGGAACACTTCATTTTTTAATCATATTTTTTAATGTATAAATGGTCTAAATAATTAAAAAATATGGGTAAAAAATTAAGTGTTCCAAATTTCAATCCATTTGAACAGGTGGAAAGATTTTAGTTTTTTGATCATTTTATCTTAAATGATCATAATTAAATTTTAAATCTAGGACTCTCGTTGATTAGCCTTAAGAAAATCGTAGAATCAAATATTTCTTAGAGCTAATTAACGAGTATGACCATTTAGAATAAAATGATCAGAAAATTAAAATTTTTTCACCGGTTCAAACAGATTGAAATTTGGAACACTTGAATTTTTTTAAAAAAATTGAATTTTATAATTCAATAAATAAAGAAAGAAATTAAAAAACGAATTGAAATTTGGAACACTTAATTTTTTTTAAAATTGAATAAAATAAATAAATAAAATAAAGACAATTAAATAAAAAAAGAAATTGTGAGGTTGGGGGGTAATTTGGAAAACAACTGTGGGGTCCAAAGGGGGTGTGGTGTCAGGGGAGGGGGAAAAGCAATTTGCCTCCCTAGCCCGACTATGAGTACACCAAATACAAGTACGAGAAATGTTAGGTGCATAATTATTCGAACACGATACTAAATACAATTCCTTTTATACACGTGAGTTCCACATACATTTAACAAGACAGATTTATATATATGTGAGTAATTGTGTTTGATGTTGTGCTCGAATAATTATACACTTAGCATTTTTGCTTCTTCTGCCCCCTACTTTAATGCCCCGTTACATGATGTGGACCATATTTATGTTTTGGTCCCACCCCATATTTGAAAGGGGCTACAAAAGTATACAAAGAACCGTTCCGTGAATTTTTTTCTCTTATATTTCACCTAATTAAAACTACCCCCAATAAATACCCTTTAAACAAACGAAGTTTCCTGGAAGTTGCCCTTGCCATGGCTTTCTCCCTCCATTTAACGCCCCTGCCCTCCTCTCTCTCTCTCATCCTTCCCCCATTCTCTCTCTCTCCTCACTCTCCTACCCCTCTCTCCCAACTCCACCTTGCATTCTCCTTGTACTTTTTACGTTTCCACCATGACACTCATGAACAAAATCAACCCCAAACAACTCTTCACCGCCAGATCCAAAAAAACCCGCTCCGTCTCCCGCTCCGAGCCCTCCTCCTTCAGCTCCAGTTCATCCTCGTCCGACTCTCCCGAATCGCCATCAATCCACCGCGAAAAGTCCAAAACCGGAAAAGCCACGCCGAGGAGCGTGCTGCCGCCCTCAGAATTCCACCAATTCGACTTCGTCCAAGCGTTCAAAATGATGGACAAGGACAACGACGGTAAAATAACGAGGAAGGACCTGGAAAGCTTGCTGAGCCGGGTCGGCGGGGACGAGGACGAGATCGTGACGATGTTGAGCGAGGTCGATGCGGACGGCGACGGCTGCATCAGCCTGGAGGAGTTCGGCGCGATCAGCTCGGCGTTCGGGCCGCCGTCGTGCGACTCGGAGTTGCGGGAGGCGTTCGATTTCTTCGACGCCGACAAGGACGGGAAGATCACGGCGGAGGAGCTGCACGCGGTGTTTGGCACGATCGGGGACGAGCGGTGCACGTTAGAGGACTGCAGGCGCATGATAAGTGGGGTGGATAAGAACGGGGACGGGTTCGTGTGTTTCGAGGACTTCTCGCGTATGATGGAGCAGCAGAGGTGAATGAACGAAACCGTCGCCGTTTTGATGGGCTGTCGCGGTCGGGGGTTTATTTGTGGTGTTCCTGATGCTGAGGAAGAAGTTTCCTGTAATTTTTGGTTTTTTTTTTTTGTGGTTTTTTTTTTTGTGGTAGTTGAAAACCGTCCGATCAAAAGCCGTGAGCAATCGGACGGCCTGGATTGCTTTATGTATCTGTTTTCAATCTGCCGTATATATGAGGAAATTAATTACTCCTATCGTTACGCAACAATGAGACTGTTTTTTATTCCTAAAGGCTACTGTGGGGAGTTTCAGGTTGGGGATAAGTTAAAACAGATTAAATTCTTTAAATCGTCGGTACAAAATATTTGTTTTCTCTAAATTAATTATACTGCGTCATCTCGTCATATTTTATTGTTTGGGACCATTGTTTTGCAACAAGGCGTGATATAATTGATTTGGAGAAAATAAATGTTCACACCGGCAATGTAAAAAAATTAATCTCATAAGTCAAACGGAGATTTTGTTGTTGCGAGTTAAAAAAGAGATTTTGTTGTTGCAGACAAGTCTGATAGTTGTTTTCACTAATCAATATTAAGTTGTTGAAAAATGGTTGTTTTTACTAATTGATGATTTGTTGATTAGTGTGAACAACTTTGTAAAATGTTATAAGTTGTTGAAAAATGTTAGTGGAAGCATGGCATCAACATATGATATTGGGAGGTTATTGCCTTTTTTTTTTTTGGCTAAGTAGTAAATAAGCAAAGTGTTTTTTTTTTTGTTTGGTTCTTATTCAATTTTTTTTTTTTTTACATTTGTTAGTTTTGTGTCGATTTTTTGTGAATCAATATGTCGTTATGACGAGAGGAATCTAAAAAGTAGAAAATTAACATTGAAACTCAAAATATTTTGAATAAAAACGAAAAAAATTGATTTTTGGCTTATTTTAAAAAGAGAGAGTTTCGGTCATAATATTTTACTTTTTAGATTGCTCCTGTCATGACGAAGGGATAATTCATAAAAAATTGACAAAAAACTAATAAATGCGAAAAAAAATTGAATAAGGATAAAAGAATAAGCCACTTTCTTTATTTAGCCAAAAAACCCTAGGCCCATTTCTACTAACAAAAATCACAAAAATTTTACCATATCATTTTCACTAACAAAAAAACACTAAAAACTTAAACACATTTTACCAACTTGTTTCCACTAACAAGAAAGTTTTTACAAACTCAACAAATTTTTCACTCACATTCCGAGCAAAAACTTTTTCACTACCGGAAACAACTTAAAATTTCTCAACAACTTATTCACTACCGAAAACACCTAACAATTTTTCCAACCACAAATAAAAATTTACAAAATTTTCACTATTGAAAACACCCTCTAAGTTTTCAGAGTCTTGCCCAAGGCAAGAATCGATGGATGATATCTCCCCAGAGGGGTTCTTCCTCTCCTTCCCTGTAATGGGGCTTTAGTACTTGTGATGGTTTAATTGTCAGGCTTGATTATCTTGTGGAGTTTTACATAATTGATGTAGTGTTCCGTGATTTATATTTCGTAATTTATGATATGATGTAAATGATTTCTCCCATTTATTGACAAAAAAAAATTATCGAATATCAGAACTACGGCATAGCGATGTCTTAAGACCATCAAACTATTTTCCTAAGGGGCCGGGCCACTACAGGATGCTGTGCTCAAGAAATTGTTAAAACGTCAATCAGGCAGTCTGCTTTAGAAGCTGATATACTAGGTAACCTAGTGGCCAAAACACGTCTCAACGGAGCAATTATCGAAGTTTGCAACGCTAGAGCTAAAAAATGTGATTGCCAATGACCTATTGACTAGATTTTTTAGGGGTACAAGAGCCAAGCTCTATAAAGTGAACAATTTCGATTACTTTTTATGACCCAAACCGACACTCTTTCTCCAGGCATAGCAACCTGTTGTGCAAGCTTGGTCCCTAGGGCCATGCATATCATCTAGAGTATACAAGTATCCTCTCAGTGATTTAACGTAAACTGGATCTCATGGCAATGGTATTTGACGATTATAATCGTTTATATATTATTTATACAATAGACATATGTTGTCAAAGCTTGATGTCATGGATGTTGAATTAATTAGAATTTAGAAGCAACGACAAAATTGTTTAGATTGGTTTCTTAAATTGAGATGATACCTCCCTCGCTGGATATACATTGAGTGGAATATAATTAAATTACTTGGCACTCCCTTGTTGCAAAATAAGGAGTGATGTCTTATTCACATTTGGTGATGTTTTTGTACCCTTTCGTTTTCATTTTCTTTTCCCCCTTTTCTCCTTGAAATTTTTTTGTGGAGTGGAAGGAGAAACAAGGGGCGGGGAGGTATAACATCAGAGTACTGAGATCCTACCTATTATATCAGTAAATCTACGACCACAAACAAATACATAAACAATTACATGCACTCACAAGGTATGTGGAGCCCACATATACTAAACACCTCCCGTGTGTGGTGGAGCCCATATCTTTGTGAGTGTGTGTGGGTGTAATGTATAAGAGCATCTCGAAATGGACCCTATGAAACACTGAAGTCCTGTTCCGCTGAGGTTCTTATTTTTTAAGTTTTTATTTTTTGTTTTACGAGACATGCCATTCTCTCAGAAATACACCACCTTTGATTCAAAAAATAAACACTTATTTTCTTTTGAAAGATAAGTACTTATTTGAGTTAGTAAAACACACCCTCAATTGGGTGAATGGCTAAAACTTTAGCTACTGAGTAGTGAATGTACAAAAACTAACTCCAATGGATTAGATAAATTAAGTTATTAGCCTATCGTTTAATAACTCACCCTATATATTTGGTCACCTATTTATGCAATAATTAAAACTTAATTACATCTTGCCATCCCACCGGAGATTCTCTATAAGAAGGTTAAAAATCTATAGTCGTTCTTAATAGCTCAAGATTCCGGACTAGCTTACACGCAACTCGTCTAATTTTAGTGGCTCAATCCTACCCATTTACGGATAGCCCAATTAAAACAAGAGCAAATCTCCGTATGAATTGGCCACAAAGAAATTGATTGCGCCTGTGAGGTTTCGATTCTGGAAACTTATTAATTAGGGAGCTAGCAAAACCCTATAAAATCTAAAATTAACTAATGCGTAAATCACATGCTAGCATGTGCATGCCTTGATATAGGCGGTATGTCGTGGTTAGGTAATTATAAGAATGTTTGTGCAAAAACATTGGGTGGATTTTTTAATTTTGTTTAAAGTTGAAACCAATGGATTTTTTATGTATCGAGATATTTTTTGTTGACCTTAACACATAGGTCGAGAAGCTTTGACGTGATCTAATTATTAATTGGTCATCGGGTAAAAAAAGGAGCAACGTAAAATATTCGAACTCAAATAAATAATCCGTCTAACTACATCTCTGCCTTTTGCACACGCCGCCTAAAAAGCCGATAATAAAAAACTAAATAGTCGGTCGATTTCATAGAACAATCGTAGCATTTGTTTTATTCACCTTTCTATATTTATATTTTTATAATAATTAATTAAAGACGTGTTTATTTATAGCAAGAACATATGCGAGAAAGTCTAAAAAAACAACTATATTTAATCCTCAACGCTACCAAAGGCATATTCGCACACCATGCCGATTAAATACTATCCCAACTAGTTTTAAAAAAACATTGATGTCAAGCGCGCGAGAATTACTGGACGCTGTGACTATCATGTGAGATTCGCGACAATTAAGTCCGGTCTAATACACGACAGCCTGAGACAGCCGCGTGCTTCCGAAGAAGAAATAAACTAACGAATGACACTTCTACCTAGGGAACTACTATACCACAATTTTTGTTTGTGACGAGATTTAATTCTTGACCTTATCAACTCTTATAAGGCCAATCTAGAAGTGACTTTGCCCGGACTTTAATTTAATTAGACTCCCGGTAGTGAAATGTGGGATCGTTTCTTAAGGATTAGTCGAAGTGCGCGTAAACTGAATCGACACCCTGAGTTATCCGGAAAAAAAGGGCTGGCCAAGTAGGATATATAGCACTAGCTAGTTGGTTCTAACTAGTGCAACCAAGTAGTGCTTATCTCTCGTCTTCATTGCGAGCAACCTGATTATGAAGTCTCTTTTCTATTCCATTAACTATCCTCGTATTTTGCTAGATTAATCATCTAATGTTATTCAATACCGCAGCGGAAGCTATGTACTCGATGCTGAAATTGAAAATTGAATCCGTCCCAAGATTCATAATTTGATTGATTCTGTTCATTTTATTGGGCAATTTGGGCTCGACACCGGGTATCCATGCAAAATATCAGACCAGTTGGATGTCGATATTTTAGTTACCGTCTTAGAGTGGCTGATGACCAAATTGAGAGTTGCTGTTGCGGAGGCGGTGACGGAGCCAAAATTCGGGCAATAGTTGTCATGAAGAACCATATTGTAGAGGGTAGAATCATTGTGTAACTACGCATGCGGGAGGAACACGTCGAGAAAAACAGAAAGTTTATTAGGGTTTTCAAATGAAAGCCGCACAGAAGATGAACAATCATTGTTTGGCTTCCATTTGAAAACTGTTCAGATATTTGATGCAAAATTCATAAACACGAAAAAAACTTGAATAAAAACAAAAATAAAAAGACAAGTTAATTTTTCTAGGGAAACCCAATTCGTATTTCTTGGATCGCTGTCCAATTGAGCTTGGATTTCGCATTGCAAATAATTGCAATATACCAACCTTCAGGCCACCTGGAGTCTGGAGGGTTTGCTCGGATGTTAACTTTAGAGCCCAAAAAATAGTGGAGTTACGCGTAAGCCGGTCCAGACATTCGGTTAAAAAGAGAGAGTACTACTATAGAATGTACCGGTTGAACCATTGGCTAGTCTTTTAAATAATTTGTCATATGATTGTCGAGTTCTCCATTTATGCCTCTCTCTGGTTTTTCCCTTTTTTTTTTTTTTTTTCATACTAGCTGATTACATGTGCGACCAATTTATGAGTTGCACCCATCGAGTTATTAGTTGAAGTTTTAGCCTTGTTTTGTTTTTTTGCCAATATAGTATACACCAGTGGAGGGCTAGAAGTAAATTAGTGGGTTAACAAAGAAAAGATGTTTGACGGCTCTCCATAGACACGAACGTCAAACATTCACCTTAAAAGCCATTGTAAGTTTAAAACTACATATGTGAACATGTGAACTACCTACTTATCTTGCACCACACAAAAAATCTTTTTAAAACTATATATGTGAACATGTGAACTACCTACTTATCTTGCACCACACAAAAAATCTGTGTCTGGGTTTCGAGGGTTTGCTTTCACCCATGGCCAGTTCACCTCAACTCATATGTGTGTGAAACAACTGTAGAATGGACCATAAGAATACTTTGAGTTGCGCATAGACTGACACCATACTTTAATTCAAGAGAGAGGATTTTTAAGCACGAGACTGGCTAAGGGAGTCCTAAATGCCGTTGCCGCTATTGAAGGAAACTAGCCTAAACGCCAAACTAGCCAGTTGCCTGAGCGGGAGGCGGGCTACATAAGGGGAACTTCCTTGCCGGTCCTGTCTGGGTGAAGAATAGCCTACTAGGTCCTACACAAAGAGCCCATAACCCAGTTGGTCCTATTTATTATTTTGTTGACAAAAACACCCCTCGCAAAAAAAAAGGCAATTGGAGAGAGACATCAACGAGACGAACCAGCCGCCGCCACCACCACCACCACGACGCCACCACTACCACCATCATGCCACAACCACCATCGCCGCCGTCGCCACCACCACCACCAAGCCGCTGCCGCCACCACCACCACCGCCACGTCTCCACCGCCACCGCCACCGCCACCACAATGACTACCACCACCACGCCGCCGCCACAACCACCACCACGCCTCCACCATCCCCATCACCACGCCGCCGCCACCACTGCCACGATTAACAATGTTAAATTCTGTCTAAATTTATGATTAACAGTGTTTAACTTTTGTTTAAATTTACGATTAACAGTGTTAAATTATGTCTAAATTGACGATTAACAGTGTTAAATTATGTCTAAATTTACGATTAACAGTGTTAACTTATGTTTAAATTTACGATTAACAGTGTTAAAGTTTAAATTTACGATTAACAGTGTTAAATTATGTCTAAATTTATGATTAACAGTGTTAAATTATGTCTAAATTTACAATTAACAGTGCTAAGACTGGCGGAGGAATGGCCGGTGGCGAGGCTGAGACCGACGGAGGAGTGGCCGGTGGCGGGGTTGAGATCGACGGAGGAGTAGCCGGTGGTGGCGGGGCTGACTGGAGAGAGAGAGAGAGAGAGAGAGAGAGAGAGAGAGAGAGAGAGAGAGAGAGAGAGAGAGAGAGAGGTGGGCTGCATTCATTTGAAATCTTAAATGATGGGCTGTGTTCATTTGTTGCTATTTAAATTGAGGTAAAGAAGTAAAATCACACCCATAGGACTTAGTGAGCATTGCAATTTTACCCCATAGGACTTGGTGGGCTATGAAATCCAATATTAAGACCGGCCTAGAAATTTTTCAACTCAAAAAACACTCATTACCCTTACTTCTAATCATTACTTTAATTTATCTCGCATCTCTCCAATCACTATTCTCATTTCTTTCTCTACTTATTACTCATACCTCCAATCATTACTCATCGACAAAATGGCATACAAACATAGAAAAGACCCAATAAAGGCCTAAAAAGTTTCAAATTAGTTTCCAAATTTGAAACTTTTTAATTTATTTAGAACCAAACAGTAACCTGAGACCAGGCGTACGTACAAACATAGGAAAGACCCTATCAGAACACACTCCTAGCCTTACAAGTTACAACAACATAAAGGAAAGACTCATACCGACAGCATTACTACATTCAAATAGACGAAAAAATTGTGAAACACCTTCTCATATTTCACCAAAAATAAAAAATAAAAAAATAGATGTCTCCATTGCATATTCCAAGCAAGTATACATGATTCGGCCATCATGAATCACCAAGGCTGAGCAGCATTTCATTCCTATGCAATATCAAAGAAGACCACTCAACCAATCTCTTAAGAGGAAGCCCTTGACCCTAGTTAGACATCAATAGCAACACCATGAACCCAATGCATCCCTAGAATTGCAGCATAGCTTGGACAAATCTGAACAAGGCTTTGGAGAAACCAACCTGATTTTTCCTGAGCTTTAAACGGATCTTTTGAACTAACGAGAACCAATCACCAGAGAGACAATGATAACTTTTGAATTGCAACTTACCAAACACCACCAACCCACAAGACTTGAGCACAACAGACCTCAACCCTCCACCCAGAAAAGAATCACCTACCTACAAGACTCACACACCGATCGAAAAATAATACTGACTTTATCCGATCGAAAGAAAAAAAAGGGAAAAAAAAACTCACACCCCATAGACAAAGAACAAACAGCCACCCCAGCCAAATATGCTGAGAATCACTATGTCACCCATGACAAGAATGGTCTTTTCATCTTAGGACCCTTCAAGCTTCTGATACCAGTGAGGCACCTCTTAAGGTCTTGCAAACTAGTAGCCGCTTTTTGACAGCAATTCCCCCTTGCCATTTTGATGAGTTTGTCTCTTCTAACAAAACCCATTTCATAAATTACAACAAAACCATGGATCCTTATATTGACAATGATTTTGATGATCAACTCGATAGATGACCAACTACTTCTGAGGTAAAAAGACAAAAAGAAAAACCCACAGTCGTATTTTCCTAATCTTTAAAAGAAAAAAAAATCACAAAGACTTAATTTTCTGGTAATTTCTCTATTGGTTTCTTCCTTCTTTTTTCTGTTCTTCACGCAATGGAAGAAATCAAAGAAATAGGGAAGATCTCAGGTCCAACAGCAATAACAGGGCTACTACTACTCACGAGCCACAATCTCAATGCTATTCCTCGGCTACCTCAGCGAACTAGAATTCACCGGCTTAGCCATTGGAATGGAACCAGAGGAGCGGAGGAGTTTCCTCTGTTTTGCAACGCACGCTTGGCTCCTCTATTTTACACCATAGGCTTGGCCGCAGATGGGAGGAGGAGTTTCCTCTGTTTTGTGCTGTAGGCTTGGCCGCAGGTGGGTTCCATGCCCATGTCAAAGCCGGATATGACACAGTAACTGGTAACGTTGGCGAAGCCGATGGATAGAGAGTCGCCGGCGAGTTCTAGCTCGCTGAGGTAGTCGAGGAATAGCATTGAGAATTTGAGATCCTGGCTCTTGATTAGTAGTAGCCCTGCTATTGCTGCTGGACATGAGATCTTCCCTATTTCTTTGATTTCTTCCACTACGTTAAAAACAAAAAAAGAAGGAAGAAACCAATCGAGAAAATGCCAGAAAATTAAGAAGTTGTGATTACTTTCTTCGTAAAGATTGGGAAACTGGGATGGTGAGTTCTTCTTTTTGCAATTTTTCTTTTCCTTACCTCAGAAGTAGTTGGCCGGCTATAGAGTTGATCATCAAAATCATTGTCAATATCAGGAACCATGGTTTTTTTGTGATCTATGCAATGGGTTTTTGTTTGAAGATGAAGTACTACAAATGAAAGGGGAGAAGAAGGTTTTGGGGTAGTATTTGTTTCCTAATGGGGGATTGGAGGCATTGGAGATGGTGTATATATATACTTGAAATTACTGGGGCCCACTGTTTTGCCTCCCGCAGACATGTCAAAATGGCAAGAGGGAATTGCTGTAAAAAAGGGGCTACTAGTTTAGTGACGCTTCCTGTTTGGTGGGGGGAAGTTGTTTTTTATATTTATATTACTTAGATGTCCGGGACAGTTTATGGACTCCTTGATTAATTCAATGAGACCAGCACGATTTGACGGGGGTCCTAGTAAAAGTCCAAGCAAAGCTGTACATGGACTAGCATCTGAGAGATTTCGAACTGAGATTTTCAAAGAGAGCGAATCCATAAATTCCAAATCTTGACCACTAGACTAATCCCTCGGAGTTAGAAAGCAAAAAAAAATGTTCAGTTCGACCAAGGGGCCATTGTCTATATTCAAATAAACAATGTTTTATTTATTTATTTATTTTTTGAAATGTCAATCCATTAAATAATGGAAAAGCCCGAAGGCAAACAGATTACATCACAAAATACAGGATTGAACCAAAATTAATACAAGCTAGACGCGAGTACATGCCAATAAGACACCACTACTCTCGACACCCCTGCCGGAGCAGGCCTGCAACTCGGTTGCCGAACTAGGAGCCAGTCGTCGAAAGTGATCGTAGAAGTCCCAAGGGACAACAGTCCAATCCCCCAGCTACGCTCAAGATGCAATCTGGTCGAGGACGATGTCCAGAAAGAGCTCAAAAAAAAAAAACGCCGGCACACCCGCATCCGAAAAGCACAACAACCCTGGCGAACCACCACTGTCGACGACCTCACTGACACGGGTAGGACCACACCGGTGCGAGCCTTGTTGACACTTCAGGCTCCAGTACGCGATTGTCGGCAACACGACTGGCTCACGTAACCGCGGCGGAGCACCGGACACCACACCCGAACACCAAAACCTTCAACTACAACCCAATCGCGCACCAAAACCGCCGACACAACCCAGACATGCAAAAAGGCGGAACAGTAGTTGAAAACTCCGGCCAACACCAAACCCTAACCTAAATTTATTTGCCCACCACCAACACCCACTGGATCTAGAAGCCTAGACCAGTGCAAACCGGACAGGCCGGTAGAAGCCAGACCAAATGGCCGGTAAAGAAAAAAGCAAAAACCCTAACTCCAAATCTCACCTTATTACCACATCAACGTCTGCCGCTTGCCGGACCACCACTCACCGCCTTCTAGCTCCGGTCTGAACAAGCATCGCCGAACAACAGGGACGGAAACCCGTCACGAGAGCCGAACCACTGGACAGAAAAAGGAAGGTAAAAGAACGGGAGGGGGAAAGCGGGGAGGAACGAAAATGGGAGAAATTGAGGGGGGGGGGGGGGGGGAAGAGGCGGCGGCCCCTCCCCCGAACAGATCTGGCTCTTTCTTTTTGTCTCTCTGGGTTTTGGTTTTTCTCTCTGGGTTTTGGCTTTTTTTGTGGGTCTCACGTTGTGCATTAAACAATGTTTTATGAATGCTTGAAATTAACTGCGGCCTACTGTTTAGCTTCCCACAAACGTTTCAAAATGTTAAGGGGGAATTTTTGCTGTAAAAAAGGGGGCTACTAGTTCAGTGATCTTCATGTTTGGTGGGGGCCGACCCATCTTACGATATGATCTAAAGAAATTAAAATTTTTTTTTAAAACGTGCTCGGGTCAGTTTACACGCAACTCGATTGATTGTTAGAAACCAATCCGACCACCCATTTACGGAGATCCTAATCAAAGTTGGAGTTAATAGTACATGAGATATTTTGAACTTGAGACATTCGGAGAGAGCATACTGCTAAACTTCCAAACCTTCATCGCCAACCCCTCGAGGTTATTAAGAAAAACAATGTTGAGTTCGACCAAGAGTAATTGCTCTATATTCGAATAGACAATGTTCAGTACTAGGCTTTTCATTTATACAGAAAAGAAGAGGTGGATTTCGTTATCCATAGGTTTCGTTGAATTTTAAGTCGCTCATCTGAAAAGTTGTTTTTTAGGAAACATGAACACTTAGGTGCACATGCCGCATACCTCAAGCGGGAATCAAACATGGGAAAACGTGCAATTAGGCGCCCTTAGTCCAATCCTAACCGTTTAATCCCTGAATCAAACGAGGCCTTTGTTTATTGACATATTCTTTTTGTTTGAGAATCAACTCCCGTTGTAAGTTCTTGATTTGTTGATGAGCTTAAATTTTGACAAAGAGAAAAAGAATCATTACAATAGATTTACCATTACAAAATATAAGCCTATAATTATCTCATAAAAATGCAATCATTACAATATCTCAAAATCTATCATTTGAAAATTAGTCTTCTCGCACTTTTTGCTGCAAACGTATTAATTAAACCTTCATAGCCAAACTGCTTCACTATCTCTTAGGCTTCGTTCAGTTGTCAGGAATGTTGTACAAGAAAGTTATTCTCAGGAAAAGTCAAGTAAAGTGAAGTAAAGGAAAAAGAAATCTATTTTCCTGTAAGTGTTCATTTAACAAAATTTTTTTGCAGGAAAACTCAAGTTTAGTGGTTCATTTGTCGGGAAAAGACCCTTATGAGAAACTTCTTTATTTTCCATGGCTTAACGTAACTTTGAGAGCTAACACATACCAAAAAATGTATTTTATCTAATACAAAGCCTTAACATGAAGCTTAAAAAATAAGTAGATGATAACTAAATAAATAAATTTTAAACAACTATGCTTGATTAGTTGCCGATATAAAAACTCATTGATAAACTGATAATTAGTAAGTACAAAACAAAACTGAAGACTAATGACAAGATAAATAAATACAAAAAAATCAATTACTAATTTTTTTCCACAACAATTATCTCAGAAAGTACCACAGTAGTCAAAATTGTTGTTACTTACGTAAGTCTCAAAGTGCCTTTCTAAGAATTTAATTCGTATTTTTTTGGTATTGGCGTCATTTGCTTTTTTTCTTACCCGCCAATTATTTTAGCTCCACAATGGAGAAAACTTTCCTGCAAAATCCTATGTTTTTGGCCAGATCAATTTTGCAAGAAAGTAAATCTTGCAGGAAAACTTAAGAACATGTTTCCCACTACTTTCCTGGCAACTAAACACTTCAAAAGTTATGGAAAAGTTGATTTTTCCATCATTTCCTGTACTTTCCTGACAACTGAACGAGGCCTTAGGGGCCCTCATTTTAAGCGTTCTTTTGGGATCCAAAACCCATATTTCTCCGGCCTCCCTTGTCAGCCGGCCTTGATAATCACTGGACAAAAGTGATATAATTAAAATCGTGTCTCCAAAAAATAATCCGTAAAAAATGTGGTGGTCATGTTTGAATCAAATTGCGAAAAAAGTGCCACTCCTATTTTGATACGATATTTAACCACTTTACACAGAGAAATGATCCTTGAAATTCATATAAGAACCTAGCTTTTTTTTTTTGTTGATCGGCAATAAGAACCTCCTAGCCTTTAAAACTCAACACTCACACCATTATACAATTTAAATGTTAAGTGATACT
Organism: Rhododendron vialii; assembly: GCF_030253575.1. Taxonomy (NCBI): domain Eukaryota; kingdom Viridiplantae; phylum Streptophyta; class Magnoliopsida; order Ericales; family Ericaceae; genus Rhododendron; species Rhododendron vialii. The sequence continues at coordinate 3,907,347 of NC_080559.1, forward strand.
TTACGCGCAATCTTAAGCTGTGCGATTGTGTTGCAACACTTTTCTCCAAAAAAAAGCAGGGATACAGAACTCCAAATGATTTTTTATTTTTTCGATTCGTATAATACTCGAGAAAAAAAAAAAATTCTTATAATAATACACAAAAGTTTGGTGAAACACAAAAAAAAAATTAAATGAGAACAAAAACTGGCTAAAAACACTTTTTACTTGGCAGAACCTAGTCTCTCTATTTGGAACTTAGGGCATGCTTGGATGCAGATATAAAATTGGGGTAAAAATTATGAAGACGGATAAAATAGTAGGGGGTATTAATTTTGATGGTTTATGGAGGAGGGATAAAATAGTATGTGATTTGGATGGAGTATTAAATGGGGTGGGGGGGGGGGGAGTATTAAATGGGGTGGGGGGGGGGGGGGGGGGGTGATAAAATTTGACTTTTTTTTGGATGGTTTATAGAATGAGGGATAAGAAGGGGTGGATGATGGGAAAAGCTGTTAAATGACTATTTTGTCCATGTGCAGTGTTAAATTTGATTATGTATTAAAATAAGTATATAAATTCAAAAATTAATATTAAAAAATGTCAATTCTAAAAAATTTATATTAAAAAATATTTTTTTAAATAAGTGCTTCAATTTTTAATCCGGTTGAATTTTTGCGAAGATCTTATTTTTTTGATCATTTTATTCTACATGGTTGTAGTAAATTTTTTGCTCTAAGATATTTCAACGAGCATCCTAAGAGAGCCCTGAAACTATATTAAAAAATATAGTTAAAAAAATAAGTATTCCAATTTTCAATTCGTTTGAACCGGTGCAAAGATCTTATTTTTTTGATTATTTTATCTTAAATGATCATAATGGATTTTTGGCTTTAAGGCCTTTAAATGAGCATCCTAAGAGAGTCTTGAAACTAAATAAGGAGTCTTCGGGTTAGGGAAAGGAGATAAGCAAGGGTGATTTCGTCCAAATTCCTCTCCTCTACGGCCAGATTAAATTTGGGGAACCTAAGAGGAGCCCAAAAATTCTACTGGAGAAACCCTAAAACGCGTGAAAAGAAAGAAGGGGTGAAAACTAAGACCTCTCCAATTTTGGTTCCCAAACAACGGCACAACAGTGATTCCCACCCCATTTACCCCCTCTTATATTTCCCCCTTTCTTTTAACTGCATCCAACAGGCCCTTAGTGTCTGCGTGGATAGAGTTAAAAGAGGAGGGGAATATAAGAGGAGGTAAATGGGGTGGGTCCCTTGCTTTTGCTGGTGTTTGGATGCAGAATTGGTTCCCTTCTTTCGTTTTTATTCCTTGTTCTTTTTGACGCATACAAGGGCTGCTGCTGTGAAAGTTTTGGACTTCTCTTGGGTTCCCCAAATTTTATCTGACTGTAGAGCGTGGAATTTGGACGAAATTACCCTTACTTATCCCCTTTCCCATCATCCACCCCTTTCCCCCCATTTTATAACCATCCAAACAAAATTAAATTTTATCCTCCTGTTTCATACCTCATCAAAACTATATACTATTTTATCCCTTTCTATAAATATCAAATCGATGTGGGCTAACCATCGAAAATAATATCCTTTATTATCTTATCCTTCTTCATATTTTTAACCTCCGAAATTTTACTTGCATTCAAGCAAGCCCTTAAAGGAAAAAAATGAAAATTAAAAAAAAAATCCTTTTATTGTTCGGTTGGAAAAGAAAGAGATAACAAAAAAAATTCAAATTTAGTGAATAGTATAATCTTTTCCTCCTATTTTCTTTCTCTCATTTTTTATAAGTTCTAAACAAAGCCTAGTTAGTGAGAATTTTTTTTGTGCTAGATGGATATATCCTTCGTGGAACTCGCTCGACACATTTGGGCCGTCCAATATACTCTTGGGCGACTCGGATTGAAACGCTTTATCTTTTCTCATTCCAACACTTTCTTTTTTATTTTTCTCTCTTCAAATCTGAGTCGTTCAAAAATGCAATGAACGGTTCGGATGTACCGAGCGAGCAACACGAGGTGCCCCCTCGGCACAGAAATTTTTCCCCTACTTACTATAGTGGATTCTGTTCAGTGTTCCGTCCTCTCACGTTATCAGCCGTCTGCCGCCGTTGCAATGCTCTTGAACCTCCGGCGAGCCACCGTACTCCGCTGCGTCCCAGTTCCAACTCTCTCTCCTCATCTTCTCCGCTCAACCCTCTCTCTCTCCTCAAACCCAATTCAACACACTCCCATCGAACCCCTCACCAAACCCCAGCTCAAAACCCTAGTCCTCTCTCACTACCGCCACGGCAAGTTCTCCAACCTCCTCCAAAACGTCGTCGCTTCTCCGTCCGTCCTCCTCACCGCTTGCCACAACCTCAAACCCCTCCAAACCCACAACGCCACTCAACCCAACTCGCCCGAGTCACCCATTCTCAACTGGGTCCAAGAAACGGCGACCCAACTCGGAAACAACCGGTTCGACGTCGAGTCGTGCTGCGTGGCGGTCGGGCCAATGGGTAAGAGAGGTGAGTCGCTTGTTCTTCCCAATTTGAAGCTCAAAGTTTTGATTGAAGCTATTAGGATTGTGTTAGAAGTTGTTTATGATGATAGGTTCGCTACGTTTGCTTATGGTGGGAGAGTGGGTATGGGACGACACACCGCAATTCGATACCTCAAGAACTACGTAGAAAACCCTAGTTGGTGGTTTACGGTGTCGTTTGATCGACAAAAGTTTGATTTTGATCATGTTGAGAAGTTATGTTCTATTATGGAAGAGAAAATTGGAGATGAGATGTTGATTGGTGTGATCAAGAGGTTGTTTAAATTGGGAGTGGTGAGGATTGAATTGGGTGGATGTTATTTAGGGAGGGGGTTTCCTCAAGAAAGCGCATTGAGTTCAATTTTGATTAATGTCTATTTTGATGGGCTTGATAGGGAAATTCAAGAGTTACGTCTACGAACAAACCGGGAGAATCCCAAGTTCGAGTCAGATGAGCTAGAAACAATGTCTAGTAATGTTTTCTATAAGCCATTGAAGATTCATGTGGTTAGGTACTTGGATGAGATACTATTGGTCACTTCAGGGACAAAGATGTTGACTATGGATTTGAAGAAGAGGGTTGTAGATTTTTTGGAAAATACTTTGGAATTGAGGGTAGATAGAGTGAAAACAGCGATTCATAGTGCAATTACAGAAAAGATTGATTTTTTGGGAATGGAACTTCAGGCCGTTCCTCCTTCAGTTCTGCGTCTGCCTATGTCTGAGAAAGCGATTAGGGCACGGGAGAAGTACCTCAGACAGAAAGAAGTTAGGTCTTTAGAATTGAGGAATGCTAGAGAGACTAACAGGAAGAAACTTGGGTTGAAACTTATGGGTCATGTTTTTAAGAAGTTGAAACAGAGTAATGGATTCAAATTTGATTTCCATATTGAGAACGAAGTGAGACAAATTTTTAGAACATGGGCTGATGAAACAGTGCGCGAGTTTTTGGGTTCTTTGGATGAGCGATGGAGCTGGCATAGGGAGCTATCTGCTGGTGATTTTCTCTCTTTAAGAAGAATACGAGATCAATTGCCTGAAGAGCTTGTGGAATCATATGATAAGTTTCAAGAGCAAGTTGACAAATATTTGAAGCCGGAGAAAGCTAGAAAGGCATTAGAGGAAGAAGAGAGGAGGATAGAAGAGGAAGAGGAACGGAGATATGCTGAAAGAACAGTTGAAGATTTGGCGAAACTGTGTCTAAAAGTCTCTGCTCCCATAGAACTCGTAAGGAAGGCAGTTAAAATGGCTGGATTTACAAATCATATGGGCCGTCCTAGGCCCATTGGCCTACTCATGGCTCTTGAAGATAGTGATATCATAAGATGGTATGCGGGTGTAGGGAGAAGATGGCTTGATTTCTTTTGCTGTTGCCACAACTTTAAAATGGTGAAAACTTGTGTAACTTATCACCTAAGGTTCTCTTGTATCTTGACATTAGCAGAAAAGCATGAAGCGACAAAGCATGAGGCAATCAGACACTATACTAAGGATTTGCAAGTTCCTGATGTTAATGGAGTTGAAGAAGTGCATTTTCCTACAGAAAGGGAGATCAAGATGATGGGAGATAATAATCTTGTGGATCCAAAACCAGTGGATGGGTCTATAACAATGGCTCTGATCAGATTGGCTTCTGATGAGCCTTCATACAAATGTGTTGCTCATTTCTGCCACAGAACAGACACTATTGTGTACCGAATTCGGTTACTGCAGAAAGATTTGAATATAAACCCATCAGATGAAAAGAAGTGGGTTTATGGGATGGGCACGATTCATGAATGTCTGAATCGGAAGTGTCTCCCTCTATGTTGTGATCACATAAACGCATTGCATATGGGAAAAATTACTCTCCAAGATATCGATTGTACTTCATTTGTTGACTTGGACTGAATGGTGTTTGATTCCTCCGCTCCATATACAGTATCATGGATTTTGATTGCTCAAAAGGCTGTTTGCTGCATCAAGCTGCACTCGAGAGATTGTTGTAACTTCTTTGCTCAACTGTAATGGATTGTTGAGTTGAGTAGTACAGACTACCAATAGCCTTCAAAAATTACGTAGCAATTTGGGCTTGCCCTTGTCACTAGAAGAATGCTTCACAAATGCTTGGGCTTCTTTAGGTTGACGATCCTTTGTATGTTACCATTACAGACAACATTGAGATATACATATGGGAATGTTGATTAGCCTTATTTCTTTAACCAAAGTCATTTTTTGAGCTTTTGGTATTAGCTAGTAGCTTGATCATCGTGGAAGGGGAGTCATAGGTAGGATTTTGTCTCTAGTTCTCCTGCGATTGGCTTTTTGTAACTTGTGGATACACATGTTATTTTCATGTATTCAGATGTGTTTTCCTTGTTGCAAGATTTTCTGCGAAAGGCAGCTTCCGTGCATTATGGGCCTTTATTTACTATTCACCACCTTCTTCCATATTGTTGTGGTTGTGATACTTACCAGATCAACTGATTGATGTGGAGAGTTGTTGAGCTATTCAGAGAAAGTCGATATACTCCTTAAAGATTGCACTAATGCTTTGGTGATCAACTCTTGTGACCACATTTTAGATACCATGTGATGTGTCATCATTGTATTGGTAGAGTATCTCTCACTTGTCATGTTCTTTACCAATGCGATGATGACGAGTCACATGATATCCAAAATGTGGTCACCAGAGATGGTCACCAAAGTATTGCTCTAAACATTGGCATTTCTTCTTTTGCTATCTGTTAGTATTCTCTTATGAAATTGCTGTTGAACATTAATCTTCTTGTCTTCGAAAACGTTATTTTGTCCACCTTTTGCTGTTTACTTCTTGTAGCTTATACAGAGAAAAAGGCTGAGGATTCATCGCTTTCTTTCGGCTTCAAAGCTGATAGTTAATATCTAAAGAAGAAAGATGTGTAGAAGTTGATGCTCCCGTAAAACTTGCAAGGTGCTCCCGTAAAACTTGTAAGGAAGGCAGTTAAAATGGCTGGATTTACAAATCATATGGGCCGACATAGGCTCATTGGCTTTCTGATGGCTTGAAGATAGTGATATCATAAATGGTTTGCAGGTGTGGTGAGGCCTCATGATGATAACTCTTCCAAGGAACTTGTGTTTGAAATTCCATGTCTGCTGTTTCTATGCCATGAATGAGCCAATTGAATGCAATTTGCAGTTCTTTACCGTATACAATTGCCCGATTGCTAAGATGCATTGTATATCGCATTTTGGTTATTCAGTTAGAGTAAATATAGACATTGTTTTAATTATTCGTCTTTCTATTTAAGCATGCAAGTTAGGTGCAGTCGTAATGTCATGGAATTTCGAGGAGAGTTGGGGAGTTTGGATGATGCTTTAGCCAGATTAGCAGCCTTGCGAATGGGTTTTGAACCCAGACAAGAAGCATAAGTGAGATTTTTGGAGAATTCTGGAGGTCTCAACAGTGACTAAAAGTTATCCAGGGAAGGATTCCGAGTCTTCGTTCATCTTCAACTTGCTGAATGAGGGTGTGTATTTGAATGAAGCTTGGCACTTAGTTACGGATGGGGCTTTGGGATGTAGAGTCAATGCGTGGAGCTCGGGTTAAAGGAGTGGTCAAAACATGGAGGCAGCTCAGCAAGAGTGAGGGAATTTCAAGCTAGTTCTGCGGCATTGGTCGAAGTTAGAGCTGGCATATTGGCTTTGCAATGGGCCAGCAACAAAGAAGTGATGAAGGTTTGTCTCTACACAGATAGCATGGAGTTTTGTCAAGGGGCTTATCAATCCAGTAGCAGCTCCCACTTTGCTACTGCCTGCTCTTCTGGATTTTTGTTATTTGTGTACTAGATTTGAAGTTGTAAAAGTTATTAAAGTTCCCAGGTCTGAAGTTGTAGCTGCCCATAAACTTGCTAAGGCAGCTATGGCTAATGTGTAATGCTCTATTCATCTATATGGGATTTACTTGTTTTCTGAAAGAAAGATTGCCACAAATTGGAAACTCTGATATTTCCCAAAAAAAATGGGGGAATATGCAGCAAAATGGCTCTTGGATTTGGAACCCAGTAATGCTGGCTATTACACTTATAGGCCGTTTGATTCGGGGACTAAATTAGACAGAATTATGAGTTCTGGGATTTTGGACTATTTATCTTAGTACAAATTTCGTCCTCAATCCTAAACAAAACAATCCCCTGTTTGATTAGCGCGGGACTAAAATTGGGTACAGACAAGTTCTTGAGGTTCCAAATTTCCAAAAAAAAGAAGATAGAAGTTCTTGAGGTTCCCGATAAAAAAAAAGAAAGAGAAGTTCTTGAGGTTTGATGTACAAGTCAAAAACGAAAATCATAGTTTTTCGAAAAACTGATCAGATCAATAGATAAAAATCGATTTCGAACCTACTCTCACACCCCTCTCCTTCCCCATCGCCATCGATAGAACGAGTCACGTACAAATTGAAACTGCAAATCTTGTGACAGTGCAACTCGTGGGGCTTACCGGAGTTCTCAAGGGACGCCATTGGCCGTTTGGTGGCGGTGAAGCTAGGGAAGTCGATTTCCTAGCTTCACCGCCACCGTAACCGTCAGTGGGGTCCTTTTCACCACCGAAGACGACAGCAGGAATTCCAAAGAAGCTCAGAACAAAGCCGCCAAGATCTGGTATCCGGCCATCCATCTTAGTACGAATGACTCAGATTTAATTTGAGCTCCTATAAATCCTCTTTGTTCCTGGTTCTACTGTAGCGGGCTCCTATAAGCCCTCTATTGTTCGGAATAAAATCAGAGCCCGGATTCCTGGTATTGTATTATATCCCCCATATAGAGATAGAAATTGTGCTGGTATTAATAATATCGGGTGCAGAAACAGGAACTAAACGAAGGAAAAAGCGGGATTAGACTCTCTTAGTCGAATCCCAGGCGCCTAATCCCCGAATCAAACTAAGCTTTAGTATTGTTCAAGCTGTTGTTGAGAGGTGGGATGGAGTTGGAGAACTACAGACATGTATGAACGACAACAATTTCATGAAGAAGCCGGGATGGAGCTGCGTTGAAGCTAGAGGATTGATCCATGGTTTTGCTTCTCGAGATCGATCACATCCTCAAATGCTAGAGATCTACGAGGAATGAAATTTTTTTGTTTCCTTTTGAAAGAGCCTCGAGGCTCAAATTTTTTGTTCAAAACATAAGAACCAATGAAAAAAGAAAAAGAAAAAGGTGAATGCTCCCAAGGAGCAATTCAAATGCGGCTGAGACACAGTACTAAATGAGAGAAAATAGGATGTGCCCGGGGTGCATTCAATTGCGCCTAAGGTGCATTACAAAAAGAGAGAAAATGTGGTTGCGCCCAAGCGCAACTTAAATGCTCCTGGGACGCATTCGAATTGCGCCTCAATTAGCGCATGTGATGCAGCAAATATTTTTAATTTTTTTTATTGAATTTTTCTAGTCCGAATTGACAGGAGACTATAAACGGCAATTCTTTGAACATTATGAGGATCATTAAAGCATAAAAGAGGCACACGAAGCCTGCACGAAGTGATTCCGTGATTTCCATCCATGAAGATTTCATTGACGTATGTTTTGATTTCAGGTCTACATGATTCAAAATTTTAGAAATGGTAGAACTATGCAAGTAACCTGTGGTTCTTGGACCGGGGGCATTGTGCTCGTTCTTTTCATGGAGCTCTCTATCTTGGGCCTAAAAATGAATTTGATTGACACGTTCCGTTGTAACTTGACTCTATGTGTCTGGCAAGCTCCTAAGGCTCCATGCGCTTTGGTGATTCACTCGCTTGACTGAATCAAACCTATATTTTTAACCTACCTTGACTACCACTTTTCTTTTTTACCACTTCTAATATGAAAACTCTGCTATGGCATCCTGCCACCCTTCTTTATCTATACTACTCTGGTACATGACGAGAGCATGAAGCTGAACTAAAGAATTGGTTGAAACGTACCGCTCATAACGGTTATATTGTCTTATTCTTTGGTTCTACATTTTTATATTTCTATCCTAAAGTTGTTTATCTTTATCTTGCTCGGCTTGTAACGCCTCTTTATTTCCTGATCGCTTTTTTCAAGTATTGTGTAGTTGGTCACGTAAAGGCTGACCAAGCCAAAAAAAATGATCAAAATTATGTATGTATTTGACTTGTCAAGTTTGTCGTACACACAACAAATCTCACTGATCAGATGAATACTCGGGTAATTAAAAGACACATTTATCTTGAAGTTTACACTTACAACCATATAAGTCTCCAAATTTTTTAAGCCAATCGTGTTTTGTTCATGTTAACACCAAATCACTACGATTATTACATACTTTTTGGGTAAGTTAAATTCATGAAAACCAAAGCCAAGTTACAAAAACTACAGAGTACACAACTTGAAAGAGACCTTAGCTCCGCAATTAAACGGTTGATTCACAATTACACACATCTGCATATGTCAAGTCAACTAATTTGGTTCTAGACACGAAGTAGCAACAACTTTTGAACTTGGTTTGGGTGGGCGCGCCAGGCCAAGACAATAGTGCAACACCAAGGCAACGCATGAGAGGCCCCAGTAGCTTGCTACTGTAGTGGGCCCTCCCTCTAAAAAAAAATAATTTAATAAGGAATGAGCCGATAGCCCACATATCACATCTATCTATTTATCTATCTATCTTCTTCCGCTATTTCCCTCCACCTACCATTGTAAAACACTCCTCATACACCATTCCCGTACACATCAAACAAAAAAAAGCCATCCAAACAAAAGAACAATTGATTGCCATCCATTCTCCACCACCAACCCCCCCCCCCCCCCCCCCCCCCCCCCCCAATATCTGTCGCCCCCCGTTCTTGATAGAACCGTCCCACCCCCCGCCCCTTGTGACAAAAAGGTAGGACTACTCCTCCTTCACTCTTTTACTCTCTCTTTTTTGTATTTTCCAATCTAAAATCCTCTCTTTCATCTATTGTTTTTCAGAGGCGAAGTTCAGAGGCAAGGTTCAGAAGAGGCGATGAGTCAATTGTTGATTACGAGCCTTCAGGGGTTTCTTAAATTCAACCAAGTAAGTTGATTTCCTCTGTGTTTTTTTACATTTAAAATGTTCAAAGGCGATTGCAGTAGTTGGATTCTATTTTTTTGCCAAGAACCTTGGCGAAAATGGAGCCTAAGTGAAATAGTTTAATATTTTTTTCCGGTCTCATGTTCAATGCAAGCTAGCATTAGTCTCGTTTTATGCACCAAAAAACATGTGCGGTGGAAATTAAATTTGAGGTAACCCGTAATGGTGATCTCGTGCATAGAACGGGCACAAACGCTAGTATCAGTATGTGGTCATGTTTTCTCTTCTCGTTTTTGTGCTTAGTCAATGTGGGAAACAAACCCCAAAGTAACACACTGGTTTTTTCTGCTTTTGCACATATTTTGCTTGGTTTGTGCCGTCAGTTCAACTCGTTGTTTGAAGCCTTTGAACACCTCGTGAATCCGTGTGTCTAACTGCTGAATTTATTGAGTATTACATTGCTTACGATAAAAAACCCCCCTCTAAATTAGCCGTGTAGATAGCTGGTTTTCCATCCTTTATTAGGGGTCAAGGTTGAACCTCTTGCTCTCTTTTTCTCCCTTCCCCTAAAACATGGTGATCAAGATATTTCGATAATGAGTGCTATGGTTTGCGCAGATTGTACTAATCCAATGTATTTTTAGACTACATATTTGTGGAGGAATTTATGAACGGGGAGAGAAAAGAGCAAGAAAAATTGATTTATTTAAAGTGTGAGCAGTGATCGCGGGGGAGAGAAAAGAGCAAGAAAAATTGATTTATTTAAAGTGTGAGCAGTGATCGCGGATTTGAATTAGGTAGGTGAGCGACACTTCTACTATTCACACCATTGGATCGCGCATCCGACGGCTCAGATGCAATCAACATCGAGAGCTGTGCGCACTTTCTAGCCATTGGATCACGCATCCGACGGCTCAGATGCAATCAACAATCGAAAGCCGTTCATTGTTGAAATGAGATCCGAGCCATCGGATACATAATTTAATAACTCAGAGGTGCGCAGCAGCACAGTGTTGCGCATGCCACTGTCAACACCATTCCCCATTCCATTATCTATTGGGTATGCAAATAGCTGGGGAATATGGGAGGGAGAAAAAGGAACAGAAAAACGACTTTGAGATTAAATAGCTCCTTAATCTCCTTTTGAGAACAAAACAAAAAAGTGACTCGAAATTGTGCCACTCTTTATGCTTGAACATCCCTTGGAATTGTTGGGATTATTCCCCTAAATCAATCCCACGCGCAAACGGAAGCGTAATCGAAAAAATTAAACACGCAATAAACAAGGAAACAACAGACAAGAAAATACGTGATTTCCTAAACTAGAGTATATGTCCATGGGAGAGAGATAATCCACTATACAAAAAATAAGAGATTACAATGTGAGATGAAAAACTCTCCTCGAGCTCCTAACACTTGGCTCACTATGTTTTTCACTCACCCCCAACATCTCTATTTTTCCTCACATTACTCTCCTCTCACCTCACAGCCGGCTTACTCGGTAACTCCCGAAGGAGTTGTCCATTAACAGGAATCACTTCGTACACTCTTCTTGTGCCTCTCTTATGCTTTAACAATCCTTATTATGTTTAAAGGATTGCCTTTTTAGTCTCCAGCCAATTCGGACAAGAAAAACTCAATAAAAAAATAAATCAAAAAGATTAGCTGCATCACATGCACCTCAGGCACAATTCGAGTGCGGCCCAGATGCATTTAAGTTGCGTCTGGGCGCATCCATACTTTCTTTGATTTTGAAATGCGCCTTAGGCGCATTTGAATTGCTCATTGGGAGCATTTAGTTTTTTCTCTTTTGATGTAATGGACCACTGAATTTCATGCCAACATGCTCAAAAGTGCAAAATGTTTTCACTGTGAACTCCGTAATTTTGGATCAAACAAAAAACAAAAACTCCAGAGGTCATTGGTTCTTCTGTTAACCCATATATTATTTGGCTATGCGACAAATCATTGTACTCAACGAAATATACATTAGAAAAGCTTTGGGGTGGTCTAGGCAAGCGGAACCGCGCTCCTCTTATGAACGATACATCTCCTTTTGATTTGAACCGAGTTGGATGATGTTATTTCCTCAAAATACAATGATCGATCTTTAAGTCCACTTTTTTTACCGTGAAACAAAACCACCGAACCGATTATTGCCCAACACTCAAATACTCTTATCAATCACGATGTGTAGATAATTACCAGAACGGAAAAAATTACAATACACACCATCATATACCAATTTTGTGGCTGATAATTACGACTTTTTGTAGCTCACTTTATTAGCTTTTGTGGTTCATCGTACGAAAGTGTGTACGGCAGTGGCGGAGGGAGAATAGGACGAGCGGGGGCACGCGCCCCCACTCAATATTTTTTTTTAAAATTTAAGATTTTAAAATGTATATTTTGTATTTTCTCTAGTTAATTGTATTTTCTCTAGTCAAATATCATTTCATTCTCAATTTCTTTTCCACATATTTGAACATTGTCATTATACTGGCGAAATGAGATGTCTAATGTGAAAAATAGCCTCCACTTACTATTTGGAACTCTCTAATGCATAATGTCCAAAATTCAAAAATGCCTAAACCATGGGTTATATGTTTTATACTTTAGCAATTATTAACAATGGGAGCAATAATGCTAAATATTGTGTAGTGAATTGCTCTTAGACTTGATCCGCTGAGACAATTCAAGTAATTCGATTGTTTTTATATTCTATGTAATTTACTATATTAAAAAATTATGTTAGGTTTTTCAATTCCTAGCACAAATGTTTTAACGTTGCTTAAAACGAAATTTTATTGTTGAAATGTGTTTAAAAGGTGCCCCCACTTACAAAGTTTTCTGACTACGCCACTGGTGTACGGTACACCTTTATGAATTTTGTGGCTTACTTTTATGAATTTTTGTGGCCCAATATATGAGATTTTATGGTTTATATATGAATTTTTGTGGTGTTGTGTATGCAAAACTCTCTTTAGGAGCACCCCTCCGAGCTCGACTCCCTCAGGTTATCTCTCACCGTCACAACAAGTTTTGCCTTGGGTGAATCCTGATGATGAAACGGTTTTTGAGTATTTAATGAAGTATCGTGAGCCCAATGAATCTTGTGGCTGAGCACTCTTACAGAATGAACGAATACCCTAGAACTAGGGATGTGGGCATCAAATGGAACTAAGAATGTGTAAATGAGCGCAAAAACATACTTTAGCCTTTGTCGCTCTGATGATCTTTGAATCACTCTCCCTTTGACAACCTTACATAAATAAAACATCATTATTTTAATTGTTCATTTTCATCATGTTTTAATACAGTGAAAGCCTTATTTATTAATATATAATTGGTCTTAATCCGATTCAAAATGAAAACAATACGAGCATTTTATTGAAATAATTTTTTTCCCGACCAATTGAGGGTAAAATGGTCATGTATTTTGATGTACAAATTAATTTTCATCGAAATAAATTCGGTAGGAAAGTAGATTGGATAAGCTTTTTAACGGTTTAAACCACGAGTGAATTGGAGTTCGGGAGTGTCTGGGGCAAGTCCACAAAGTTGGAACTTGTTGTGGCATTTCGAGATGCGCCTGGGCGCGAAGGATTGCGTCTGAGACGCATTAATGCTGCTCAAACTTTGCGGACTTGTCCCGAATACCCCCGAACTCCAATTTGCGCGTGGTTTGAACCGTTAGAAAGCTTGTCCAATTTACTTTCTATCCAAAGTAGTTTGGATAAAAAATCATTTGTACATCAAAAGAAGTGACCATTTTACCCTCGATGGGTCAAAATATGATTCATTCCGGTAAAACACGTGTATGTTTCTCATTTTAAGTTGGATCAAGACCCATTGTATATGAAAAAATAGAGATTTTAAAGAACTAAAAGATGGCAGAATCCAGCCATAAAAAAATTTGCGTTGCATTCATGAAAACTGGATAGAAACAAGAAAACTACAAAATTCGCCGAAGCCTTTGAGCACCTCGTGAATCCGTGTATCCCAATTACATTGTAGTAACTGCTAAATTTATTGAGTATCAGATTGCTTAGGATAAAACCCCCCTCTAAATTAGACCCGTAGATAGATAGTTTCCCATCCTTTAATAGGGGTCAAGGTTGAACGTCTTTCTTCCTTCCCTTAAAACATGATGATCAAGATATTTCGATACTATCATTTCTCGGATGAGAAGCTTGGCTAGGTGTTCAACCATGGCTAAATACTTTCTGAAGTTCTCTCTTTCACTAACCGTCTACCACATGTGGTGTGAGAGGATCAAAATAATTTTCTGGGGAAAGTCTCTAGACATAGAGAGCCTAACTTGCAGAAACCATGTTGACATCAAATCCTCGATCTATGTCTCATGGTTGTGTAGTGCGTCGAGGATCAAAACCAAACACTCACACACAAATTGAGAGAAACTTAACAATTATAGGATCATATGCAATAACATTAAGAAAAACTCTCTTGAGGAGCACCCCTCTGAGCTCAACTCCCTTAGGTTATCTCTCACCCTCACCACAAGTCTTGCCCTAGGTGAATCCTGATGGTGAAACGGTATTTGATTATTTAATGAAGTGTGGTGAGCCAATGAATCTTGTGGCCGGGCACTCTTACAGAATGAACGAATACCCTAGAATTGGGGATGTGGGCATCAAATGGAACTTAGAATGTGTAAATGGGAGCGAAACCGTACTTTAGCCTTTGTCACTTTGATGATCTTTGAATCACTCTCCCTTTGACAACCTTACATAAATAAAACTTCATTATTTTAATTGTTCGTTTCCATCATGTTTTAATATAGTGAAAGCCTTATTTATTATTATATAATTCGTCTTAATCCGATTCAAAATGAAAACAATACGAGCGTTTTATTGAAATAATTTTTTTCCCGATCAATTGAGGGTAAAAAGGTTATGTATTTTGATGTACAAATTAATTTTCATCGAAACCAATTCGGTAGGAAAGTAGATTGGACAAGCTTTTTAACGGTTCAAACCACGAGTGAATTGGAGTTCGGGAGTGTTTGGGGCAAGTTCGCAAATTTGGGACTTGAGGCATTTCAAGATGCGCCCGGGGCGCATTTAAATGCGACTGGGCGAGTAGGATTGCGCCCGAGATGCATTAATGTTGCTCAAACTTTGCGGACTTGCCCCGGACACCCCCGAACTCCAATTTGCAAGTGGTTTGAACCGCTAGAAAGCTTGTCCAATTTACTTTCTATCCAAAGTAGTTTGGATAAAAAATCATTTGTACATTAAATGAAGTTACCATTTTACCCTCGATGGTTCAAAATATGATTCATTCAGGTAAAACGCATGTATGTTAGCTCATTTTAAGTTGGATCAAGACCCATTGTATATGAATAAATACAGATTTGAAAGTACTAAAAGATGGCGGAATCCAGCCATAAAAAAATTTGCGTTTCGTTCATGAAAACTGGATAGAAACAAGACGACTAGAAAAATCGCCGAAGCCACTAAGGCTAAAACATGTTCTACGTTCGATTTGGTAATCAAATTACTATTCAAAGTAATTGCTTGTTTGCTTAAGTGTTTCATTGTGTTCATAGAGTATCCAATTTTCATCAAAGCGTAGGAAAAACCGTTTCATCACTGAAATTCTCCCAAAGCGAGGCTTAAATATTTTCAAATTCAAATTTGGGTGTCTTGCTAAAACTACCAACACAACAAAAATTGAGAATATTTCCGAACGAGAACACCAAAAAGGATTAACAGTATTTTCTATATTTCATTCTACTGCCACCACATTACAACAATGATCTTTAGTGCCGCCACAATGGATTTCTAACATTCTCTATTCAGGAAAATATTCTTAATCCAACGACATTGGTAAAGTGATGGTGGATTAGTAGGAGAAAAAGCAATAGAAAACGACTTTGAGATTATCTGCACATCGTGATCATATATTTTGAGAACAACACAAAAAGAAAAACAAAACACTTGCTCGAACTTCTTCAAGGTTTGGTTATGTAATTATCTGCACATCGTGATCATATATTTCTCAGAGTATATCGGTGTTGGGCAATAATTGGTTCGTAAAGTTTCGCTTCACTCTAAAAAAGTGGACTTAAAGATCGTTGTATTTTGAGGAAATAACATCATCCAACCTGGTTTAGAAGGAGGTGTATCGTTCATAATTAAGGGAGAGCGCGGTTATGCGTGCCTCAAACACCCCAAAGGCTTTTCGAAGATATATTGGTTGACTATTTGATTACTTTTACTGTTGTCATTATGCAATTCTTCTAGCATAAAATCCTATATAATCTTGCATAGAATATGAAAAATTTCAAAGGTACCAAATTGGACAGGCAATCAAAAAATACCAAATTGGACATGACATGACGTGTTGAGACGCATGTGATGCAGCAAATATTTTTAATTTGTTTTTTTACTGAGTTTTAGATAGTAATTAGTTGACACATCTGCGGATGTCAAGCCAACTTATTTGGTTCTATACAGGAAGTAGCAGAAACCTTTGAACATGGTTTGGGTGGAGTGCGCCAGGCCAAGGCAATAGTGCAACACCAAGGTGACGCATAAGAGACCCAAGTGGATGTACTGTAGTGGGCCCTCCCATCAAAAAATTAATTTAATAAAGAGTGAGCCGATGGCCCATATATCAGATATTAAACTAATAAGAACAGATACTACACTTGATCTTAGCTAGAAGGCCGAGAAAGGTATGTCTTCTCTTCTCTTGAGCTGCTTATTTTATAGTTGCGTCTTCTCTCCTCGTTTTTTTGCTTAGTCGATGTGGGAAACAAACCCCGAAGTTACAAACTGGGTTTTGCTCTACTTGATTTGTGCCGTCAGTTCGACTCGGTTGTTTGAAGCCTATGAGCACCTTGTGAATCCATGTATCCCAATTAAATTGTAGCAACTGCTGAATTTATTGAGTATCAGATTGCTTAGTATAACCCCCTCCCCCCCCCCCCCCCCCCCCCCCCCCCCCCCCCCCCCCCCCCCTAAATTAGCCCTATAGATAGCTGGTTTCCCATCCTTTATTAGGGGTTAAGGTTGAAAAAGAGAGTAGTAAGACGTTCAACCTTGACCCCTAATAAAGGATGGGAAACCAGCTATCTACACGGCTAATTTAGAGGGGTTTTATTTTATTTTATTAAGCAATTTGATACTCAATAAATTCAGCGGTTAGACACACGGATTCACAAGGTGCTCTGAGGCTTCAAACAACCGAGTTGAGCTGACGGCACAAACCAAGCAAAATATGTGAAAAAGCAGAAAAAACCAATGTGTTACTTTGGGGTTTGTTTCCCACATTGACTAAGCACAAAAACGAGAAGAGAAAACATGACCATATACTGATATGTTATATGTGGGCTATCGGCTCACTCCTTATTAAATTAATTTTTTGAGGGGGAGGACCCACTACATTTGCAAGCTACTGGGGTCTCTCATGCATTGCCTTGGTGTTGCACTATTGTCTTGACCTGGCGCACCCCACCCAAACCAAGTTCAAAAGCTTCTGCAACTTCGTGTCTAGAACCAAATTAGTTGACTTGACATATGCAGATGTGTGTAATTGTGAATCAACCGTTTAATTGCGGGGCTAAGGTCTCTTTCAAGTTGTGTACTCTGTAGTTTTTGTAACTTGGTTTGGTTTTCATGAATTTAACTTACCCAAAAAGTATACCATATTCGTGTTGGAGTTAAAAAGTTGTCAACCTGGCCCCTCTAACTTTATGTTGGGTTCGAGTCATTTAATAGGCCATGCCCAAAATCTCAACCTCCAATCGTCATGGCATAAAAGACTCTACAACCTTCAATTAGAAGGTCAGAGTTGCTACAAGCAAATAATAAGCTCAAGATCGAAGGTCATACTATTCGGTTCCATACCTTCTTCCACCATTTGACGAAAAATTTGCAGGGCTTCGAAACCTAGCCCATGTGCTCCACTGCCCTCGATTATCGATTTCTGTGTCACGAGTTCTCTATTTATCACCCTGTCACACCATAGTCTAGCATAACAAAGGCTTCTACATCGATCATGCGTACACATTTAGGATAAGCATGGGTAAACTAGAATGATTTGGGATTATCAATAAAACTGAAACTGATTTAACAATCCTTATAAGGTTCGGAAACTATGGGGTCCATGATCTCCTACACAACTTGCAAAGCAGTGAAGAACAAATTATGAATCATGTATACCTGAGAATCAAAACGTATGTCAATGAAATCTTCATGGATGGAACTCATGGAATCACTTTGTACGGGCATCTTGTCCCCTTCTTATGCTTTTACAATCCTTAAAATGTTCAAAAAATTGCCTTTTCCTAGTCGCTTGCCAATTCAGACTAGAAAAACTCAGTAAGAAACAAATTAGAAACATTTGTTGCATCACATGCGCCTGGGGCGCAATGTACCCCCGGCAAATTTAAGTTGCGCCCGGGCGCGTCCAAATTTTCTCTCTTTTTGTAATGTGCCTCGGGTGAGTCCTATTTTCTATCATTTCATAATGCGCCGCAGGCGCATTTGACTTGCTTCTTACGCGGGAGCATTTACTTTTTTCTCTTTCGATGTAATGAACCACTGAATAACAAGCCAACATGTTCGAAAGTGGCAAAATGTTTTAACTGTGAACTTCATAATTCTGGTTCCAAATACAAATTCACTTTGTGTCACTGGGAAAAGTCGTAAGTGGATCATTAATCAGCTGATATTGTTGAAGGAAAAGATATCTGAAAGCATGACAATAAGTTGTAACACAATGGCATTTACAAACGATTCCTTCACATATAGTACCTAGTATCCTTCTTGCAATTTTTTTTTTTTGTTGCTTATCCACTTTTTCTTCCGCTCAATATACAATTATCGAGCTTTTATAAAATCATCTTTTTCCAAGCAAAAAAAGAAGGGAAAATTTCAAAAAAGCCCCTGAACTTTCTGACAACTTGCAAAAAAACACCTGAACTTTCACTATTAACAAAAAAACACCTAAACTTTGCATTCCGTTAGCAATTAAACCCCTGCCGTCCAATTCCGTCAATTTTTAACGGATGGAGCTAACGGAAGGCGTTAACTTTTTATTTTTTTTTACTTTTTACATTCAAAAATTACTTTTAACTCTTTCTTTTTTTTATTGGTAAATAAATATGCCATAAAGTTCTTTTTTTTTCCTTACTATTTATCAAAAATTACTTTAACTCTATTTTTTACTATTTACAAAAATAACTTTAACCACCATCTTTTTTGTTACTTTCAAATTGTACCTTTCCCCTTCTCTCTCTCTCTCTCTCTCTCTCTCTCTCTCTCCCTCTTTTTTTTTTTAGAACTTTAACCCCACTCCACCAATCAACTACCAAAGCTCTAGCTCTAATTTTAGAAATTCGAAATTACTCTTTTTTTTAGCATTCTTGTTTTTTATATTTTTTACTTCCAAAATTACTTTTAACTCTTTATTTTTAGTAGTAAGTAAATATGAAATAAAGTTTTTTTCTTACTATTTATCAAAAATTACTTTAACTCTAATCTTTACTATTTATAATAATAACTTTAACCCATTTTTACTATTTATTGCATATTTATTTATGACTAAAAAAAAGAATGAGTTAAAAATAATTTTTGGAAGTAAAAGTACTAAAAAAAAGAAAAGGTTACAAAGAGGAGGTTAAAAGAACTTTTGAATTTCTGAAATTGTGGCTAAGGCTTTGGCGGTTGGTTGTGGGGTTAATTGGTGGTGTGGAGTTGATTCTAATAAGCAAAAAAAGAGGGGGGGGGGGGGGGCGGGGGAGGTAAAATTTGAAAATAAAAAATATGATTAAAGTAATTTTTGATAAATAGTAAGAAAAAAAAAGAACTTTATTGTATATTTATTTACCAATAAAAAAAAGAAAGAGTTAAAAGTAATTTTTGAATTAAAAAGTAAAAAAAATAAAAAGTTAACGCCTTCCGTTAGCTCCATCCGTTAAAAATTGACCGAATTGGATGGCAGGGGTTTAATTGCTAACGGAATGCAAAGTTTAGGTGTTTTTTTGTTAATAGTGAAAGTTCAGGTGTTTTTTTGCAAGTTGTCAGAAAGTTCAGGGGCTTTTTTGAAATTTTCCCAAAAAAGAACTATGCCAAACTATCAAATAATTAATGCGTTTGAGATCGAAGAGAAGTCATGCAGGCAATGGTTGTGGCAAAATAGTTGCAGAGCCAAACAATGGTTGATGCAATATTTTTATTGCTTTCATGGGAAATCAAAAGTCACAATCCAACATGATAGTTGGCAAACAATAGCTTAAGTGTAGTTAACATGATCTTGAAAACTTTAAGGTCAGCAAAAACATGATCTTGAAAACTTCTATAGTTACCATACATGTAGGTATTACCAAGTTTCAGATTTTCAGTGAAATGTAACAAAAGGCTTAAAAAGCATCAAATGTAAACAACTTCTTGAACATTACTAAGTGTAATAGCAAGCATTATTGGGTTCCAAATTCAAGAGCCTTCAGCTGCATATTCCCCTTCTTTTTTTTTTGTTCCTATTGAACTCTACAGGCTGCTAATAGCGCTCCCCAAATACTACCTCATAGAAAAGCCACTAGTTTCAGAACCATACCGAAAGCCTCGTTGATCTTCCCAGACTGACTCAACAAATCCATGATACAAGTGTAATGATTTAGATCAGGTTCCATTCTGAATCTCCATTTCATGGCATAAAAGAATCTATAGCCTTCACTTAGAAGGAAGGCCAAGAGTGGCTACAAGTAGATAATAAGCTCAAGAAGGTCAATACTTTTTTGCTCTGGTCCTTTTTCCACCATTTGACGAACAATTTGCAGGGCTTCGAAACCTAGCCCACGGGTTCCACAGCCCTCAATAACCGATGTCCATATCACGAGTGCACTATTTATCATCCTATTGGTCAGAGTTTCAAGCCGCCAATATTAGTTTACATAACAATGAGGCATTTAAAGATGAGATATCAGCCACAGAACTCGTCAAAAGAAGGAAAAAAAAAGATATCAGCCACTAGTTCTAAACTTCCATTGCCCATTTGCCGGAATAGTTCTATGGCATTCTCAAAATGGAGGGCATTTTGAGTATGATTCTGAAACTAGTGGTGCTATTCTTAAAGAGAATTTGTCTAAACAATTTGAGCTGTTCTATCCATGTGCCCACAATTTGAGCTGTTCTATCCATGTACCCACACTTGGCCGCGTCTTATTACACTTGACCGCTTCTTATTACTCTTGGCCGCTTTTTTTGACACTTGGCCGCTTGTTATTACTCTTGGCCGCTTCTTATTAGTCCTGGCCGCTTGTTTTGACACTTGGCCGCTTGTTATTACTTTTGGCCGCGTTTTATTACACTTGGCCGCTTCTTATTACATTGGTTGCTTGTTGCAGTGATTTTCTGAAAGCGGGACTAGTATACCCGTCATCGTGGCCAAAGCGTGGGTCTTCTAATGAGGAATTTGGGTTTTGAAGTGGGCCTCTAGGATTTAGTGGACTGAATTCAGCTTACCAGCTGGCCCACCTCATTTTAAGCCAAAACCCATTGGAAAAATCTCAACAAAAAAAAAAAACTTTTAAGAATGTTTCAGTTGGCCCAAAAATCTCATGCGTCGCCTTGGTGTTGCACTACTGCCTTGGCCTGGCGCACCCTACCCAAGCCAAGTTCAAAGGTTTTTGCTACTTTGTGTCAAGAACCAAATTAGTTCGCTAAGGTCTCTTTCCCTATTAGTTTGTAAGTGGATCATCAATCAGCTGACATGATACTAAATTAATTTTTTGAAGGGGAAGGCCTACCTTGCTCTTGGGGTCTTTTGAGTGATGCCTTGGCTTGGTGCACCCCATGCAAACCAAGTTTAAATCACATCAAGGCTGTACGTGTTTGCGTCAAGGATTCTTGGATGTATTTAAGGAGGAATAGGCAAAGGGGAAAATGAAGTGAAAAGCCTGACGTTAAACTTTGGTTTCTCAACCGTTCCATTTCCCTTGATATATCCCATCAAAGATCTTTGATCCAAACAAAGCCTAATAGAGTTCAACAAGTTGAGCATGAAAGGAGAACAATAGTGCAGACCTTCCTTCTGCAGGCCAATCCACGGATTAAAGCATGCTGTGAACTAGCCGATTTCACGGGTATTGGTTCCTCCTCTGCGTTTGCTAGCAAAAAAAGAGAAGGTTAATTGATACAACAACAGGTACAACACACAAGTATAAGAATAGAAGTTGAAAGTTAAACTAGATATGGTTGCGACTCGGAAGTGTCTCTCCCTTTTCAGCCCATCAACCGTGCGACGGTGTGAGCATTAGTACCACAAGCCAATTGAAGAAAACCTACCAAGTGAAAAGAATGTTTGAGTTTGGAACAAAACCAAAAACTGACAATGATTTATTCAATGAATTATTCTTG
The DNA here is from genome assembly GCF_030253575.1 of Rhododendron vialii. NCBI lineage: Eukaryota > Viridiplantae > Streptophyta > Magnoliopsida > Ericales > Ericaceae > Rhododendron > Rhododendron vialii. The sequence goes on from NC_080559.1 coordinate 3,929,260, forward strand.
AAAAGAATGCCACCATTGATGAGAAATAATTTGATGATGAGTAATTTTACATTCTATATGAAATCCTCAGTGAAGTAATTGATTCGAGATCGATCCAAGTTGTTCAATGAAATCTTCATGGATGGAACTCTTGGAAGCCCTTCGTACTGGCTTCATGTGTGTCTCTTTTGCTTGAAAAATCCTTATTAAAGGTTGGCCTTTTATAGTCTCCAGGTAACTAGGACTAAAAAAAACCACTGCAAAAAGATGCATCACATGCGCCTCAGGCGCATTTGAATTGCGCCCCAGGCGTGCATCCTGCTTTGCGCTCCTTTTGTAAGGCACATTTAAGTTGCGCACCGGCCGAGCACACCCAGAATTTTTTCTTTTTGGCCAGCCGGCTTTACAACTGTTGTTCCATAGGTTCAAGTTAATGTTTCTTAGGCGCAATTGAATTGCTCCCTGGGCACATCCTATTTTCCCTCTTTTTATAATGGGTCTTTATCCAATTTAAAATGAGAAACATACACGTGTTTTACCGGAATGAATCATATTTTGACCCATCGAGGGTAAAATGGTCACTTCAATTGATGTACAAATGCTTTTTTATCCAAACTACTTGGGATAGAAAGTAAATTGGATAAGCTTTCTAACGGTTCAAACCATGCGCAAATTGGAGTTCGAGGGTGTCCGGGGCAAGTCTGCAAAGTTTGAGCAGCATTAATGCGTCTCAGGCGCAATCCTTCTCGCCCAGGCGCATCTTGAAATGGCACAACAAGTCCCAACTTTGCGGACTTGCCCAGACACTCCCGAACTCCAATTCGCTCGTGGTTTCAACCATTAGAAAGCTTGTCCAATCTACTTTCCTACCGACTTGGTTTTGATGAAAAATAATTTGTACTTCAAAATACATGACCATTTTACCCTCAATTGGTCGAAAAACACATTATTTCAATAAAACGCTTGTATCGCATTCATTTTAAATCAAATTAAAACCAATTATATAATGATGAATAGGGTTTTCACAGTATTATGGAAACAAACAATTAAAATAATGAAGTTTATTAATGAAAAGTTCGTCGAAGGGAGACCAATTCAAAGATCATCGGAGCGACAAAGGCTAAAGTATATTTTTGTGCCCATTTACACATTCTAAGCTCCATTCGATGCTCACATCCCTAGTTCTAGGGTACTTGTTCATTCTGTAAGAGTGTCCACAAGGTTCATTGGTCTCTCCACACTTTATTAAATTATAAACTGTTTCATCATCAGAATTCAACCAAGGCGAGAGTCGTGGTGAGGGTGAGAGATAACCAGAGGGCCGGAGTCAAGCTCTCTGGAGAGTTTTTTTTTTTTTTGTAATGTTATTGCGTATGATCCAATAATAGTTAAGTTTCTCTCAATTTGTGTGTGAGTGTTTGGTTTTGATCCTCGACGCACTGCACGAGTCCACTCAATAAACTTTAGTACAAGTTTGTTTCGGTAAGTTGCTTTTCATTAAGAAAAAAACAAAGGGAACTCAAAGGGTAGCAAAGACTTCCTGAAGCCAGAACCAACTCAATCACATTCTAAACTATACATACCTGCGTATTGAACTCATTATTGCTACCGGGTTGGCTTCTCACGCGTTGCCTTAGTGTTGCACTATTGCCTTGACCTGGAGCACCCCACCCAAACAAAGTTCAACAGTTTCTGCTACTTTGTGTCTAGAACCAAATTAGTTAGCTTGACATCTGCAGATGTGTGTAATTGATAATTTTGTCATCTGCAGATGTGCGGGGCTAAGGTCTCTTTCCCTATTAGTATGTTTTGGTGGGTCTGTTCTGAACTCTGTAGTTCTCAAGTTGTGAACTCTAGTTTTCGATCGTAACATGGTTTTGGTTTCCTTGAATTTAACTTACCCAAAAGAAAATACAAACCGACCCCAAAAATATGAAAAACTCTTAGTCAGTTCATTTTGTGAGTAGTTTTCTTGTAGTTATGATTTTAAGAACTCCAAAAATACAAAATATTGATCACTTTTTTGGGCCCAAGATAGAGAGCTCCATGAAAAGCACGAGCACAGTGCCCTTAGGTCCAAGAACCACATATTACTTGCATTTTACAACCATTTCTAAACTTTTGAATCATGTATATATACCTGCAAATCAAGATATAAGGTCAATGAAGTCTTCATGGATGGAACTCACGGAATCACTTTGTATGGGCTTCTTGTGCCTCTCTTATGCTTTAACAATCCTTATAATGTTTAAAGGATTGCCTTTTTTTAGTCTCTTCCCACTATGGACAAGAAAAACTCAGTAAAAAAACAAATTAAAAATATTTGCTGCATCCCATGCGCCTGAGGCGCAATTTGGGTGCGACCCAGGCGCATTTAAGTTGTGCCCGGGCACATCCACATTTTCTCTCCTTTTGTAATGTGCCTCAGGCGCAATTGAACTTGCCCCGGGCACATCCTATTTTCTATCATTTCGTAATGCGCCTGAGAATTGCTCCTCGGGAGCATTTACTTTGCTGCATCACATGCGCCTCGGGCGCAATTCGAGTGCGCTCCAGGCGCATTTAATTTGCGCCCGGGCGCATCCACAATTTCTGTCCTTTATTAAAGTGCCTTAGGAGCAATTGAATGCGCTCCGGGCGCATCCTATTTTCTCCTAGAGAGCATTCACTTCGCTGCATCACATGCGCCTCAGGCGCATTTAAATTGCTCCCAAGCCCATTCATATTTTCTCTCTTTTTGTAATGTGCCTTGGGAGCAATTGAACGCGCCCCGGGCGCATCCTATTTTCTCTCATTTCGTAATGCGCCTCTGGCGCATTTGAATTGCTCCTCGGGAACATTCACTTTTTTCTCGTTTGATGTAATGAACCACTTAATTCCATGCCAACTTGCTCAAAAGTGCAAAATGTTTTAGCTGTGAACTCCATAATTCTGGTTCCAAATACAAATTATGCTTCCTCAATGGATGGTTGAGGCTCTAGATGGATTCTCCACCGACTGGTTTGTAGTTGCAAAGGCCGACTGGAAACTGGTGTTTAATTGTTTCTTGGAATGGAAGTGAGTAGGCTTCGCACTCGTACCTTGCTTCACAACTTTTCCTTTGAGTTATCCAGTGGTGCCACTTCCAAGACTAAAGGTAAAGATCCTTCAGCTTAGTTTTATTGCATACTGGATTGTATTTTTCATGAGGCGGATCAAACATACTACGCGCTAGACAGTTGGGAAGAAAGAGAAGAGCCATATGATTTCATTCCCTTGCTTTTCTGTAGATTTGATTTTCGAAACCCAAATCATAGAGGTGCCTCTCCCTGTAAACCAAAACCAGATAACCGAACCAAGAAGGTAAGATGGAAGAATTTCAACAAGAAGAACGGCAGATCAGAATACACAAAGAATCAAGACCCCATGTTAAGAGAAGTTCAACCATTATGCAATCACCACTAGGCCATCCATGACAAACTATAACGCCTTGTTTGACTCATTGGCTCGAAAAACAGAGAACCTTCACATATGGTACCCTTCTTGCATTTTTTTCTTTTGGATTAGGAACACGTTCCTTATCCACATTTTCTTCCCCTCAAATGTACCCTTATAGAGCTTTTATAAAATCATCTTTTGCCAAGCAAAAATAAAATAAAATGCCAAACTGTCAAATAAATGCGTCTGAAATCGGGAAGAGGTTTTGCAGGCAATGGTTGTGGCAAAATAGTTGCAGAGTCAGACAATGGTTGATGCGAAATCAAAAGTCACAATCCAACATGACAATTGGAAAACAATATCTTAAGTGTAGTTAACATGATCTTGAAAATTTCTATCGTTACCATACATGTATGTATTACCAAGTTTCAGATTTTCAATGAAAAGAAACAAAAGGCGCATTTGACATCAACACTATAATAAGACATCCTGAATTACACATATATGTAATGCGCCTCAGGCACAATTGAATCGCGCCCCGGGCGTACCCTATTTTCTCTCATTTTGTAGGGCGCCTCAGGCGCATTTGAATTGCACCTCGGGAGCACTGTCTTTCTCTTTTGATGTAATTTCATTCCTACATATAACACCCAGTGGCTCATAGATTTCAAGCATTTGAGCGTGTCATCAATTTCCAGAAATCAAACGATGAATCGATCCTTTGGCTTCAATGCAGCTCCACCCCGGCTTCTTCATCAAATCGTTGTCGTTTATACATCTCCGTAGTTCTTGAACTCCATCTTCCCTCTCAACAACAGCTTGAACAGTACTAAGTGTCGTAATAGCTAGCCAGTATTACTGGGTTCCAAATCCATTCGCTTTTCTTGGAACGAGTTGAAAGCACAACATATATTTCCTTCGAAATTAAAACATAACCCGCAATCATCATAGTCCAAGAGACCAGATCACTATTAGACGTTCCATAAAACAGCCAAGAGGCATAACCTATGAACAGACAGTTCACAGAGACATCCATCATTGTATTGCAGAAATACATATCTGATTCAAAACCCATTGTGTTTCCAAACAATGTATTATTCTTCCAAACAAAACCCCAATCAGAACCAAATAATTCTGTCATAGCCTAGTTGGTTCTGCCCCCTTTACATAAACAAATTTCAAAGGAATTCGAGCGTTTGGTGCTTTTTGGAGCAACTATTAGAAGGTTAACAACAGCTTTCACTTTGCCTTCCATGAGGTTTTTTAATAAGGGAATTTCAGCTGCAAACTTTGACAAGATGGCTGCAATCTTTTGTATCATGGCCCAAACTTTAACAAGATGACCGCAAAGTCGTGCGTCATGGCCGTGACTTCGGATTTTTGGTAAAAAATTAGGTCTTCAAATTGGACTTAGCCTACCTCCATTTCAAATGCTATAGAAGCAAATCCAAAACAACCTTTCAAAATTTTATTATCACTCCAATAGACGCGTTTTCTTCTTGCTTACTACTAGTAAAAGCGTGATTAGTGTATGGTCTGTTTTCGGACGTCTTGGCCGCATCTTATTACTTTTGCCCGCGTCTTATTACTTCTGGACGCATGTTTTGACACCTGGCCACGATTTTTTGAAAGCGTAGTCACAGAACACACGTTTTCTTCTTGCTTAGTACTAGTAAAAGCAAGAAGGGGGAGGTAGCCACTCCTCTATAGAGAGAGAAGCTCTCACCTCTCTCTAAACTGGCCTTTTTCTGAAATTTTGCTACCGATTTTTTGGTACTGATTATCAAGACGAATATGAAGGGAATTGGGTCTCCATCAAATGAATCAGTGCATTGATCAAGTTCACTGAATTTCAGTTGTGAAATGACTCTTGGGTAGGGGTTGTATGGGTAATTTCTGAATTGCTTGTAGAAAAGAATCGAACTCATGTTGACCAATAAATCATTAACCTGAGATTTAAGGCCATGTCAAAATGATGGACCTCATTAGAAGCATTCTTTTTCCATCTAGAAGAGGGACTTAGTCTCTCTTCCTCCGGGCAAATCAGTTGTAGGTGGGTGCATGCTGTTAAGGTTCATTCTGATGATGGTCACTTGTTCCAATCCTAGTAAAGAGCTTCAGATCTAATTCTACACTACATACGATATTCCATTCCGGCCCTCGCTAGCTCTTCGCTTGGTTGCACAAGGAGCATGCCCGAGGGGGCTACTATGCTCATCAAGGGCTTATGCACTCCACGACTTTCTTATGTTATGTGGTATCAAAGATTGAATTTTGCTGCCAACCCTAGTCAGCAAGCTGAAAAAGCCCTTTTCCCTTTTCATAATAATTTCACTATTGTCTCTCAAATAGGAAGGGGTTCTGTGATTCTTAAATTCTAAGAGGATCTGCCTTTGCTTGTGTCTCCACCTGTGCCCATGCCTATGCCTCAAGTACCTGGCTTTCTTCTTTATTAATGGTAGAACAAGGCGCCTGTCTTGCCGGTACTCCATTGTATAGGTATGCAATTTCAGAAAGCTAACTTGAGCTTTGGTGAATTCTCTCATATATTGCTGATATGAACTCAGGTAATCGAGCAGCATTTCGGATTTCGGGGATTTCCACGATAGATTGATGAAATTTGATGCAGGAAAATCAATGGAAATTATGATGGAAACGTGAAATTGAAAAAAAAAAAATCATGTATAATTCTAACTGTGAGAGAAGACCAAAGACTTCTTCATGGTAAATCGCATTTTCTTCTTGCTTACTACTAGTAAAAGCGTGATTAGTGTATGGTCTGTTTTTTAAGATTTTGGCAGCATCTTATTACTTGTGGCCGCATGTTTTGACAAATGGCCGTGCTTTTTTGAAAGCGTGGTTACGGAACACGCGTTTTAGTGTATGGTCTGTTTTCGGACATCTTGGATGCGTCTTATTACTCTTGGATGCATGTTTTGACACTTGGCCGCGATTTTGTGAAAGTGTGACTAGTATACTCGTCATCGTGGCTGGAGCGTTGGGCTTCTAGTAAGGAATTGGATTTTGAAGTGGGTCTTTAGGACTTTAGTGGACCGAGTACAAGGATCCATTTGCAAATCCAAACAATTGTTCAAAAGGAAAATCTCAATTCTCAGAAGGAAGAACTTGTTTGCTTTACTTTTGGAGTTTGGAAAAATACTCGATCAGTTGAATTATTGTATGATCAAAAATGAAACGAAGGGGCACAACGAAATGATCAAAAGAGTGAAGCATAAATGAACACACAAATGCAGGAGAGGATCTGGAGTAAGCAAGAATGAGATTGACAGCTCCTTCCCCTCTATAAATAATCCAATTGTCCGCAACTTTCCACTCTAACGCCACCTCCATCAACTTCAAGGATTCGGAATCAATACACTACAAAGTGAAAAAAAAAACATCTAAATGCATTATAGTACTCCTAGACGTATACATACACATATACCAGTTCCTATTTGCTTGCAGATTTCTAAGAATTTACCATTGGAATTGCAACAAAAGCCAATAACAGTGAAAGCACATCAAGGAATTATGTTTCATCAAAGTGAACTCTCATTTTTCTAACCCAGTTTACGAGAACAATAATTCTACCACATCCATTTACACACCCACACTCACAACAAGGGTGGGGCCCGCACACACTGAGTGTGCAGTGTGTGCGGGCCCCACCCTTGTTGTGAGTGTGGGTGTGTGAATGGGTGTGTAAATGGGTGTGGTGGTAGAAGGACTCTTACGAGAATAAGAACACCAACCAACCGGCCCAAACCAAGAACCAAAGATTACTTGCATATTTTAACCATTTCTAAACTTTTGATTTGAATCATGTATACCTGAAAATCAAAACATATATCAATGAAATCTTTATGGGTGGAACTTATATATGGAATCACTTCGTACGAGTTTCTTGTGCCTCTCTTAAGCTTTAAAATTCCTTATAATGTTTAAGGGACTGCCCTTTTTAGTCTCCTGCCAATTCGGACTAGAAAAACTCGGTAAAAAATAAATTACAAATATTTTGGAACTTATAGCTCCTTGTAATGTTTAAGGGACTGCCTTTTTTTTTTTTTTTTCAGGGAGTGTTCTTGATAGGTCACGAAGAGGTGAAAACGATTTATAGGTGCAGAGTAAACTTTGTTTGGAACTTAAGGCTCTGTTTGGAACCTATATGGAAAAGAAGGGAAAATAATTTTCCCTTATTTGGTTTGAGCTAGATGAAACAAAAAGAAAAATAACAAAACAAGGAAGAATTTTCTTCCCCACTTTCCTTTCCTTTCCTTTTTCTAAGTTCCAAACAGAGCCTAAATAGAGAGGAAAGTTAGAAGAAAAATTTTGAGAAGAAATTAGTAAAGAAAATTAAACTTGTTTTTTTTTTAAATTTCGTACTCTTTTTTCAAAAAAATTTGCTACATAATTTATTAAAAGTGATAGATACTCCGGAGTGTTGAATAACTAAAGTGTGGCTCACCTATCTAATCAAAGTCCATGCTCGCTGCTCACCCCTGAAACAAATCAATTTACTGCATCACTAGATATATCTTCTTGCCCTTTCTCTCCCCATTTATAAATTCCTCCACAAATATGTACTCTAAATTCAAACTATAACGCTAAATATCAACATATCTTGATCACCATGTTTTAGGGGAAGGAAGAAGAAATAGAGTAGCAAGACGTTCAACTGGCCACGAGGCCTTTGGCCAAATGGCATCAAGAGGGTGTGCTTTAAGTACTAGGAAAGGAAGTCGGGAGTTCTACTCCCCTCCAAGGTAGCTATTTAACATTAATAACTTTCACCAAGAAAAAAAAAGACGTTCAACCTAGACCCCTGAAAGGATGGAAAACCAGCTATCCACGTGCCTAATTAGAGTTTTTTTTTTCCTGATCCTAAACAATCTGATGCTCACTATTATTAGTTTAATATCTGATATGTTGGCCAGCCATTGGCTCACTTTTTATTAAATTAATTTTTTAAGAGGGAGGCCCACTACAGTAGCAATGGGATCTCTCATGCGTTTCATTGGTGTTGCACTATAATAGCCTTGGCCTGACACACACCACCCAAACCAAGTGAAGGTTTCTACTAGTTTCAGTACTTTGTGTCAAGAACCAATTTATAGTTGGCTTGATATTTGTACCGGGCTAAGGTCTCTTTCCCTGTCAGTTTGTAAGCCGATCATCATTCAGCTGACATGATATTAAATTATTTTTTTGAGGGTGAGGGCCCACCACCGTAGCTTGCTATTGGGGTCTCTTGAGTGTCGCCTTGACCAGGTGCGCACCCCATCCAAACCGAGTTTAAATCAATCAAGGAATATTTGGGTCAAGGATTCTTGGATGGATTTAAGGAGGAACAGGCAAAGGGAAAAGCCTGAAGTTAAACTTTGGTTTCTCAACCGTTCCATTTCCCTTGATATATCCCATCAAAGATCTTTGATCCAAACAAAGCCTAATAGAGTTCAACAAGTTGAGCATGAAAGGAGAACAATAGTGCAGACCTTCCTTCTGCAGGCCACTCCACGGATTAAAGCATGCTGTGAACTAGCCGATTTCACGGGTATTGGTTCCTCCTCCGCGTTTGCTAGCAAAAAAAGAGAAGGTTAATTGATACAACAACAGGTACAACACACAAGTACTAGGTTAGGAGTTGAAAGTTATACTAGATACGGTTGCAACTTGGAAGAGCCTCTCTTTTCAGCCCGTCAACCATGTGGGCATTCGTACCTCAAGCCAACTGAAGAAAACCTACCAAGTGAAAACAAACGTTTGAGTCTGGAACAAAACCAAAAACTGACAACGAATTATTCTTGACAGAGCCGCGCACTCAGTATGCTAACCGTGTGGTCTATCCTTTGGCAGACGCAAAACGATGAAAGAAATAGCTTCCCAACATCGATTAAGTCTGGCCTTTTATTGTCTCCAGCCAACTAGGACTAAAAAAAGAAATATCACGCGCGCCTCAGGCTTATTTGAATTACGCCACGGGCGTGCATCCTGATTTGCACTCTTCTCGTAAGGCGCATTTAAGTTGCGCCCCGGGCTCACCCAGAAATTCTCCTTTTTTGTAATGCTTCGCAGGCGCAATTGAATTGCTCCTTGGGCGCATCCTATTTCTTCTCATTTTGTAATGCGCCTCAGGCGCATTTGAATTGCGCCTTGGGAGCATTTGATTTTTCTTTTTTTGATGTAATGAACTACTGAAATTGACATTCATTTTTTCACGAAACAGCCAAGAGGCATAACCAAATGCACCAACATTTCGCAAAGACATCCATCATTCTGAATCAAAACACATTATAGTTGCCAGACAATGCATCATTCAGATTCATTCTTCCGAACAAAATACCAACCGGTAGCAAGAATATCGAATGGCAAAAAAGCTTAGAATGTGCAAATGAGTGAGAAAACGTACTTTAGCCTTTGTAGCTCTGATGATCTTGGAATCAATATCCCTTCGACCAACTTTACATAAATAAAAGTTCATTATTTTAATTGTTCTTTTCCATCATGTTTTTATACAGTGAAAGCCATATTTATTATCATATAATTGGTTTTTATCCGATTAAAAATGAAAATAATATGAGCGTTTTACTGAAATAATTTTTTCCCGACCAATTGAGGGTAAAATGGTCATGTATTTTGATGTATAAATTACTTTTCATCGAACCCAATTCGGTAGGAAAGTAGATTGGACAAGCTTTCTAACGGTTCAAACCACGAGCAAATTGGAGCTCGGGAGTGTCTGGGGCACGTCTGCAAAGTTGGAACTTGTTGTGGCATTTCAAGATGCGCCCGGGGCGCATTTCAATGCGCCGGGGCGCGAATGATTGCGCCTGGGGCGCATTAATGTTGCTCAAACTTTGTAGACTTGCCCCGGACACCCCCGAACTCCAATTTGCGCGTGGTTTGAACCGTTAGAAAGCTTGTCCAATTTAATTTGTATCCAAAGTAGTTTGGATAAAAAATCATTTGTACATCAAATGAAGTGACCATTTTACCCTCGATGGGTCAAAATATGATTCATTTTGGTAAAACGCGTGTATGTTTCTCATTTTAAGATGCATCAAGACCCATTGTATATGAATAAATAGAGATTTTAAAGTACTAAAAGATGGCAGAATCCAGCCATAAAAAATTTTGCGTTTCGTTCACGAAAACTGGATAGAAACATGACATCTACAGAAATCGCAGAAGCCTATGAGCACCTTGCGAATCCGTGTATTCCAATTACAATGTAGTAACTGCTGAATTATTGAGTATCAGATTGCTTAGGATAAAACCCCCCCTCTAAATTAGCCCTGTAGATAGATGGTTTCCCATCCTTTAACAGGGGTGTAGATAGATGGTTTTCCATCCTTTAATAGGGGTCTAGGTTCAACGTCTTTCTTCCTTCCCTTAAAACATGATGATCAAGATATTTCGATAACGAGCGCTATATCATTCCTCGGATGAGAAGAATAGCAAGGTGTTCGACCATGGCTCAATACTTTCTCAAGTTCTCTCTTTCAGTAACCGTCTACCGTGTGAGAGGAACAAAATAATTTTCTATGGAAAGTCTCTAGACATAGAGAGCCTAACCTGCAGAAACCTTGTTGACAGCAAATCCTCTATGTCTCATGGTTGTGTAGTGCATCGAGGATTAAAACCAAACACTCACATACAAATTGAGAGAAACTTAACTATTATAGGATCAAACGCAATGGCATCACGAAAAACTCTCTTGAGGAGCACCCCTCTGAGCTTGACTCCCTCAGGTTATCTCTCAACCTCACCACAAGTCTTGCCTTGGGTGAATCTTGATGATGAAATGGCTTTTGATTATTTGGTGAAGTGTGGTGAGCCCAATGAATCTTGTGGCCGGGCACTCTTACAGAATGAATGAATACCCCAGAATTGGTGATGTGGTCATCAAATGGAACTTAGAATTTGCAAATGAGCGCGAAAACATAAATTAGCCTTCGTCGCTCTGATGATCTTTGAATCACTCGCTCTTCGACCAACTTTACATAAAAAAAAGTTCATTATTTTAATTGTTCATTTCCATCATGTTTTAATACAGTGAAAGCCATATCTATTATTATATAATTGGTCTTAATCCGATTAAAAATGAAAATAATACGAGCATTTTAATTGAAATAATTTTTTTCCCGACCAATTGAGGGTAAAATGGTCATTTATTTTGATGTACAAATTACTTTTCATCGAAACCAATTCGGTAGGAAAGTAGATTGGACAAGCTTTCTAATGGTTCAAACCACGAGCAAATTGGAGCTCGGGAGTGTCTGGGGCAAGTCCGCAAAGTTGGGAATTGTTGTGGCATTTCAAGATGCGCTCGGGCTGCATTTCAATCCGCCTGGGCGCGAAGGATTGCTCCTGTGGCGCATTAATGCTGCTCAAACTTTGCGGACTTGCCCCGGACACCCCCGAACTCCAATTTGCACATGGTTTGAACCATTAGAAAGTTTGTCCAATTTCATTCTATCCAAAGTAGTTTGGATAAAAAATCATTTGTACATCAAATGAAGTGACCATTTTAACCTCGATGGGTCAAAATATGATTCATTCGGGTAAAACGCGTGTATGTTTCTCATTTTAATTTGGATCAAGACCCATTGTATATGAATAAATAGAGAATTTAAAGTACTAAAAGATGGCGGAATCTAGTCTTAAAAAATTTTGCGTTTCATTCACGAAAACTTGATAGAAATAAGACAACTACATAAATCGCCGAAATGAACCTGCTACATTCTACTGCAATTCTCACTACTCAATTTTCTCGATCGTCAGTCCTGACCCACGTAGAATTCCAATATTCTCAGATCTCTCCACCATTTAAGCCCCCCCCCCCCCCCCTCTACACTATTTTGTTGATTTCTGAAAATATTTTCAAGTGCTAACCAAACACCGGAAAATAAAAGTTTGAAGTTTGTTTTCTGAAAAAACTTTTTACATAGAAAATATTTTACATTGTAAAACATTTTACGTCGAAACAAATGGAGCCTTAAGTGTTTTAGAGTGTTCATACAGTATGAACACTTAATCAAAGCGTAGGAAAGAAAAATTGTTTCTTCATTGACATTCGCCCAAAGCGGGGCTTAAATATTTTCAAATTTAAATTAAGGCGTCTTGCTAAAACTAACACAACAAAAATTGAGAATATTTCCAAACAAGAACACCGAAAAGGATGGACAGTATTTTCTATATTTCAGTCTACTGTCACCACATTACAGTGCTGCTACAACGGATTCCTAACATTCTCTTTTCAGGAAAATTTTCTGTAAACCAAGTTCATTCTATGGTGTTTATTGACTAGCTAGAAGATTAATGACTGTTGTATCGAAGTAATAGGTAGGGGTTGGGGCTTTCGTTTCCTCAAATAAGTTCTATTTTTCGCATACGTTTTGCTTGAACGCATACTGTAAATCTATTTCGTGGAACATTGTTGCGTATGCGAAGGATTCGTTCGCAAACTATACAATGTTACAACTTATCGTCATGCTTTCAAAACCCTAGAGGCCCACTTCAAAACCCAAATTCCTCATTAGAAGACCCACGCTTTGGCCACGATGATGGGTATACTAGTCCCGCTTTCAGAAAATCGCTGCAACAAGCATCCAATGTAGTAAGAAGCGGCCAAGTGTAATAAAATGCGGCCAAAAGTAATAACAAGCGGCCAAGTGTCAAAACAAGCGGCCAGAAGTAATAAGAAGCGGCCAAGAGTAATAAAAAGCGGCCAAGTCTAATAAGACGCGGCCAAGAGTAATAACAAGCGGCCAAGTGTCAAAACAAACGGCCATAAGTAATAAGAAGCGGCCAAGAGTAATAAGACGCGGCCAAGAGTAATAACAAGTGGCCAAGTGTCAAAACAAGCGGCTAGGAGTAATACAATGCGGCCAAGTGTAATAAAACGCGGCCAAGATATCCGAAAAAGGATCATACACTAAAACGCGTGTTCCGTAACCACACTTTAAAAAATAGCGGCCAGATGTCGAAACATGCTGCCAGGAGTAATAAGATGCGGCCAAGATGTCTGAAAACATATCATACGTACACTAATCACGCTTTTACCAGTAGTAAGCAAGAAAAAAACACATGAACGACAACGATTTGAGCTTCATACTTTGTATTGTTAAAGCTGTTGTTGAGAGGTGGGATGGAGTTGAAGAACTACAGAGATGTAAGAACGACAATGATTTACAGAAGAAGCCAAGAAGGAGCTGAGTTGAAGCCGAAGGTTTGATCCTTGGTTTTGCTTCTGGAGATCGATCACACCCTCAAATGCCAGAAATCTATGAGCCTGGCCGTGGATGTCATATGTGGTGTATTGATTCCGAATCTTGCAGTGGATGGAGGTGGCGTTAGAGTGGAAAGATGCGGACAATTGGATTATTTATAGAGGGGAAGGAGCGGTCAATCTCGTTCTTGCTTACTCCGGATCCTCTCCTGCATTTGTGTGTTCATTTATGCTTCACTCTTTTGATCATTTCGTTGTGCCCCTTCGTTTCATTTTTTATCATACAATAATTCAACTGATCCAGCATTTTTCCAAACTCCAAAAGTAAAGCAAACAAGTTCTTCCTTTTGAGAATTGAAATTTTCCTTTTGAAGAATTGTTTGGATTAGCAAATGCATCCTTGTACTCGGTCCACTAAAGTCCTAAAGGCCCGCTTCAAAACCCAATTCCTTACTAGAAGCCCAATGCTCCAGCCATGATGACGGGTATACTAGTCACACTTTCACAAAAATCGCGGCCAAGTGTCAAAACATGCGTCCAAGAGTAATAAGACGCGTCCAAGATGTCCGAAAACAAACCATACACTAAAACGCGAGTTCCGTAACCACGCTTTCAAAAAAGTGCGGCCATTTGTCAAAACATGTGGCCACAAGTAATAAGATGCGGCCAAAATCTTCAAAAACAGACCATACACTAATCACGCTTTTACTAGTAGTAAGCAAGAAGAAAATGCGATTTACCATGAAGAAGTCTTTGGTCTTCTCTCACAGTTAGATTTATACATGATTTTTTTTTTCAATTTCACGTTTCCATCATAATTTCCACTGACTTTCCTGCAGCAAATTTCATACCTAATCTACCGTGGAAATCCCCGAAATCCGAAATGCTGCTCGATTACTTGAGTTCATTTCAGCAATATATGAGAGAATTCACCAAAGCTCAAGTTAGCTTTCTGAAATTGCAAACCTGTACAATGGAGTACCGGCAAGACAGGCGCCTTGTTCTGCCATTAATAAAGAAGAAAGCTAGGTACTTGAGGCATAGGAACGGGCACAGGTGGAGACACAAGCAAAGGCAGATCCTCTTAGAACTTAGGGATTCCGGAATCCCTTCCTATTTGAGAGACAATAGTGAACTTATTATTATGAAAAGGGGAAAGGGCTTTTTCAGCTTGCTGACTAGGGTTGGCAGCAAAATTCAATCTTTGATACCACATAACATAAGAAAGTCGTGGAGTGCATAAGCCCCTGATGAGCATAGTAGCCCCCTTGGGCACGCTTCTTGTACAACCAAGCGAAGAGCTAGCAAGGGCCGGAATGGAATATTGTATGTAGTGTAGAATCAGATCTGAAGCTCTTTACTAGGATTGGAACAAGCGAGGAACAAGTGACCATCATCAGAATGAACCTTAACAGCATGCACCCACCTACAACTGATTTGCCCGGAGGAAGAGAGACTAAGTCCCTCTTCTAGATGGAAAAAGAATGCTTCTAATGAGGTCCATCATTTTGACATGGCCTTAAATCTCAGGTTAATGATTTATTGGTCAACATGAGTTCGATTCTTTTCTACAAGCAATTCAGAAACTACCCATACAACCCCTACCCAAGAGTCATTTCACAACTGAAATTCAGTGAACTTGATCAATGCACTGATTCATTTGATGGAGACCCAATTCCCTTCATATTCGTCTTGAATAATCAGTACCGAAAAATCGGTAGCGAAATTTCAGAGAAAGGCCAGTTTAGTGAGAGGTGAGAGCTTCTCTCTCTATAGAGGAGTGGCTACCTCCGGCCCCCTTCTTGCTTTTACTAGTACTAAGCAAGAAGAAAACGTGTGTTCCGTCACCACGCTTTCAAAAAATCTCGGCCAGGTGTCAAAACATGCGTCCAGGAGTAATAAGACGTGGCCAAAAGTAATAAGATGCGGCCAAGACGTCCGAAAACAAACCATACACTAATCACGCTTTTACTAGTAGTAAGCAAGAAGAAAAAGCATCTATTGGAGTGACAAAAAAATTTTTGAAAGGTTGTTTTGGATTTGCTTCTATAGCATTTGAAATGGAGGTAGGCTAAGTCCAATTTGAAGACCTAATTTTTTACCAAAAATCCGAAGTCATTGGCCATGACGCACGACTTTGCGGTCATCTTGTTAAAGTTTGGACCATGATACAAAAGTTTGCCGCCATCTTGTCAAAGTTTGCGGCTGAAATTCCCTTATTAAAAAACCTCATGGAAGGCAAAGCGAAAGCTGTTGTTAACCTTCTAATAGTTGCTCCAAAAAGCACCAAACGCGCGCATTCCTTTGAAATTTGTTTATGTAAAGGGGGCAGAACCTCATGGAAGGAAAATTGAAAGCTGTTAAACCTTCTAATCCCATTCTCAGTGCAACTAGGCTATGACAGAATTATTTGGTTCTGATTGGGGTTTTGTTTGGAAGAATAATACATTGTTTGGAAAATAAAATGGGTTTTGATTCAGATATGTATTTCTGCAATACAATGATGTGATCTGGTCTCTTGGACTATGATGATTGCGGGTTATGTTTTTGAAGGAAATATAAGTGGTGCTTTCGACTCGTTCCAAGAAATGCGAATGGATTTGGAACCCAGTAATACTGGCTAGCTATTACGACACTTAGTACTGTTCAAGCTGTTGTTGAGAGGGAGGATGGAGTTCAAGAACTATGGAGATGTATGAACGACAACGATTTGATGAAGAAGCCGGGGTGGAGCTGCATTGAAGCCAAAGGATCAAGCCATGGTTTCATTTCTGGAAATTGATGACACGCTCAAATGCTTGAAATCTATGAGCCACTGGATGTTATATGTAGGAATGAAATTACATCAAAAGAGAAAAACAGTGCTCCCGAGGTGCAATTCAAATGGCTTGAGGCGCCCTACAAAATGAGAGAAAATAGGATACGCCTGGGGCGCGATTCAATTGTGCCTGAGGCACATTACATGTGTGTAATTCAGGATGTCTTATTATAGTGTTGATGTCAACTGTCTGTAGCCTTACATTTGATGCTTTTTAAGCCTTTTGTTTCTTTTCACTGAAAATCTGAAACTTGGTAATACATACATGTATGGTAACGATAGAAATTTTCAAGATCATGTTAACTACACTTGAGATATTGTTTTCCAATTGTCATGTTGGATTGTGACTTTTGATTTCGCATCAACCATTGTTTGACTCTGCAACTATTTTGCCACAACCATTGCCTGCATAATCTCTCTCCGATTTCAGACGCATTTATTTGACAATTTGGCATTTTATTTTATTTTTTCTTGGCAAAAGATGATTTTATAAAAGCTCGATAAGTGTACATCTGAGGGGAAGAAAATGTGGATAAGGAACATGTTGCTAATCCAAAAGAAAAAAATGCAAGAAGGGTACTGTATGTGAAGGTTCTCTGTTTTTCGAGCCAACGAGTCAAACATGGCTTTATGGTTTGTCATGGATGGCCCAGTGGTGATTGCAGAAGGGTTGAACTTCTCTTAACATGGAGTCTTGATTCTTTGTGTATTCTGATCCGCCGTTCTTCTTGTTGAAATTCTTCTGTCTAAGCTTCTTGGTTCGGTTATCTGGTTTTGGATTATAGGGAGAGGCACCTCTGTGATTTGGGTTTCGAAAATCAAATCTACAGAAAAGCGAGGGAATGAAATCATATGGCTCTTCTCTTTCTTCCCAACTGTCTAGCGCGTAGTATGTTTGATCCGTCTCATGAAAAATACAATCCAATATGCAATAAGACTGAGCTGAAGGATCTTTACCTTTAGTCTTGGAAATGGCACCAGTACTGGATAACTCAGAGGAAAAGTTGTGAAGTAAATTACAAGTGCAAAGCCTACTCACTTGCGTTCCAAGAAACAATTAAACACCAGTTTCCAGTCGGCCTTTGCAACTAAAACCAGTCGGTGGAGAATCCATCTACAGCCTCAACCATCCATTGAGGAAGCATAATTTGTATTTGGAACCAGAATTATGAAGTTCACAGCTAAAACATTTCGCACTTTTGAACAAGTTGCATGGAATTTAGTGGTTCATTACATCAAACGAGAAAAAAGTGAATGTTCTCAAGGAGCAATTCAAATGCGCTAGAGGCGCATTACGAAATGAGAGAAAATAGGATGCGCCTGGGGCGCGTTCAATTGCTCCCAAGGCACATTACAAAAAAGAGAGAAAATATGGATGGCCCAGGAGCAACTTAAATACGCCTGAGGCGCATGTGATGCAGCCAAGTGAATGCTCTCTACAAGAAAATAGGATGCGCCCGGGGCATGTTCAATTGCTCCTGAGGCACATTACAAAAGGACAGAAATTGTGGATGCGCCCGGGCACAAATTAAATGCGCCTGGAGCGCACTCGAATTGCGCCCGAGGCGCATGTGATGCAGCAAAGTGAATGCTCCAGAGGAGCAATTCTCAGGCGCATTACGAAATGATAGAAAATAGGATGCGCCCGTGGCACGTTCAATTGTGCTTGAGGCACATTACAAAAAGAGAGAAAATGTGGATGTGCCCGGGCGCAACTTAAATGCGCTTGGGTAGCACCCGAATTGCGCCTCAGGCGCATGGGATGCAGCAAATATTTTTTATTTGTTTTTTTACTGAGTTTTTCTTGTCCGAATTTGGAAGAGACTAAAAAAAGGCAATCCTTTAAACATTATAAGGATTGTAAAAGCATAAGAGAGGCACAAGAAGTCCGTACAAAGTGATTCCGTGAGTTCCATCCGTGAAGACTTCAATGACATAATATTTTGATTTGCAGGTATATATACATGATTCAAAAGTTTAGAAATGGTTGAAAAATACAAGTAATATGTGGTTCTTGGACCTGGGTGCACAATGCTCGTGCTTTTCATGGAGCTCTCTAATCTTGGGCCTAAAAAAGTGATCAAAATTCTGTATTTTTGGGGTTCTTAAGATCATAACTATAAGAAAACTACTCACAAAATGAACTGACTGAGAGTTTTTCGTATTTTCGGGGTCGGTTTGTATTTTCTTTTGGGTAAGTTAAATTCATGAAAACCAAAACCATGTTACGAAAACTAGAGTTCACAACTTGAGAACTACAGAGTTTAGAACAGAACCACCAAAACATACTGATAGGGAATGAGACCTTAGCCCCGCAATTAAACAGTTGACAAAATTATCAATTACACACATCTGCAGATGTCAAGCTAACTAATTTGATTCTAGACAAAAAGTAGCAAAAACCGTTGAACTTTGTTTGGGTGGGGTGTGCCAGGTCAAGGCAATAGTGCAACACCAAAGCAACGCATGAGAGGCCGCCCCAGTAGCAAGCTACTATAGTGGGCCCTCCCTCTCAAAAATTTATTTAATTTAATAAAGAGTGAGCCGATGGCCGACATATCAGATATTAAACTAATAAGAACAGCTACTACACTTGATCTTAGCTAGAAGGCCGAGAAAGGTATGTCTTCTCTTCTCTTGGGCTACCTATTTTATAGTCACATTTTCTCTCCTTGTTTTTCTACTTAGTCGATGTGGAAAAAAACTCCAAAGTAACAAACTGGGTTTTGCTGCTTTTGCACATATTCTGCTTGGTGTGTGCTGTCAATTCTACTTGGTTGTTTGAAGCCTCTGAGCACCTAGTGAGTCCTTGTGTCCACCATTTACATTGTAATACTTAATCTATTGAGTATCAGATTTTTTTTTATAGACAACAAAATTTTATTAAGAAACTTGACAAGGGTACATCAAGTTGGGGGAGGGGAAAGGAGAATCCAATACAGAATTGGATAAAACCTATTGGGACAAGCCCAGAACACCTATTGGGCAAAGCCCGAAACACCTGTGGGTCACAAAAACCCAGATCAAACATTAAGAACAGAAAAACCTAAGAGCCTAACTACCCAAATTTGACATAACTACCCAAATTTGACAATGGAGCTCAAACCAAGTTGGCCAGGCCCAACCCAAACTCCCCCACACCCGGCACATCGCAAAACCACTGCTTGGGATAAAAAAAAAACCCCCCTCGAAAATAGCCCTCTAGATATCTAAATTGCCCAATAATGAGTTTAATACGCAGCTCTGTATAGCTTAGAATGTGATTGAGTTGGTTCTGGCTTCAGGAAGTCTTTGCTATCCTTTGAGTTCCCTTTGTTTTTTTCTTAATGAAAAGCAACATACCGAAACAAACTTGTACTAAAGTTCAAGCTGTCACGCCCCGTCCCGCAAACGGCACCCAGAGTGGGCCCGAGTCAGCGCGGCCACGTGGCATTCCACACAATAGACCACACCACACTCTACAACCAATCAGAATACAAATTAGCGGAAGACTTCTCACTTAAAATACAACCAAGTCAACGCCAAAACCTCAACTCACAAGTTATAATAAATATCCCTATCTCCAATTAATTACATAACATTTAGGTTAGCTTCTAGACGAATCAGCTACGCAACAATCTAACCAAAGGCATCACCTGACGCTAGTCTCAGCACTCTCCAAAGCGTTGACCAGTAGTGGACCCACTCTAAGCCACCTGCTACCTGGCAGTCCAAAAAGGAAAACCAAAGTGTGTGAGATATAGAAATGCTCAATAAAATGTCACAATACCCAAAAGAATATCAATAAGAATATTCACCACCAACATAACTGCACTACCCATATGAGTACATTAGTTATAACCACCACATCCGCCAAACATAGCAATATTATCCAATAAACAACCACATAGCAATAACTGAATCAACGACAGCATGAATATAAATCACACAAGCATGCAGTGACACGTCTGCCACATTCCCATGTACCTAAGGCATTGTGTCCCGCAAACCATGCTCCCAACCTCCGTTAATTAGACGGAATGGCATACGACATGGCGTGACTCACTCCACAATCCTTTCGCAGGTACAATCAACATACAACAAGCATGCATACCATTAGCTAAAACAATATTTAGCATGATATACAATTTCGACCACATATATCCATATCAATAGCTAAACCTCGATTAGCATGATATCATTGATATATAATCACCTCCACTGCATTATTTACATATCGATAATCATATTGAAAGCTAAAATACCATTAGCAAGATATATACATACCACCATAGCAATATCTTATTGAGAAGAACCATATCAGACACACTCACCTTTCATTCGACTGGAGTATGCCAAACTTATGGTTTTGGCACCTCCTAAAAGACCGGCTTGTTACCTAGCCACAAGTTAACCCATATTAGCATATGAACATCTAGGAATGTTAAACCAAATGCTAGACTAACAAATCATAACATGCCTTCTACACTTCTACACTAGCTCATGGAGCAAACATTACATAAAGTCACCAAAATCTCTAGAGGTGTCCAGGAGTACCCACGTACCCGGGAGACCTCACACATCTTTTCCATACTCCAAGGTACTCCAACACACCCAAATATATCAAATATAAAGACCCATAAGTGTACAATCTCAACCAAACAGACCAACGCAACAAAACTCCCAAAACAGGAATGACAACCACAACCAGCCTGTCTTATTTTGGCCATATCTAATTAAACAACATGAATTCCAGGGCGACACTTAAACCATTGAAAAGTAGACTTCTTCTTCTTTGAATCCATAGGTCATACATCAAAAACAGAGTTCGGGTAACCTAACTACGGCCTTACGATTATAGCTTCAACATAACAGTAAAAACTGGTGCAAAGGCAGAATTTAGGTCAACTTTAGATGCAAATCTGTTATCGCTCGGACATACCCATGATGCATGGGATGTATCGTTGGAAAGCTCTATGTGTCTAGTTTCTAACAAAACAAACGGTGTGTCATTTCGAGTCCCGAGCTAGGAGTTATGGCCATTATACCAAAGTCCGTCGGTGCTGTCAGATTCTACGCGGGAATAAGTAAAATTGATTGAAAAATCATAACTCTTCCATCTTAAACCCAAAAATATTGAAACCAACACCAAAAGTTGCACCACTACAAGCCCTACACTCAGCTAAAATCCCAGGTTCAGAAATGAGAGGAGGTTAACCCAACAATCAAAAGAAAAACCGATTCGCAACCATTTTCGCCCCAGTCAACCAACCCTGCTTTAGAAATTCACCAAAAATTGTATACTTAACCAAATTACTTGATTCCAACGCCAATCTCTTCTTAACTTAAATATGCAGCTCTTGCAAAAGACCCAAAGCCACCCAAAATGTTCATCATGCCCAGAAAGTTAAAAGAAGACAGCCACGCACAGAATCGCACATCCAGCAAACAGCCAGTATTCAAAAATTCATAACTAATTGTGTGATTATCGGTTTTGCATGATCTTGGTACCGAAATCTTCGTATTGAAACGTACTTTTACAGTTATGAAGACACCAAAAATTGATTCCTAGCAGAAGGGCCCCCAAAAGACAGATTACCAAAACCCACGAATTTGACCCAAAACATGAACTTTGTCAATTTCCTTCCAAAACTCAATCCATAGAGAATCTAACCACACAAATATAAAATTAAACATGGATTACAATTTTAGAGTACAAGAACTTACTCGTTACCGAGTTGGATCACCGAAAACGGATCTCTCCTTCCTCCCTCCCCTTAGCCGTGACCTCCTCCACCCTTTCTCTCCCCCTCTCTCTCTCGCTATGTCGGCAGAATTGGGGAGAATGAGGAAATATCCTCCTGATGGCTATTTAGACACTTAGGAAGAAATCCCATGTGGTCACCTCTCCTCTCAACTTATACTCCAAACCAATAACAATTCTCCATGTAAATCACACCAAGGCCCCTCATAGAATCTAACAAATACGAATTAAGCCCCGAACCTCAAAATTAAATCGAAACCCTAAATATCCCGGGATGGGTGTTACACATTGAGTGGACTCGTGCAGTGCGTCGAGGATCAAAACCAAACACTCACACGCAAATTGAGAGAAACTTAACTATTATTGGATCATACGGAATAAAATTACAAAAAAAAAAAAAAAATCTCCAGAGAGCTCGACTCCGGCCCTCTGGTTATCTCTCAACCTCACCATGACTCTCGCCTTGGTTGAATCCTGATAATGAAATGGTTTATGATAATTTAATGAAGTGTGGCGAGCCCAATGAACCTTGTGGACACTCTAACAGAATGAACGAGTACCCTAGAACTAGGGATGTGAGCATCGAATGGAGCTTAGAATGTGTAAATGGGCACAAAAATATACTTTAGCCTTTGTCACTCCGATGATCTTTGAATCGGTCTCCCTTCGACGAACTTTTCATAAATAAACTTCATTATTTTAATTGTTTGTTTCCATAATACTGTGAAAACCTTTTTTATCATTATATAATTGGTTTTAATTTGATTTAAAATGAATACGATACAAGCGTTTTATTCAAATAATGTGTTTTTCAACCAATTGAGGGTAAAATGGTCATGTATTTTGATGTACAAATTATTTTTCATCGAAACCAATTCGGTAGGAAAGTAGATTGGACAAGCTTTCTAACGGTTCAAACCACAAGCGAATTTGAGTTCGGGAGTGTCTGGGGCAAGTCCGCAAAGTTGGGACTTGTTGTGACATTTCAAGATGCGCTAGGGGCGCATTTAAATGCGCCTGGGCTCGAAGGATTGCGCCTGAGACGCATTAATGCTGCTCAAACTTTGCGGACTTGCCCCGGACACCCCCGAACTCCAATTTGCGCGTGGTTTGAACCGTTAGAAAGCTTGTCAAATTTACCTTCTATCCAAAGTAGTTTGGATAAAAAAAATCATTTGTACATCAAAAGAAGTGACCATTTTACCCTCAATGGGTCAAAATATGATTCATTCCGGTAAAACACGTGTATGTTTCTCATTTTAAATTGGATAAAGACCCATTATTCATAAATAATTAGTGTTTTAAAGTACAAAAAGATGGCGGAATCCAACCATATATGGGAGTTGAATGTATAGTTTCTTTTTCCCCACATTAAACCAAGCGATATTCTTGCTTCTGATTGGTATTTTTTGTGGAAGAATGAATTAATTTGAATGATACATTGTTTGGCAACAACTATAACTGTGTTTTGAATCAGAATGATTGATGTCTATGTGAAATGTTGGTGCATTAGTTATGCCTCTTGGCTGTTTATGAAAAACTGAATGTCTGTTTCAGTAGTTCATTACATCGAAAAAGAAAAATTGAATGCTCCCAAGGCGCATTACAAAAAGAGGGAAAATAGGATGTGCCCAGGGAGCAATTCAATTGCGCCTGAGACAACAGTTGTAAAGCCAGCTGGCCGAAAAGAAATTTTAGGTGTGCCCGGCCGGTGCGCAACTTAAATGTGCCTTACAAAAGGAGCGCAAAGTAGGATGCATGCCTGGGGCGCAATTCAAATGCGCCTGAGGCGCAAGTGATGCATCTTTTTGCAGTGGGTTTTTTTAGTCCTAGTTACCTGGAGACTATAAAAGGCCAACCTTTAATATGGATTTTTCAAGCAAAAGAGGCACACACGAAGCCAGTACGAAGGGCTTCCAAGAGTTCCATCCATGAAGATTTCATTGAACAACTTGGATCGACCTTGAATCAATTACTTCACTGAGGATTTCATACAGAATGTAAAATTACTCATCATCAAATTATTTCTCCTCAATGGTGGCATTCTTTTCCAGAATAATTCATTGAATAAATCGTTGTCAATTTTTTATTTTGTTCCAAACTCAAACATTCTATTCACTTCGTAGGTTTTCTTCAATTGGCTTGTGGTACTCACGCTCACACTGTCGCACGGTTGATGGGCTGAAAAGGGAGATGGACACTTCCAAGTCGCAACCGTATCTAGTTTAACTTTCAACTTCTTATACTTGTGTGTTGTACCTGTTGTTGTATCAATTAACCTTCTCTTTTTTTGCTAGCAAACGAGGAGGAGGAACCAATACCTGTGAAATCGCCTAGTTCAGAGCATGCTTTAATCCGTGGCGTGGCCTGCAGAAGGAAGGTCTGGATCAAAGATCTTCGATGGGATATATCAACGGGAATGGAATGATTGAGAAGGGAAAGTCTACAATACATACCCCTTAAAAGGGTGTACCATATGCACATATTTTATGGTTTACTCATAACATTTTAGCGTGTTTCGTAACTTTTGTCCTAGAATTCATAACTTTTCAGCAGTACGATTCGTAACATTTTCATTAAGATTCATAACATTTTGGTGTATCTCGTAATCTTTATACGATTCGTAACTTTTTAGCAATACAATTCATAACATTTTCTCTATAATTCATAACATTTTGGGAGATGTATATGATACACACCCAAATAAGGGGTGTGTATTGTAGTCTTTCCCGATTGAGAAACCAAAGTTTTACGTCAGGCTTTTCACTTCATTTTTCCCTTTGCCTATTCCTCCTTAAATCCATCAAAAAATCCTTGACGCAAACACATATAGCCTTGATGTGATTTAAACTTGGTTTGGATGGGGTGCACCAAGCCAAGGCGACACTCAAAAGACCCCAAGAGCAAGGTGGGTCTTCACCCTCAAAAAATTAATTTAGTATCATATCAGCTGTTGATGATCCACTTACAAACTAATAGGGAAATAGACCTTAGCCAACTAATTTGGTTCTTGACACAAAGCAGCAAAAACCTTTGAATTGGTTTGGGTAGGGTGCGCCAGGCCAAGGCAGTAGTGCAACACCAAGGCGACGCATGAGATTTTTGGGCCAACTGAAACATTCTTAAAAGTTTTTTTTTTTTTTCTTGAGATTTTTTCAATGGGTTTTGGCTTAAAATAAGGTGGGCCAGCTGGTAAGCTCAATTCAGTCCACTAAGTCCTAGAGGCCCACTTTAAAACCCAAATTCCTCATTAGAAGACCCACGCTTTGGCCACAATGACGGGTATACTAGTCTCGCTTTCAAAAAATCGCGGCCAAGTGTCAAAACAAGCAACCAATAGTAATAAGAAGCGGCCAAGTGTAATAAAACGCAGCAAAGAGTAATAACAAGCGGCCAAGTGTCAAAACAAGCGGCCAGGAGTAATAAGAAGCGGCCAAGAGTAATAACAAGCGGCTAGGTGTAAAACAAGCGGCTAGGAGTAATAAGAAGCGGCCAAGAGTAATAAGATGCGGCCAAGAGTAATAACAAGCGGCCAAGTGTCAAAACAAGCGGCCAAGAGTGATACGATGCGGTCAAGTGTAATAAGACGCGGCCAAGATATCCGGAAAAAAATCATACCCTAAAACGCATGTTCCGTAAGCACACTTTAAAAAATAGTAGCTAGATGTCGAAACATGCTGCCAGGAATAATAAGATGCGGCCAAGATGTCCGAAAACATTTCATACGTACACTAATCACGCTTTTACCAGTAGTAAGCCAGAAAAAAAATGCATGAACGACAACGATTTGAGCTTCATACTTTGTACTGTTCAAGCTGTTGTTGAGAGGTGGGATGGAGTTGAAGAACTATAGAGATGTATGAACGACAATGATTTACTGAAGAAGCCAAGAAGGAGCTGCATTGAAGCCGAAGGTTTGATCCTTGGTTTTGCTTCTGGAAATCAATCACACCCTCAAATGCTAGAAATCTATGAGCCCGGCTGTGGATGTCATATGTAGGAATGAAATTGTTCTGTTTCCTTTTGAAAGTGCCTCGAGGCCCAAATTTTTTGTTCAAGATTTTTATCATATACAAATAAATATGGGCTAACACAAGAACCAATGAATTATGGAGTTTTTTTGTGTTGATCCAAAATTATGGAGTTCACAGTTAGATTTTGCACTTTTGAGCATGTTGGCATGGAATTCAGTGGTTCATTACATCAAAAGAGAAAAAAAGTGAATGCCCCCGAGTAGCAATTCAAATTGCGCCTGAGGCACTTTACAAGAAGAGAGAAAATGTGGATTCGCCGGCCACAACTTAAATACGCTTGGGGCACACTCGAATTGCGCCTGAGGAGCATGTGATGCAGCAAATATTTTTAATTTATTTTTTTACCTGACTTTTTCTAGTCTGAATTGGCAGGAGACTAAAAAAAGACAATCCTTTAAATATTATAAGTATAGTTAAAGCATAAGAGAGGCACAAGAAGCCCGTACGAAGTATTTTCAGCTTCTGGGGAGAATGGTAATCGTTTTCAAGGCAAAAATTGCATGGTTTTGCTACTGAAAATGGACTTTATCACTGTGTTCTCCAAGCTTCATTCCTTGGATTCTTATGCAAAGTGCGGGTACATGGATATAACAACTCAAATTGTTTAGACAAATTCTCTTTAAGAATAGCAGCACTAGTTTCAGAATCATACTCAAAATGCCCTACATTTTGAGAATGCCATAGAACTATTCCGGCAAGTGGGCAATGGAAGTTTAGAACTAGTGGCTGATATCTTTTGTTTTCCCTTCTTTTGACGAGTTCTGTGGCTGATATCTCATCTTTAAATGCCTCATTGTTGTGTATAGTGTATACTAATATTGGCGGCATGAAACTCTGGTCGATAGGATAATAAATAGTGCACTCGTGACATGGACATCAGTTATTGAGGGCTGTGGAACCCGTGGGCTAGGTTTTAAAGTCCTGCAAATTGTTCGTCAAATGGTGGAAAAAGGACTGGAGCAAAAAAGTATTGACCTTCTTGAGCTTATTATCTACTTGTAGCCACTCTTGGCCTTCCTTCTAAGTGAAGGTTGTAGAGTCTTTTATGCCATGAAATGGAGATTCGGAATGGAACCCGATCTAAATCATTACACTTGTATTATGGATTTGTTGAGTCGGTCTGGGAAGCTCAACGAGGCTTTCGGTATGGTTATGAAACTAGTGGCTTTTCTATGAGGTAGTATTTGGGAAGTGCTATTAGCAACCTGTAGAGTTCAATAGGAACAAAAAAAAAAAAATGGGAATATGCAGCTTAAGGCTCTTGGATTTGGAACCCAATAATGCTTGCTATTACACTTAGTAATGTTCAAGAAGTTGTTTACATTTGATGCTTTTTAAGCCTTTTGTTTCTTTTCACTGAAAATCTGAAACTTGGTAATACCTACATGTATGGTAACTATAGAAGTTTCCAAGATCATGTTAACTACACTTAAGCTATTGTTTGCCAATTGTCATGTTGGATTGTGACTTTTGATTTCCCATGAAAGCAATAAAAATATTGCATCAGCCATTGTCTAGCTCTTCAACTATTTTGCCACAACCATTGCTTGTATGACTTCTCTTCAATTTCAAACGCATTAATTTATTTGATAGTTTGGCATAGTTCTTTTTTTGCTTGGCAAAAGATGATTTTGTAAAAGCTCGATAACGGTACATCAAGGGGAAGAAAAAGTGGATAAGCAACCAAAAAAAAATTGCAGGAAGGGTACTGGGTACTGTATGTGAAGGATTCGTTTATAAATGCCGCTGTGTTACAACTTATTGTCATGCTTTCAGATATCTTTTTCTTCAACAATATCAGTTGATTAATGATCCACTTACGACTTTCCCCAGTGACACAAAGTGAATTTGTATTTGGAACCAGAATTATGGAGTTCACAGTTAAAACATTTTGCCACTTTCGAGCATGTTGGCTTGTTATCCAGTGGTTCATTACATCGAAAGAGAAAAAAGTAAATGCTCCCGAGAAGCAATTCAAATGCGACTGCGGCGCATTATGAAATGAGAGAAAATAGGACGCACCCGAGGCACATTACAAAAAGAGAGAAAATGTGGATGCGCCCGGGCGCAACTTAAATGCGCCGGGGGCACATTGTGCCTAGGGCGCATGTGATGCAACAAATGTTTCTAATTTGTTTCTTACTGAGTTTTTCTATTCTGAATTGGCAGGCTAAAAAAAGAGAGGCAATCCTTATAACATTATAAGGATTGTGAACGCATAAGAAGGGGACAAGAAGCCCATACGAAGTGATTCCATGAGTTCCATCCACGAAGATTTCATTGACATACTTTTTGATTCTTAGGTAGACATGATTCATAATTTGTTCTTAAATGCTTTGCAAGTTGTGTAGGAGATCATGGACCCCATAGTTTCTGAACCTTATAAGCATTGTTAAATCAGTTTCAGTTTTACTGATAATCCCAAATCATCCCAGTTTATCCATGCTTATCCTAAACATGTACGCATGATCGATGTAAAAGCATTTCTTATGCTAGACTATGTTGTGACAGGGTGATAAATAGAGAACTCGTGACACGGAAATCGATAATCGAGGGCAGTGGAGCACATGGGCTAGGTTTCGAAGCCATGCAAATTTTTCGTCAAATGGTGGAAGAAGGTATGGAGCCGAATAGTATGACCTTCGATCTTGAGCTTATTATTTGCTTGTAGCAACACTGGCCTTCTAATTGAAGGCTGTAGAGTCTTTTATGCCATGAGAATTGGAGGTTGAGATTTTGAGCATGGCCTATTAAATGACTCGAACCCCACATAAAGTTATAGGGGCCAGGTTGACAAGTTTTTAACTCCAACACGAATAAGGTACACTCTGACGAATATGGTATACTTTTTGGGTAAGTTAAATTCATGAAAACCAAACCCAAGTTACAAAAACTACAGAGTACACAACTTGAAAGAGACCTTAGCCCCGCAATTAAACGGTTGATTCACAATTACACACATTTGCATATGTCAAGTCAACTAATTTGGTTCTAGACACGAAGTGGCAAAAGCTTTTGAACTTGGTTTGGGTGGGATGCGCCAGGTCAAGGCAATAGTGCAACACCAAGGCAACGCATGAGAGACCCCAGTAGCTTGCTAGTGCAGTGGGTCCTCCCCCTCAAAAAATTAATTAATTTAATAAGGAGTGAGCCGATAGCCCACATATAACATATCAGTATATGGTCATGTTTCTCTTCTCGTTTTTCTGCTTAGTCAATGTGGGAAACAAACCCCAAAGTAACACACTGGTTTTTTCTGCTTTTTCACATATTTTGCTTGGTTTGTGCCGTCAGCTCAACTCGATAGTTTGAAGCCTCTGAGCACCTTGTGAATCCGTGTGTCTAACTGCTGAATTTATTGAGTGTCAAATTGCTTAATATAAAATAAAAATAAAAACCCCTCTAAATTAGCCGTGTAGATAGCTGGTTTCCCATCCTTTATTAGGGTTCAAGGTTGAACGTCTTGCTACTCTCTTTTTCTCCCTTCCCCTAAAACATGGTGATGATATTTCGATAATGAGTGCTATGGTTTGCGCAGATTTTTCTAATCCAAATGTTTTTTAGACTACATATTTGTGGACGAATTATCAACGGGGAGAGAAAAGAGCAAGAAAAATTGATTTATTTAAAGTGTGAGCAGTGATCGCGGATTTGAATTAGGTAGGTGAGCCACACTTCAACTATTCACAATTCTACAATTTGTTATCCAAAGGTACGTACGCATTATTAATAATTACAGTAAAATTTATTTTTCATATCTCATCTTCTTTTTAACGTTGGAAGAATTGGATTCTCTGAATTACAGAAAACCGAGTGACACTCTCTGTATTGGGAATGATTGTCTATAAATTACATATGGGTATTCAGTATAGAATTGGGTTGGTATTGGGCAGTACCGTGCTGCGCATTTTCGAGCCATTGGATCGCGCATCTGACGGCTCAGATGCAATCAACAATCGAGAGCCATTTATTGCCGAGATGAGATTGGAGCCATCGGATGTACGATCCAATCACTTAGTCACTCAGAGGTGGACAGCATAGTGCTGCGCATACCACTGCCAACACCATCCCCTCCATTATCTATCTGGTATGCAAATAGCTGGGGAATATGGGAGGGAGAAAAAGGAACAGAAAAACGACTTTGTGATTAAATAGCTCCTTCATCTCCTTTTGAGAACAAAACAAAAAACTTACTCGAAACTTCTTCAAGGTTGGGTTCTGCAAGTACTGGCTTCTTCTGCCTCTCTTTATGCTTGAACAACCCTTGGAATTGTTGGCATTATTCCCCTAAATCAATCCCACGCGCAAACAGAAGCGTAATCGAAAAAATTAAACACGCAATAAACAAGGAAACAACAGACAAGAAAATACGTGGCTCCCCAAACTAGGTTATACGTCCACGGGAGAGAGAGATAATCCACTATACGAAAAATAAGAGGTTACAATGTGAGATGAAAAACTCTCCTCGAGCTCCTAACACTTGGCTCACCATGTTTTTCACTCACCCCCAACATCTCTATTTTTCCTCACATTACTCTCCTCTCACCTCACGGCCGGCCTACTCAGCAACTCCCGAAGGAGTTGCCCATTAACAGGAAGCACTTCATACGGGCTTCTTGTGCCTCTGTTATGCTTTAACAATCCTTATTATGTTTAAAGGATTGCCTTTTTAGTCTCCTGCCAATTCAGACAAGAAAAACTCAATAAAAAATAAATCAAAAAGATTTGCTGCATCACATGCACCTTAGGCACAATTCGAGTGCGGCCCAGATGCATTTAAGTTGCATCAGAGTGCATCCATACTTTCTCTGATTTTGCAATGCGCCTTAGGCGCATTTGAATTGCTCATCGGGAGCATTTAGTTTTTTCTCTTTTGATGTAATGAACCACTGAATTCCATGCCAACATGCTCAAAAGTGCAAAATGTTTTCACTGTGAACTCCGTAATTCGGGATCAAACAAAAAACAAAAACTCCAGAGGTCATTGGTTCTTCTGTTAGCCCATATATTATTTGGCTATGCGACAAATCATTGTACTCAACGAAATATACATTAAAAAAGCTTTGGGGTCGTTTAGGCAAGCGGAACCTCACTCCTCTTATGAACGATACATCTCCTTTTGAACCGATGAGTTGGATGATGTTATTTCCTCAAAATACAATGATCGATCTTTAAGTCCACTTTTTTACTGTGAAACAAAACCACCGAACCGATTATTGCCCAACACTCAATTACTCTGAGAAATATATGATCACGATGTGTAGATAATTACCAGAACGGAAAAAACTACAATACACACCATCATATACGAATTTTGTGGCTGAAGTTTACGACTTTTTGTCGCTCACTTGAGTAGTTTTTGTGGCTCATCTTACGAAAGTGTGTACGGTACACCTTTATGAACTTTGTGGCTTACTTTTATGAATTTTAGTGGCCCAATATATGAGATTTTATGGTTTATATATGAATTTTTGTGGTGTTGTATATGAAAAACTCTCTTGAGGAGCACCCCTCTGAGCTCGACTCCCTCAGGTTATCTCTCACCCTCACCACAAGTCTTGCCTTGGGTGAATCCTAATGATGAAACGGTTTTTGAGTATGTAATGAAGTGTCGTGAGCCCAATGAATCTTGTGGCCGGGCACTCTTAAAAATTGAACAATACCCTAGAACTGGGGATGTGGGCATCAAATGGAACTAAGAATGTGTAAATGAGAGCGAAAACGTACTTTAGCCTTTGTCGCTCTGATGATTTTTGAATCACTCTCCCTTTGACAACCTTTAGATAAATAAAACTTCATTATTTTAATTGTTTGTTTTCATCATGTTTTAAAACAGTGAAAGCCATATTTATTACTATATAAATGGTCTTAATCCGATTCAAAATGAAAACAATATGATCGTTTTATTGAAATAATTTTTTTCCCGACCAATAGAGGGTAAAATGGTCATGTAATTTGATGTACAAATTAATTTTCATTGAAACGAATTTGGTGGAAAGTAGATTGGACAAGCTTTCTAACGGCTCAAACCACGAGCAAATTGGAGTTTAGGAGTGTCTGGGGCAATTCCGCAAAGTTGGGACTTGTTGTGGCATTTCAAGATGCGCCCGGGGCGCATTTAAATGCGCCTGGGCTCGAAGGTTTGCGCCTGAGACGCATTAATGCTGCTCAAACTTTGCGGACTTGCCCCGGACACACCCGAACTCCAATTTGCGCGTGGTTTGAACCATTAGAAAGCTTGTCCAATTTACTTTCTATCCAAAGTAGATTGGATAAAAAATCATTAGTACATCAAAAGAAGTGACCATTTTACCCTCGATGGATCAAAATATGATTCATTCTGGTAAAATGCGTGTATGGTTTTCATTTTAAGTTGGATCAAGACCCATTGTATATGAAAAAATAGAGATTTTAAAGTACTAAAAGGTGGTGAAACCCAGCCATCAAAAATTTTGCATTTCATTCATGAAAACTAGATAGAAACAAGAAACCTACAAAAATTGGAGTAACTGTTGAAGTTATTAAGTATCAGATTGCTTAGGATAAACCCCCCCCCCCCCCCCCCCCCCCCCCTCTAAATTAGCCCTGTGGATATTTCTCATCCTTCAATAGGGGTCAAGGTTAAATGTCTTTCTTCCTACCCTTAAAACATGATGATCAAGATATTTCGATAATATCATTCCTCGGATGAGAAGCCTGGCTATGTGTTCGACCATGGCTAAATACTTTCTCTAGTTCTCTCTTTCAGAAACCGTCTACCACATGGGGTGTGAGACGATCAAAATAATTTTCTAGAGAAATTAAGTCTCTAGACATAGCGAGCCTAACCTGCAGAAACCGTGTTGACATCAAATCCTCTATGTCTCATGGTTGTGTAGTGCGTCGAGGATCAAAACTAAATACTCACACACAAATTGAGTGAAACTTAACTATTATAGGATCATATGCAATAACATTATGGAAAACTCTCTTGAGGAGCATCCCTCTAAGCTCGACTCCCTCAGGTTATCTCTCACCCTCACCACAAGTCTTGTCCTGGGTGAATCCTGATGATGAAACGGTTTTTGATTATTTAATGAAGTGTGGTGTGCCAATGAATCTTGTGGCCGGGACTCTTACAGAATGAACGAATACCCTAGAACTAGGGATGTGGGCATCAAATGGAAATTAGAATGTGTAAATGGGCGCGAAAACGTACTTTAGCCTTTGTCGCTCTAATGATCTTTGAATCACTCTCTATTCGACCAACTTTACATAAATAAAACTTCATTATTTTAATGGTTGGTTTCCATCATGTTTTAATATAGTGAAAGCCATATTTATTATTATATAATTGGACTTAATACGATTAAAAATGAAAATAATATGAGCGTTTTATTGAAATAATTTTTTTCCCGACCAATTGAGGGTAAAATGGTCATGTATTTTGATGTACAAATTAATTTTCATCGAAACCAATTCGGTAGGAAAGTAGATTGGACAAGCTTTCTAACGGTCCAAACCACAAGCGAATTGGAATTCGGGAGTGTCTGGGGCAAGTCCTTAAAGTTGGGACTTGTTGTTGCATTTCAAGATGCGCCTCGGCTCGAAGGACTGCACCTGAGACGCATTAATGCCGCTCAAACTTTGCGGACTTGCCCCGGACACCCCCGAACTCCAATTTGCGCGTGGTTTGAACCGTTAGAAAACTTGTCCAATTACTTTCTATCAATAGTAGTTTGGATAAAAAAAAATCAATTGTACATCAAAAGAAGTGACCATTTTACTCCCGATGGGTCAAAATATGATTCATTTCGGTAAAACGCGAGTATGTTTCTTATTTTCAGTTGGATCAAGACCCATTATATATGAATAAATAGAGATTTTAAAGTACTAAAAGATGGCGGAATCCAGCCATAAAAAAATTTGCATTTCCTTCATGAAAATTGGATAGAAACAAGACAACTACAAAAATCGCCAAAGCCTATGAGCACCTCGTGAATCCATGTATGCCAATTACATTGTAGTAACTGCTGAATTTATTGAGTATCAGATTGCTTAGAATAACACCCCCTCTAAATTAGCCCAGTAGATAGATGGTTTCCCATCCTTTAATAGGGGTCAAGGTTGAGCGTCTTTCTTCCGTCCGTTAAAACATGATGATCAGGATATTTCAATAATGAGCGCTATATCATTCCTCGGATGAGAGGAACAAAATAATTTTCGAGGGAAAGTCTTCCAGACATAGAGAGCCTAACCTATAGAAACCTTCTTGACAGCAAATCCTCTATGTCTCATGGTTGTGTAGTGCATCGAGGATCAAAACGAAACACTCACACACAAATTGAGAGAAACTTAACTATTATAGGATTATACGAAATAACATTACCAAAAACTCTCTTGAGGAGCACCCCTCCGAGCTCGACTCCCTCAGGTTATCTCTCAACCTCACCACAAGTCTTGCCCTGGGTGAATCCTGATGATGAAATGATTTTTGCGTATTTAATGAAGTGTCCTGAACCCAATGAATCTTGTGGCCGGGCACTCTTACAGAATGAATGAATACCCTAGAACTAGGGATGTGGGCATCAAATGGAACTTAGAATGTGTAAATGGGCGCGAAAACGTACTTTAGCCTTTGTCGCTCTAATGATCTTTGAATCACTCTCCCTTAGACCAACTTTACATAAATAAAACTTCATTATTTTAATTGTTCGTTTCAATCATGTTTTAATACAGTGAAAGCCTTATTTATTGTTATATAAATGGTCTTAATCCAATTCAAAATGAAAACAATACGAGCGTTTTATTGAAATAATTTTTTTCCAGACCAATTGAGGGTAAAATGGTCATGTAGTTTGATGTACAAATTAATTTTCATCGAAACAAATTCGGTAGGAAAGTAGATTGGACAAGCTTTCTAACGGTTCAAACCACGAGCAAATTGGAGTTCGGGAGTGTCTAGGGCAATTCCGCAAAGTTGGGACTTGTTGTGGCATTTCAAGCTGCGCCCGGGGCGCATTTAAATGCGCCTGGGTTCGCGCCTGAGACGCATTAATGCTGCTCAAACTTTGCGGACTTGCCCCGGACAACCCGAACTCCAATTTGCACGTGGTTTGAACCGTTAGAAAGCTTGTCCAATTTACTTTCTATCCAAAGTAGTTTGGATAAAAAATAATTTGTACATCAATTGAAGTGACCATTTTACCCTCGATGGGTCAAAATTTGATTCATTCCGGTAAAACGCGTGTATGTTTCTCATTTTAAGTTGGATCAAGACCCATTGTGTATGAAAAATAGAGATTTTACAGTACTAAAAGATGGCAGAATCCAGCCATAAAAATATTTGTGTGGATAGAAACAAGACAATTACAAAAATCGCCGAATCCTATGATCACCTCGTGAATCCGTGTATCCCAATTACATTGTTGTAACTGCTGAATTTATTAAGTATCAGATTGCTTAGGTTGATACCCCTCTAAATTAGCCCAGTAGATAGATGATTTCCCATCCTATAATAGGGGTGAAGGTTGAACGTCTTTCTTCCTTCCCTTAAAAGATGATGATCAAGATATTTCGATAATATCATTCCTCGGATGAGAAGCCTGGCTAGGTGTTCGACCATGGCTAAATACTTTCTCAAGTTCTCTCTTTCAGTAACCATCTACTGTGTGAGAAGAACAAAACAATTTTCTAGGGAAAGTCTATAGACATAGAGAGCCTAACCTGCAAAAACAATGATGACATCAAATCCTCTATGTCTCATGGTCATGTAGTGCATTGATGATCAAAACCAAACCCTCACACACAAATTGAGAGAAACTTAACTATTATAGGATCATACGCAATAACATTACGAAAAAATCTCTTGAGGAGCAGCCCTCTGAGCTCAACTCCCATAGGTTATCTCTTAACCTCACCACAAGTCTTGCCCTGGGTGAATCCTAATGATGAAACGGTTTTTGATTATTTGGGGAAGTGTTGTGAGCCCAATGAATCTTGTGGCCGGGCACTCTTACAGAATAAAGAAATACCCTAGAACAGGGGATGTGGGCATCAAATGGAACTTAGAATGTGCAAATGAGCGCGAAAACGTAGTTTAGCCTTTGTCGCTCTGATGATCTTTGAATCACTCTCCCTTCTACCAACTTTACATAATTAAAAGTTCATAATTTAAATTGTTCGTTTCCATCTTGTTTTAATGCAGCGAAAGCCATATTTGTTATTATATAATTGGTCTTAATCCGATTAAAAATGAAAATAATACGAGCGTTTTATTGAAATAGTTTTTTTCCCGACCAATTGAGGGTAAAATGGTCATGTATTTTGATGTACAAATTAATTTTCATTGAAACCAAATCGGTAGGAAAGTAGATTGGACAAGCTTTCTAACGGTTCAAATCTCGAGCGAATTGGAGTTCGGGAGTGTCTGGGGCAAGTCCGCAAAGTTGAGACTTGTTGTGCCAATTCAAGATGCGCCCGGGGCGCATTTAAATGCGCGTGGGCTCGAAGGATTACGCCTGAGACACATTAATGCTACTCAAAATATGTGGACTTGCTCCGGACACCCCCGAACTCCAATTTGCGCGTGTTTTGAACCGTTGGAAAGCTTGTCCAATTTACTTTCTATCCAAAGTAGTGTGGATAAAAAATAATTTGTACATCAGAGGAAGTGACCATGTTACCCTCGATGGGTCAAAATATGATTCATTCCGGTAAAATGCGTGTATGTTTCTCATTTTAAGTTGGATCAAGGCCCATTGTTTATGAATAAATAGTGATTTTAAAGTACTAAAGTTGGCAGAATCCAGCCATAAAAAAATTTGCATTTCGTTCCTGAAAACTGGATAGAAACAAGACAACTACAAAAATCACCGAAGCCACCAAGGCTAAAACATGTTCTACGTTCGATTTGGTAATCAAGTTACTATTCAAAGTAATTTCTTATTTGCTTAAGTGTTTCACAGTGTTCATAGAGTATCCAAACTTCATCAAAGCGTAGGAAAAACCGTTTCATCACTGACATTCTCTCAAAGCGGGGCTTAAATATTTTCAAATTCATATTTTGTTGTCTTGCTATAACTTCCAACACAACAAAAATTGAAAATATTTCCAAACGAGAACACCGAAAAGGATTAACAGTTTTTTCTATATTTCATTCTACTGCCACCACATTACAACTATGATCTTTACTATGATCTTTAGTGCCGCCACAATGGATAAAGACATTGATAAAGTGATGGTGGTGTAGTAGGAGAAAAAGGAATAGAAAACGACTTTGAGAATATAGCTCCTTCATCTCCTTTTGAGAACAACACAAAAAAAAAAAAAAAAACCAAATTGGACATGACATGTTGATGCGCCCGGGCGCAACTTAAATGCGCTTGGTCACACTCGAATGGCATCTGAGGCGCACGTGATGCAACCAATATTTTTAATTTATTTTTTACTGAGTTTTAGACAGTAAATAGTTGACACATCTGCAAATGTCAAGCCAACTTATTTGGTTCTCTAGACATGAAGTAGCAGAAACCGTTGAACTTGGTTTGGGTGGGGTGCGCCAGGCCAAGACAATAGTGCAACACCAAGGCGACGCATGAGAGACCCAATTAGACATAAAGTAGTGGGCCCTCCCCCTGAAAAAAATTAATTTATTAAAGAGTGAGCCAATGGCCCACATATTAGATATTAAACTAATAAGAACAGATAATACACTTGATCTTAGCCAGAAGGCCGAGAAAGGTATGTCTTCTTTTCTCTTGGGCTACTTAATTTATAGTCGCGTTTTCTCTCCTCGTTTTTCTGCTTAGTCATGTGGGAAACAAACCCCGAAGTTACAAACTAGGTTTTGCACTACTTGGTTTGTGCCGTCAGTTCGACTCGGTTGTTTGAAGCCTATGAGCACCTTGTGAATCCATGTATCCCAATTACATTGTAGTAACTGCTGAATTTATTGAGTAGCAGATTGCTTAGCATAAAACTCCCCCTCTAAACCCTATAGATAGCTGGTTTCCCATCCATTATTAGGGGTCAAGGTTGAACATCTTTCTTCCTTTGATAATGAGCGCTATATCATTCCTCGGATGAGAAGCCTGGCTATGTGTTCGACCATGGCTAAATACTTTCTCAAGTTCTCTGTTTCTGTAACCTCTTTCTGTAACCGTCTACCACATGTGGTGTGAGAGGAACAAAATAATTTTCTAGGGAAATTCTCTAGACATAGAGAGCCTAATCTGCAGAAACCTTGTTCACATCAAATCCTTTATGTCTCATGGTCATGTAGTGCGTCGAGGATCAAAACCAAACATTCACACACAAATTGAGAGAAACTCAACTATTATAGGATCATACGCAATAACAATACGAAAAACTCTCTTGAGGAGCACCCCTCTGAGCTCGACTCCCTCAGGTTATCTCTCACCCTCACCACAAGTCTTCCCCTGGGTGAATCCTGATGATGAAACGGTTTTTGATTATTTAATGAAGTGTGGTGAGCCCAATGAATCTTGTGGCCGGGCACTCTTACAGAATGAACGAATACCCTAGAACTAGGGATGTGGGCATCAAATGGAACTTAGAATGTGTAAATGAGTGTGAAAACGTACTTTAGCCTTTGTTGTTTTGATGATCTTTGAATCACTCACCCTTTGACAACCTTTACATAAATCAATCTTCATTATTTTAATTGTTTGTTTCCATCATGTTTTAATACAGTGAAAGCCATATTTATTATTATATAATTGGTCTTAATTTGATTCAAAATGAAAACAATATGAGCATTTTATTGAAATAATTTTTTCCCGACCCATTGTGGGTAAAATGGTCATGTATTTTGATGTACAAATTATTATTCATCGAAACCAATTCGGTAGGAAAGTAG
Source organism: Rhododendron vialii (assembly GCF_030253575.1). Taxonomy (NCBI): domain Eukaryota; kingdom Viridiplantae; phylum Streptophyta; class Magnoliopsida; order Ericales; family Ericaceae; genus Rhododendron; species Rhododendron vialii. Next base: position 3,968,338 of record NC_080559.1, read on the forward strand.
ATTGGACAAGCTTTCTAATGGTTCAAACCACAAGCGAATTGGAGTTCGGGAGTGTCTGGGGCAAGTCCGTAAAGTTGGGACTTGTTGTGCCAGTTCAAGATGCGCCCGGGGCACATTCAAATGCGCCTGGGCTCGGAAGATTGCGCCTGAAACGCATTAATGCTGCTCAAACTTTGCGGACTTGCTCCGGACACCCCCGAACTCCAATTTGCGCATAGTTTGAACCGTTAGAAAGCTTATCCAATTTACTTTTTATCCCAAGTAGTTTGGATAAAGAATCATTTATACATCAATTGAAGTGACCATTTTACCCTCGATGGGTCAAAATATGATTCATTCCGGTAATACACGTGTATGTTTCTCATTTTAAATTGGATAAAGACCCATTATTCATCAATAATTAGTGTTTTAAAGTACTAAACGATGGCAAAATCCAACCATAAATGGGAGTTGAATGTACAGTTTCTCTTTCCCCACATTAAACCAAGCGATATTCTTGCTTCTGATCGGTATTTTTTGTGGAAGAATGAATTAATCTGAATGATACATTGTTTAGCAACAACTATAACTGTGTTTTGAATCAGAATGATTGATGTCTATGTGAAATGTTGGTTCATTAGTTATGCCTCTTGGCTCTTTTATGAAAAATTGAATGTCTGTTTCAGTAGTTCATTACATCAAAAAAGAAAAACTGAATGCTCCCAAGGCGCATTACAAAAAGAGGGAAAATAGGATGTGCCCAGGGAGCAATTCAATTGCGCCTGAGAAACATTAACTTGAACCTGTGGAACAACAGTTGTAAAGCTGGCTGGCCGAAAAGAAATTGTGGGTGTGCCCGGCCGGTGCGCAACTTAAATGTGCCCTACAAAAGGAGCGCAAAGCAGGATGCACGCCTGAGGCGCATGTGATGCATCTTTTTGTAGTGGTTTTTTTTAGTCCTAGTTACCTGGAGACTATAAAAGGCCAACCTTTGATAAGGATTTTTCAAGCAAAAGAGACACACCTGAAGCCAGTACGAAGGGCTTCCAAGAGTTCCATCCATGAAGATTTCATTGAACAACTTGGATTGATCTCGAATCAGTTACTTCACTGAGGATTTCATATAGAATGTAAAATTACTCATCATCAAATTATTTCTCATCAATCATGGCATTCTTTTCAAGAATAAATCATTGAATAAATCGTTGTCAGTTTTTGGTTTTGTTCCAAACTCAAACATTCTTTTCACTTGGTAGGTTATCTTCAATTGGCTAGTGGTACTAATGCTCACACCGTCGCATGGTTGATGGGCTGAAAAGGGAGGGACACTTCCAAGTCGCAACCATATCTAGTTTAACTTTCAACTTCTTATACTTGTGTGTTGTACCTGTTGTTGTATCAATTAACCATCTCTTTTTTTGCTAGTAAACGCGGAGGAGGAACCAATACCCGTGAAATTGGCTAGTTCACAGCATGCTTTAATCCGTGGAGTGGCCTGCAGAAGGAAGGTCTGCACTATTTTTCTCCTTTCATGCTCAACTTGTTGAACTCTATTAGGCTTTGTTTGGATCAAAGATCTTTGATGGGATATATCAAGGGGAATGGAATGATTGAGAAACCAAAGTTTAACGTCAGGAATTTCACTTCATTTTTCCCTTTGCCTATTCCTCCTTAAATCCATCCAAGAATCCTTGACGCAAATACATACAGCCTTGATGTGATTTAAACTTGGTTTGGATGGGGTGCACCAAGCCAAGGCGACACTCAAAAGACCCCAAGAGGAAGGTGGGCCTTCCCCCTCAACTGAAACATTCTTAAAAGTTTTTTTTTTTTTGAGATTTTTTCAATGGGTTTTGGCTTAAAATGAGGTGGGTCAGCTGGTAAGCTCAATTCAGTCCACTAAGTCCTAGAGACCCACTTCAAAACCCAAATTCCTCATTAGAAGACCCATGCTTTGGCCACGATGACGGGTATACTAGTCCCGCTTTCAGAAAATCGCGGCCAAGTTTCAAAACAAGCAACCAATGTAATAAGAAGCTAGCGGCCAAGTGTAATAAAACGCGGCCCAGAATAATAAAAAGCGGCCAATTGTCAAAACAGGCGGCTAGAAGTAATAAGAAGCGGCCAAGTGTAATAAGACGCGGCCAAGAGTAATAACAAGCGGCCAAGTGTCAAAACAAGCGGCCAGGAGTAATAAGAAGCGGCCAAGTGTAATAAGAAGCGGCCAAGAGTAATAACAAGTGGCCTAGTGTCAAAGCAAGCGGCTAGGAGTAATAAGAAGCGGCCAAGTGTAATAATCCGCGGCCAATTGTAATAACAAGCGGCCAAGTGTCAAAACAAGCGGCTAGGAGTAATAAGAAGCTGCCAAGAGTTATAAGACCGGGCCAAGAGTAATAACAAGCGGCCAAGTGTCAAAACAAGCGGCCAAGAGTAATACGATGCTGCCAAGTGTAATAAGACGCGGCCAAGATATCTGAAAAAAAGATCTTACACTAAAACGTGTGTTCCGTAACCACGCTTTAAAAAATAGCGACCAGATGTCGAAACATGCTGCCAGGAGTAATAAGCTGCGGCCAAGATGTCCGAAAACATATCATACGCACACTAATCACGCTTTTACCAGTAGTAAGCAAGAAAAAAATGCATGAACGACAATGATTTGAGCTTCATACGTTGTACTGTTCAAGCTGTTGTTAAGAGGTGGAATGGAGTTGAAGAACTACGGAGATGTATGAACAACAATGATTTACTTAAGAAGCCAAGAAGGAGCTGCGTTGAAGCCGAAGGTTTGATCCTTGGTTTTGCTTCTGGAGATCGATCACATCCTCAAATGCCAGAGATCTATGAGCCTGCCATGGATGTCATATGTAGGAATGAAATTGTTCTGTTTCCTTTTGAAAGTGCCTTGAGGCCCAAATTTTTTGTTCAAGATTTTTCTCATATACAAATTAATATGGGCTAACACAAGAACCAATGAACTATGGAGTTTTTATTTGTTGATCCAGAATTATGGAGTTCACAGTTAGATTTTGCACTTTTGAGCACGTTGGCGTGGAATTCAGTGGTTCATTACATCAAAAGAGAAAAAAGTGAATGCTCCCAAGTAGCAATTCAAATTGCGCCTGCCTGAGGCACATTACAAAAAGAGAGAGAAAATGTGGATGCGCCTGGGCGCAACTTAAATACGCTTGGGGCACACTCAAATTGCACCTGAGGTGCATGTGATGTTGCAAATATTTTCAGCTTCTGGGGAGAATGGTAATCATTTTCAAGGCAAAAATTGCATGGTTTTGCTACTGAAAATGGACTTTATCACTGTGTTCTCCAAACTTCATTCCTTGGATTCTTATGCAAAGTGCGGGTACATGGATAGAACAGCTCAAATTGTTTAGACAAACTCTCTTTAAGAATAACACCACTAGTTTCAGAATCATACTCATGCCCTCCATTTTGAGAATGCCATAGAACTATTCCGGCAAATGGGTAGTGGAAGTTTAGAACTAGTGGCTGATATCTTTTTTTCTTCCCTTCTTTTGACGAGTTCTGTGGCTAATATCTCATCTTTAAATGCCTCATTGTTGTGTATACTAATATTGGTGGCTTGATACTCTGGCTCATAGGATGATAAATAGTGCACTCGTGACATGGACATCGATTATTGAGGGTTGTGGAACCCATGGGCTAGGTTTCGAAGCCCTGCAAATTGTTTGTCAAATGGTGGAAAAAGGACTAGAGCAGAAAAGTATTGACCTTCGTGAGCTTATTATCTACTTGTAGCCACTCTTGGCCTTCCTTCTAAGTGAAGGTTGTAGAGTCTTTTATGCCATGAAATGGAGATTCGGAATGGAACCCGATCTAAATCATTACACTTGTATCGTGGATTTGTTGAGTTGGTCTAGGAAGCTCAATGAGGCTTTTGGTATGCTTCTAAAACTAGTGGCTTTTCTATGAGGCAGTATTTGGGGAGCGCTATTAGCAGCCTGTAGAGTTCAATAGGAACAAAAAAAAAGGGGGGAATATGCAACCGAAGGCTCTTGGATTTGGAACCCAATAATGCTTGCTATTACACTTAGTAATGTTCAAGAAGTTGTTTACATTTGATGCTTTTTAAGCCTTTTGTGTTTTTTCACTGAAAATCTGAAACTTGGTAATACCTTCATGTATGGTAACTATAGAAGTTTTCAAGATCATGTTTTTGCTGACCTTAAAGTTTTCAAGATCATGTTAACTACACTTAAGCTATTGTTTGCCAATTGTCATGTTGGATTGTGACTTTTGATTTCCCATGAAAGCAATAAAAATATTGCATCAACCATTATCTGGCTCTGCAACTATTTTGCCACAACCATTGCCTGCATGACTTTTCTCTGATTTCAAACGCATTAATTTATTTGATAGTTTGGCATTGCTTTTTTTGCTTGGAAAAAGATGATTTTATAAAAGCTCGATAACGGTACATCGAGGGAAGAAAAAGTGGATAAGCAACCAAAAAAAAATTTGCAGGAAGGGTACTGGGTACTGTGTGTGAAGGATTCGTTTACAAATGCCGCTGTGTTACAACTTATTGTCATGCTTTCAGATATCTTTTTCTTTAACAATATCAGTTGACTAATGATCCACTTACAACTTTCCCCAGTGACACAAAGTGAATATGTATTTGGAACCAGAATTATGGAGTTCACAATTAAAACATTTTGCCACTTTCGAGCATGTTGGCTTGTTGTTCAGTGGTTCATTACATTGAAAGAGAATAAAGTAAATGCTCCCGAGAAGCAATTCAAATGCGCCTACGGTGCATTATGAAATGAGAGAAAATAGGACGCACCCGGGGCACATTACAAAAAGAGAGAAAATGTGGATGCGCAGCGCAACTTAAATGTGCCTGGGGCGCATGCGATGCAACAAATGTTTCTAATTTGTTTCTTACTAAGTTTTTCTAGTCTGAATTGGCAGGCGACTAAAAAAAGGCAATCCTTTGAACATTATAAGGATTGTAAAAGCATAAGAAGGGGACAAGAAGCCCGTACGAAGTGATTCCATGAGTTCCATCCATGAAGATTTCATTGACATACGTTTTGATTCTCAGGTATACATGATTCATAATTTGTTCTTCAATGCTTTGCAAGTTGTGTAGGAGATCAGGGACCCCATAGTTTCCGAACCTTATAAGGATTGTTAAATCAGTTTCAGTTTTACTGATAATCCCAAATCATCCCAGTTTATCCATGCTTATCCTAAACATGTACGCATGATCGATGTAGAAGCATTTCTTATGCTAGACTATGGTGTGATAGGGTGATAAATAGAGAACTCATGACACAAAAATCGATAATCAAGGGCAGTGGAGCACATGGGCTAGGTTTCGAAGCCCTGCAAATTTTTCGTCAAATGGTGGAAGAAGGTATGGAGCCGAATAGTATGACCTTCGATCTTGAGCTTATTATCTGTTTGTAGCAACTCTGGCCTTCTAATTGAAGGTTGTAGAGTCTTTTATGCCTTGAGGATTGGAGGTTGAGATTTTGGGCATGGCCTATTAAATGACTCGAACCCAACAAAAAGTTAGAGGGGCCAGGTTGACGACTTTTTAACTCCAACACGAATATGGTACACTCTGACAAATAAGGTATACTTTTTGGGTAAGTTAAATTCATGAAAACCAAACCCAAGTTACAAAAACTACATAGTACACAACTTGAAAGAGACCTTAGCCCCGCAATTAAACAGTTGATTCACAATTACACACATCTGCATATGTCAAGTCAACTAATTTGGTTCTAGACACGAAGTAGCAAAAGCTTTTGAACTTGGTTTGGGTGGGGTGCGTCAGGTCAAGGCAATAGTGCAACACCAAGGAAACGCATGAGAGACCCCAATAGCTTGCTAATGTAGTGGGTCCTCCCCCTCAGAAAATTAATTTAATAAGGAGTGAGCCGATAGCCCACATATATCATATCAGTATATGCTCTTGTTTTCTCTTCTCATTTTTCTGCTTAGTCAACGTGGGAAACAAACCCCTAAGTTACACACTGATTTTTTTCTGCTTTTTCACATATTTTGCTTGGTTTGTGCCGTCAGGTCAGCTCAACTCGATTGTTTGAAGCCTCTGAGCACCTTGTGAATCCGTGTGTCTAACTGCTGAATTTATTGAGTATCAAATTGCTTAATATAAAAAAAAAACCCTCTAAATTAGCCGTATAGATAGCTGGTTTCCCATCCTTTATTAGGGGTCAAGGTTGAACGTCTTGCTACTCTCTTTTTCTCCCTTCCCCTAAAACATGGTGATCAAGATGTTTCGATAATGAGTGCTATGGTTTGCGCTGATTGTTCTAATCCAAATGTTTTTTAGAGTACATATTTGTGCAGGAATTTATGAACGGGGAGAGAAAAGAGCAAGAAAATTTGATTTATTTAAAGTGTGAGCAGTGATCGCGGATTTGAATTAGGTAGGTGAGCCACACTACAACTATTCACAATTCTACAATTTGTTATCCAAAGGTACGTACGCATTATTAATAATTACAGTAAAATTTATTTTTCATATCTCATACATTATTTGGCTATGCGACAAATCATTGCACTCAACGAAATATATATTAGAAAAGCTTTGGGGTGGTTTAGGCCAGCAGAACCGCACTCCTCTTATGAACGATACATCTCCTTTTGAACCGAGTTGGATGATGTTATTTCCTCAAAATACAATGATCGATCTTTAAGTCCACTTTTTTACCGTGAAACAAAACCGCCGAACCGATTATTGCCCAACACTCAAATACTCTGAGAAATATATGATCATGATGTGTAGATAATTACCAGATCGGAAAAAACTACAATGCACACCATCATATACGAATTTTGTGGCTGATTTTTACGACTTTTTGTAGCTCCCTTTATTAGTTTTTGTGGCTCATCTTACGAAAGCGTGTATGGTACACCTTTATGAATTTTGTGGCTTACTCTTATGAATTTTTGTGGCCCAATACATGAGATTTTATGGTTTATATATGAATTTTTGTGATGTTGTATATGAAAAACACTCTTGAGGAGAATCCTTTTGAGCTCGACTCCCTCAGGTTATCTCTCACCCTCACCACAAGTCGTGCCTGGGTGAATCCTGATGATGAAAATGGTTTTGAGTACTTAATGAAGTGTCATGAGCCCAACGAATCTTGCGGCCGGGCACTCTTACAGAATGAACGAATACCCTAGAACTTGGGATGTGGGCATCAAATGGAACTAAGAATGTGTAAATGAGCACGAAAACGTACTTTAGCATTTGTCGCTCAGATGATCTTTGAATCACTCTCCCTTAAACAACCTTTGCATAAATAAAACTTCATTTTTTAAATTGTTCGTTTTCATCATGTTTTAATACAGTGAAAGCCTTATTTATTATTATTATGTAAATGGTCTTAATACGATTCAAAATGAAAACAATACGAGCATTTTATTGAAATAATTTTTTTCCCGACGAATTGAGGGTAAAATGGTCATGTATTTTGATGTACAAATTAATTTTCGTCGAAACTAATTCGGTAGGAAAGTAGATAGGACAAGCTTTCTAACGGTTCAAACAAAGAGCGAATTGGAGTTCGGGAGTGTCTGGGGCAAGTCCGTAAAGTTGGGACTTGTTGTGGCATTTCAAGATGTGCCCGGGGCGCATTCAAATGCGCCTGGGCTCGAATGATTGCGCCTGAGACGCATTAATGCTGCTCAAACTTTGCGGACTTGCCTCGGACACCCCCGAGCACCAATTTGCACGTGGTTTAAACCATTAGAAAGCTTATCCAATTTACTTTCTATCCAAAGTAGTTTGGATAAAAAATCATTTGTACATCAAATGAAGTGACCATTTTACCCTCAATGGGTCAAAATATGATTCATTCCGGTAAAACGCTTGTATGTTTCTCGTTTTAAGTTGGATCAACACCCATTGTATATGAATAAAGTGATATTTTAAAGTACTTAAAGATGGCAAAATCCGGCCATAAAAAAATTTGCGTTTCATTCATGAAAACTGGATAAAAACAAGAAAACTACAAAAATCGACGAAATCTATGAGCACCTCATGAATCTGTGTATCCCAATTACATTGTAGTAACTTCTGAATTTATTGAGTATCAGATTGCTTAGGATAAACCCCCCCCCCCCCCCCCCCCTCTAAATTAGCCCTGTAGATAGATGGTTTCCCATACTTTAATAGGGGTCAAGGTTGAACGTCTTTCTTCCTTCCCTTAAAACATGATGATCAAGATATTTCGATAATGAGCGCTATATCATTCCTCGGATGAGAAGCCTGGCTAGGTGTTCGACTTTGGCTAAATACTTTCTCAAGTTCACTCTTTCTGTAACTGTCTACCGTGTGAGAGGAACAAAATAATTTTCTAGGGAATGTCTCTAGACATAGACAGGCTAACCTGCAAAAACCTTGTTGACAGCAAATCCTCTATGTCTCATGGTTGTGTAGTGTATCGTGGATCAAAACCAAACACTCACGCATAAATTGAGAGAAACTTAACTATTATAGGATCATACGCAATAACATTACGAAAAACTCTCTTGAGGAGCACCCCTCTGAGCTCGACTCCCTTAGGTTATCTCACAACCTCACCACAAGTCTTGCTTTGAGTGAATCCGGATGATGAAACGGTTTTTGATTATTTGGTGAAGTGTGGTGAGCCCAATGAATCTTGTGGCCGGGCACTCTTACAGAATGAACGAATACCCTAGAACTGGGAATGTGGGCATCAAATGGAACTTAAAATGTGCAAATGAGCGCGAAAACATACTTTAGCCATTGTCGTTCTGATGATCACTCACAAGGGTGGAGCCCGCACACACTACACACCCAGTGTGTGTGGGCCCCACCCTTGTTGTGAGTGTGTGTGTGTGTGTGTGTGAATGGGTGTGTAAATAGATGTGGTGTTAGAATTATTGTTCTCGTAAACTGGGTCAGAAACACGAGAGTTCACTTTGATGAAACATAATTCCTTGATGTGCTTTCACTGTTATTGGCTTTTGTTGCAATTCCAATGGTAAATTCTTAGAAATCTGCAAGCAAATAGGAACTGGTATGTGTATGTATACGTCTCGGAGTACTATAATGCATTTAGATGTTTTTTTTTCACTTTGTAGTGTATTGATTCCGAATCCTTGCAGTGGATGGAGGTGGCATTATTGCGAAAAGATATAGACGATTGGATTATTTATAGAGGAGAAGGAGTTGCCAATCTCGTTCTTGCTTACTCCGGATCCTCTCCTGCATTTGTGTGTTCATTTATGCTTCACTCTTTTGATCATTTCGTTGTGCCTCTTCGTTTCATTTTTTATTATATAATAATTCAACTGATCGAGCATTTTTCCAAACTCCAAAAGTAAAGCAAACGTCTTCCTTCTGAGAATTGAGATTTTCCTTTTGAAAAATTGTTTGGATTTGCAAATGCATCCTTGTACTTGGTAAAATGAACTTGAATTCTAGAATAAAATGGAGATAAAACGAGTTAGATAGCAGTGGGTCATGATCAATAGGGGCCATAGTAACATGCTTCATTATGAAGATGGTACAACGACAATTTGCTTCGATTTTGAGTTGGTTGGGATCCATTGACTCCATTCAGGCAAGAAATTGGAAGGGCTCAAAGATTGTGGTGTTTGCTTGTACAGTCCAAGTGACTGGTCTCTCTATTAAAATGTTAAATGAAACTGCGCAGACATTTTAATTTTCTTGCCAAAAGGAATATTTTTTGTCTTTATTCAATTTTTTTTCGAATTTGTTAGTTTGCGTCAAATTTTTGTAAACTATTGTTTCGTCTCGACAAGATAAGTTGGAAAAGTGGAAAATTATGACCCAAACTCAATTTTTTTGTGGAAAAATCCAAAAAAGGCCAAACAATATTCAAACTTTTCAAACTTTTTCTTGGCTTTTTTTAAAATAATATTTGAGTTTGGGTCATAATTTTATAGTTCTCCGATTTCTCTCATCGAAACGAACCAATAATCCATAAAAAAAAAAACTTTGACGCAAAACTTACCAACGCAAAAGAAAAATGAATAAAGACCACAAAAAAAAAGTAAGGGAAACATTAATCTTGTAAAAGGGGAAGCCATGAAAATATTTTGGCCAACTGAAAGATTAATGTGTTTCAGCTTAAAATGAGGTGGGCCAACTGGTCAAGCTCAATTCAGTCCACTAAAGTCCTAAAGGCCCGCTTCAAAACCCAATTCCTCACTAGAAGCCCAATGCTCCAGCCACGATTACGGGCATACTGGTCACACTTTCACAAAATCACGGCCAAGTGTCAAAACATGCGTCCAAGAGTAATAAGACGCGTCCAATATGTCCGAAAACAGACCATACACTAAAACGCGTGTTCTCTAATTACGCTTTCAAAAAACCGCGGCCATGTGTCAAAACATGCGGCCACAAGTAATATGATGCGGCCAAAATCTTCAAAAACAGACCATACACTAATCACGCTTTTACTAGTAGTAAGCAAGAAGAAAATGCAATTTACCATGAAGAAGTCTTTGGTCTTCTCTCACAGTTAGATTTATACATGATTTTTTTTTTCTTTCAATTTCACATATCCATCATAATTTCCACTGATTTTCCTGCAGCAAATTTCATCCCTAATCTACCGTGGAAATCCCCGAAATCCGAAATGCTGCTCGATTACTTGAGTTCATATCAGCAATATATGAGAGAATTCACCATAGCTCAAGTTAGCTTTCTGAAATTGCATACCTATACAATGGAGTACCGGCAAGACCGGCGCCTTGTTCTGCCATTAATAAAGAAGAAAGGCAGGTACTTGAGGCATAGGCATGGGCACAAGTGGAGACACAAGCAAAGGCAGATCCTCTTAGAACTTAAGAATCCCGGAATCCCTTCCTATTTGAGAGACAATAGTGAACTTATCAATACACTTGTAATAAAAGAACCTAGCATGGTAAGCCAAGGCATGGTGTGAAATTATATTATTGCCCTCCAAACTTTTTCTTTTCATTTTGCCCTTGCAAGTGTTGGTGTTTGGGTAGGTTTGGTATGTGACATTATCAATCAATACACTTGTAATTAAAGAATGTAGGATGGCAAGCCATGCCACTAGGTGAAATGACCGATTTGCCTTTGTAGTTTGTTTGGAGAGTGGCTACACCAAGCATAGCCATAATGTGATTTGACATAAATGTCCTCCTTTATTTATGATGAAAGAGGTATTTTTGTAGTTTGGTATTTTGTTGGAGGGCAAAATAGGGAATTGTGTTTGGCATAGCCACATCATGAAAAGATGAATTTGCCCTTGTAGTTTTTAAAGGGATTGTATTGGACTTTTGAGGGTATTTTGGACTTATCCTGTTGAAGAAAATTGAGTGGCTATCCTTATTTTGTGTTTTTTTCCCTTAATTTATGGCTTACTTTTGACTTTTGAAGTACTTTTTTCAGTTTTTCCCCCCTTAATTTATGACAAATGTTGCTTTGTCAAGAAGAAAATGAGGTACATTGTGAAAAAGATGAATTTGCCCTTTTAATTTGGCAATGATGGATTTAAGAGGTTGAGGTATTTTATGTAGCTTGATATTGAGTTTAAAGGCAAAAGGGAGAGGAGTGGCAAGCATAGACATTTCATGAATATGTGAAATTACTCTTGTAGTTTGGCAACAGTAGATTTAATAGGTGGGGTATTTTAGGTATTTTTTGTTTTCCTTTGCTTAGTCAAGAAGAAAATGCTTTTTGGGGGTATTTTAGGTATTTTAAGTCCTCCTTTTCTTAGTCAAGAAGGTTTTTCGGGGAAATTTTAGGTATTTTAAGTCTTCATTTTCTTAGTCAAGAAGAAAAGATTTTTCGGGGGTATTTTAGGTATTTTAAGTCCTTTTCTTAGTCAAGAAGAAAAGGCTTTTCCGTAATTTAAGGGTATTGAATCTATATAAAAACCTCTCTCTCTCTCTCTCTCTCTCTCTCTCTCTCTCTCTCTCTCTCTCTCTCTCTCTCTCTCTCTCTCTCTCTCTCGGCTGCAAATTCGTCTTCATCACTGTTCAGAAGGTCCTGATCTTTTTCTTAATTCATATGTTGTTTAATTTAGTATTGCATAAATTTATTGGCATGAAATTGCTATATCCATATTGTTGAATGTATACATGCGCTTGGAGTTGCATGAGGATTGGAAGTTATTGCAATCATAAAAGCAATCGACACTAGCTGGCTGCGTCCAACCATTAACCAATGTGTACTACTCTGAAAGCCCATTCCTCTAATTATGCTAAAACTTTCTCAGTTATTCAATTTTATGATGCACTTCATGTTCTTATGGTTCTCTAGTTTTGCAGAACTTAGAGTCTGATATCACAGTTGACACTGTTTCAAACGTGAAGAACATGAAGTCCATGTTGGTATGTATTTTAGTCACTCTTACTGAAAATTATGAAACTACATAAGCATAATGCTTAATCCATACATGTTGTTTATTGTTTAAAAACCAAGGACCTTTTAAGTGCCTTTGTTACATGTTTTTGCTTTGTTGGCAATGAAGATAATATATCTCTCGCAACCTATATAATAATCAAATATTTGAACATTTTGTTATCCAAATTCCTCATATTCCAACATTGCTTTGCGAATAAATAATATTTCAACATTCACTAATCAAATTTGCCTATTTCGTGTAGCTTGACCTTTTTCCTTTTGGAAAAATTTGATTTTGGTATCATTTTGATTATCTAAAGCATAACTACAAAATATTCGAGTATATCATGGTTTTGTCATTTTATGATATTTGAGTGATGGTTGTTGAGATTGAACCGTTTAACTTACTCGAAAAGTATACAGTTAGTGGTATGAATAAAAATAACATATGTATATTAACTTCCTCACTATCAATTAAATTAATGAGCACGCAGAAAAGTGCAAAGCACGAGCATTACACTAGTTATTATGAAAAGGGGAAAGGGCTTTTTTAGCTTGCTGACTAGGGTTGGCACAAAATTCAATCTTTGATACCACATAACATAAGAAAGTCGTGGAGTGCATAAACCCCTGATGAGCATGGTAGCCCCCTTGGGCATGCTCTTTGTACAACCAAGCGAAGAGCTAATGAGGGCCGGAATTAATGAAATATCGTATGTAGTGTAGAATCAGATCTGAAGCTCTTTACTAGGACTGGAACAAGCGAGGAACAAGTGACCATCATCAGAATGAACCTTAACAGCATGCACCCACCTACAACTGATTTGCCCGGAGGAAGAGAGACTAAGTCCCTCTTCTAGATGGAAAAAGACTGCTTCTAATGAGGTCCATCATTTTGACATGGCCTTAAGTCTCAGGAAAAAGATTTATTGGTCAACATGAGTTCGATTCTTTTCTGCAAGCAATTCAGAAACTACCCAAACAACCCCTACCCAAGAGTCATTTCACAACTGAAATTCAGTGAACTTGATCAATGCACTGATTCATTTGATGGAGACCCAATTCCCTTCATATTCGTCTTGAATAATCAGTGCTGAAAAATCGGTAGCGAAATTTCAGAGAAAGGCCAGTTTAGAGAGAGGTGAGAGCTTCTCTCTCTATAGACGAGTGGCTACCTCCGGCCCCCTTCTTGCTTTTACTAGTACTAAGCAAGAAGAAAACGTATGTTCCGTCACCACGCTTTCAAAAAATCTCGGCCAAGTGTCAAAACATGCATTCAGGAGTAATAAGATGCGGTCAAGATGTCCGAAAACAGACCATACACTAATCACACTTTTACTAGTAGTAAGCAAGAAGAAAACGCATCTATTGGAGTGATAAAAAAAATTTTGAAAGGTTGTTTTGGATTTGCTTCTATAGCATTTGAAATGGAGGTAGGCTAAGTCCAATTTGAAGACCTAATTTTTTACCAAAAATTCGAAGTCACGGCCATGACGCACGACTTTGCGGTCATCTTGTTAAAGTTTGGGCCGTGATACAAAAGTTTGCAGCCATCTTGTCAAAGTTTGCGGCTGAAATTCCCTTATTAAAAAACCTCATGGAAGGCAAAGTGAAAGCTGTTGTTAACCTTCTAATAGTTGCTCCAAAAAGCACCAAACGCGCGCATTCCTTTGAAATTTGTTTGTGTAAAGGGGGCAGAACCTCATGGAAGGAAAATTGAAAGCTGTTAAACCTTCTAATCCCATTCTCAGTTCAACTAGGCTATGACAGAATTATGTGGTTCTGATTGGGGTTTTGTTTGGAAGAATAATACATTGTTTGGAAAATAAAATGAGTTTTGAATCAGATATGTATTTCTGCAATACAATGATGTGATCTGGTCTCTTGGACTATGATGATTGCGGGTTATGTTTTTGAAGGAAATATAAGTGGTGCTTTCGACTCGTTCCAAGAAATGCGAATGGATTTGGAACCCAGTAATACTGGCTAGCTATTATGACACTTAGTACTGTTCAAGCTGTTGTTGAGAGGGAGGATGGAGTTCAAGAACTATGGAGATGTATGAACGACAACGATTTGATGAAGAAGCCAGGGTGGAGCTGCATTGAAGCCAAAGGATCAATCCATGGTTTCATTTCTAGAAATTGATGACACGCTCAAATGCTTGAAATCTATGAGCCACTGGATGTTATATGTAGGAATGAAATTACATCAAAAGAGAAAAACAATGCTCCCGAGGTGCAATTCAAATGCGCTTGAGGCGCCCTACAAATGAGAGAAAATAGGATATGCCTGGGGCGCGATTCAATTGTGCCTGAGGCGCATTACATGTGTGTAATTCAGGATGTCTTATTATAGTGTTGATGTCAACTGTCTGTAGCCTTACATTTGATGCTTTTTAAGCCTTTTGTTTCTTTTCACTGAAAATCTGAAACTTGGTAATACATACATGTATGGTAACGATAGAAATTTTCAAGATCATGTTAACTACACTTAAGATATTGTTTTCCAATTGTCATGTTGGATTGTGACTTTTGATTTCGCATCAACCATTGTTTGACTCTGCAACTATTTTGCCACAACCATTGCCTGCATAACCTCTCTCCGATTTCAGACGCATTTATTTGACAATTTGGCATTTTATTTTATTTTTTCTTGGCAAAAAGATGATTTTATAAAAGCTCGATAAGTGTATATCTAAGGGGAAGAAAATGTGGATAAGGAACATGTTGCTAATCCAAAAGAAAAAAATGCAAGAAGGGTACTGTATGTGAAGGTTCTCTGTTTTTCTAGCCAACGAGTCAAACATGGCGTTATACTTTGTCTTGGATGGCCTAGTGGTGATTGCAGAAGGGTTGAACTTCTCTTAACATGGGGTCTTGATTCTTTGTGTATTCTGATCCGCCGTTCTTCTTGTTGAAATTCTTCCGTCTAAGCTTCTTGGTTCGGTTATCTGGTTTTGGATTATAGGGAGAGGCACCTCTGTGATTTGGGTTTTGAAAATCAAATCTACAGAAATGCGAGGGAATGAAATCATATGGCTCTTCTCTTTCTTCCCAACTGTCTAGCGCGTAGTATGTTTGATCCGCCTCATGAAAAATACAATCTAGTATGGAATAAGACTGAGCTGAAGGATCTTTACCTTTAGTCTTGGAAGTGGCACCAGTACTGGATAACTCAGAGGAAAAGTTGTGAAGCAAATTACAAGTGCGAAGCCTACTCACTTGCGTTCCAAGAAACAATTAAACACCAGTTTCCAGTCGGCCTTTGCAACTAAAACCAGTCGGTGGAGAATCCATCTAGAGCCTCAACCATCCATTGAGGAAGCATAATTTGTATTTGGAACCAGAATTATGGAGTTCACAGCATTTTGCACTTTTGAACAAGTTGGCATGGAATTTAGTGGTTCATTACATCAAACGAGAAAAAATTTAATGTTCCCGAGGAGCAATTCAGACGCGCTAGAGGCGCATTACGAAATGAGAGAAAATAGGATGTGCCTGGGGCGTGTTCAATTGCTCCCAAGGCACATTACAAAAAAGAGAAAATATGGATGGGCCTGGGAGCAACTTAAATACACCTGAGGCGCATGTGATGCAGCCAAGTGAATGCTCTCTACGAGAAAATAGGATGCGCCCAGGGCGCGTTCAATTGCTCCTGAGGCACATTACAAAAAGAGAGAAAATGTGGATGTGCCTAGGCGCAACTTAAATGGGCTTGGGTCCCACCCGAATTGCACCTCAGGCGCATGGGATGCAGCAAATATTTTTAATTTGTTTTTTTACTGAGTTTTTCTTGTCCGAATTTAGAAGAGACTAAAAAAAGGCAATCCTTTAAACATTATAAGGATTGTAAAAGCATAAGAGAGGCACAAGAAGCCCGTACAAAGTGATTCCGTGAGTTCCATCCGTGAAGACTTCAACGACATAATATTTTGATTTGTAGGTATATATACATGATTCAAAAGTTTAGAAATGGTTGAAAAATACAAATAATATGTGGTTCTTGGACCTGGGGGCACTGTGCTCGTGCTTTTCATGGAGCTCTCTATCTTGGGCCTAAAAAAGTGATCAAAATTTTGTATTTTTGGGGTTCTTAAGATCATAACTATAAGAAAACTACTCACAAAATGAACTGACTGAGAGTTTTTCATATTTTTGGGGTCGGTTTGTATTTTCTTTTGGGTAAGTTAAATTCATGAAAACCAAAACCATGTTACGAAAACTAGAGTTCACAACTTGAGAACTATAGAGTTTAGAACAGACCCACCAAAACATACTGATAGGGAATGAGACCTTAGCCCCGCAATTAAACAGTTGACAAAATTATCAATTACACACATCTGCAGATGTCAAGCTAACTAATTTGGTTCTAGACACAAAGTAGCAGAAGCCGTTGAACTTTGTTTGGGTGGGCTGCACCAGGTCAAGGCAATAGTGCAACACCAAGGCAACGCATGAGAGGCCGCCCCAGTAGCAAGCTACTTTAGTGGGCCATCCCTCTCAAAAATTTATTTAATTTAATAAAGAGTGAGCCGATGGCCGACATATCAGATATTAAACTAATAAGAACAGATACTATACTTGATCTTAGCTAGAAGGCCAAGAAAGGTATGTCTTCTCTTCTCTTGGGCTGCCTATTTTATAGTCACATTTTCTCTCCCTGTTTTTCTACTTAGTCGATGTGGAAAAGAACTCCAAAGTAACAAACTGGGTTTTGCTGCTTTTGCACATATTATGCTTGGTGTGTGCTGTCAGTTCAACTCGGTTGTTTGAAGCCTCTGAGCACCTAGTGAGTCCTTGTGTCCACCATTTACATTGTAATACTTAATCTATTGAGTATCAGATTTTTTTTGATAGACAACAAAATTTTATTAAGAAACTTGACAAGGGTACATCAAGTTGGGGGAGGGGGAAGGAGAATCCAATACAGAATTGGATTAAACCTATTGGGACAAGCCCAGAACACCTATTGGGCAAAGCCCGAAACACCTATGGGTCAAAAAACCCAGATCAGACATTAAGAACAGAAAAACCTAAGGGCCTAACTACCCAAATTTGACAATGGAGCTCAAACCAAGTTGGCCAGGCCCAACCCAAACTCCCCCACATCCGGCACATCACAAAACCACTGCTTGGGATAAAAAAAGCCCCCTCGAAAATAGCCCTCTAGATATCTAAATTGCCCAATAATGAGTTCAATACGCAGCTCTGTATAGCTTAGAATGTGATTGAGTTGGTTCTGGCTTCAGGAAGTCTTTGCTATCCTTTGAGTTTCCTTTGTTTTTTTCTTAATGAAAAACAACATACCGAAACAAACTTGTACTAAAGTTCATTGAGTGGACTCGTGCAGTGCGTCATGGATCAAAACCAAACACTCACACGCAAATTGAGAGAAACTTAACTATTATTGGATCAGACGGAATAAAATTACAAAAATAAAAAAAATCTCCAGAGAGCTTGACTCCGGCCCTCTGGTTATCTCTCACCCTCACCACAACTCTCGCCTTGGTTGAATCCTAATGATGAAACGGTTTATGATAGTTTAATGAAGTGTGGAGAGCCCAATGAACCTTGTGGACACTTTTACAGAATGAACGAGTACCCTAGAACTAGGGATGTGAGCATCGAATGGAGCTTAGAATGTGTAAATGGGCACAAAAATATACTGTAGCCTTTGTCACTCCGATGATCTTTGAATCGGTCTCCCTTCGACGAACTTTTCATAAATAAACTTTATTATTTTAATTGTTTGTTTCCATAATACTGTGAAAACCTTATTCATCATTATATAATTGGTTTTAATTTGATTTAAAATGAATACGATACAAGCGTTTTATTGAAATAATGTGTTTTTCGACCAATTGAGGGTAAAATGGTCATGTATTTTGATGTACAAATTATTTTTCATCGAAACCAATTCGGTAGGAAAGTAGATTGGACAAGCTTTCTAACGGTTCAAACCACGAGTGAATTTGAGTTCGGAAGTGTCTGGGGCAAGTCCGCAAAGTTGGGACTTGTTGTGACATTTTAATATGCGCCAGGGGCGCATTTAAATGCGCCTGGGCTTGAAGTATTGCGTCTGAGACGCATTAATGCTGCTCAAACTTTGCGGACTTGCCCCGGACACCCCCGAACTCCAATTTGTGCGTGGTTTGAACCATTAGAAAGCTTGTCAAATTTACTTTCTATCCAAAGTAGTTTGGATAAAAAATTCATTTGTACATCAAACGAAGCGACCATTTTACCCTCGATGGGTCAAAATATGATTCATTCCGGTAAAACACGTGTATGTTTCTCATTTTAAATTGGATAAAGACCTATTATTCATAAATAATTAGTGTTTTAAAGCACAAAAAGATGGCGGAATCCAACCATATATGGGAGTTGAATGTACAGTTTCTTTTTCCCCACATTAAACCGAGCGATATTCTTGCTTCTGATAGGTATTTTTTGTGGAAGAATGAATTAATCTGAATGATACATTGTTTGGCAACTACTATAACTGTGTTTTGAATCAGAATGATTGATGTCTATGTGAAATGTTGGTGCATTAGTTATGCCTCTTGGCTGTTTATGAAAAACTGAATGTCTGCTTCAGTAGTTCATTACATCGAAAAAGAAAAATTGAATGCTCCCAAGGCGCATTACAAAAACAGGGAAAATAGGATGTGCCTTGGGAGCAATTCAATTGCGCCTGAGACAACAGTTGTAAAGCCGGCTGGCCGAAAAGAAATTCTAGGTGTGCCCGGCCGGTGCGCAACTTAAATGTGCCTTACAAAAGGAGCGCAAAATAGGATGCACGCCTAGGGCGCAATTCAAATGCGCCTGAGGCGCATGTGATGCATCTTTTTGCAGTGGGTTTTTTTAGTCCTAGTTACCTGGAGACTATAAAAGGCCAACCTTTAATATGGATTTTTCAAGCAAAAGAGACACATGAAGCAGACATGGTTGATGGGCTGAAAAGGGAGGGACACTTCCAAGTCGCAACCGTATCTGGTTTAACTTTCAACTTCTTATACTTGTGTGCTGTACCTGTTGTTGTATCAATTAACCTTCTCTTTTTTTGCTAGCAAACGAGGAGGAGGAACCAATACCCTAGAAATCGGCTAGTTCACAGCATGCTTTAATCCGTGGCGTGGCCTGCAGAAGGAAGGTCTGGATAAAAGATCTTTGATGGGATATATCAACGGGAATGGAATTGTAACAACTCTGATTTTTCATTCAATAAAAATCTCGTTGTTATTCGAAATTTCTTAATTTCTCTTGATTGGTCGATGGTTTTCTTATTGATTTCTAGCTGTTGTAATCAAGCAATTGAACGCCTTATCACCATATTCCTCGACTTGAAACCCTAATTGCCATGCCTAGTCAATTTTTTTCAACCAACTAGTTGGTTTAACCAAACTAGTTAACCATTTAGTTACCTTTCAACCATTAACCATTAGACAGTAATTGTTAGGGTAATCTTTATCCATTGGACAATAGTTTTCCATTATTATATCTTGATAAGTACTTGTATGTATGCATATGTGTATTTGCCACATGTTAAAGGACATGTAGTCTTTTCTAAAAACTTAGTTTATTATATAAGTACCTTTTTTTTTATCCCTTGGTTATTAACCATTAGGGGATTTATTACCCATTGGTCAATAGGTTAGTCTTGCCAACTAAGTACTAGGCCTATTAAACTAATCTTTTATTAAGATTCTCTAGAGTACAAAGTATACTATTTTTATAATTAAGTACTAGTACCTTTTGTATTAGTATAATAAGAGAATCTTGACTTTCAAGCCCTTAGAATCTTAGTACTTAAGTACTTACTTATATATTATTAGTCTTTCTTAGTACATATACATATATATGTGAGTAAGAGAGAGAGAGAGAGGAGAGAGGCCGAGAGAGAGGGAGAGGAGAGAGGCCGAGAGAGAGAGAGAGGAGAGAGGCCGAGAGAGAGAGGGAAGGAGGAAGGAAGAAGAAGGAGGATGGGACTTGTACCTTGTTATTCTTTCATCCTTTCAACTTTTGGGATGAATATCTTCCAAATCTATCCTTTCATTGTCCTATATTGTTCTTTAAACACCAAATCTTGTACAACTCTACCACCATATCTTCCATAGTCCCCTCCAAAGTACTAAACTAGCCATGCAAGCCTAAAACTAGGTGGTTAGTGTGCAAGCAAGCCTTAACTTCATCCATCAACCTATCAATCAACCATGACAAGTGAAAGAAAAGTGAGATATATATATATATATATATAGAGAGAGAGAGAGAGAATCGGCTAGAGAGAGAGAGAGGGGAGTCTTGGCCTATAAATAGAAGCCATTCTAAGCTTCAAACTCACACCTTCAAGCTTTGCTCTTCCTTCTCTCTAGAAATTCTAAGTGTTCTTAGTTCTAAAGTTCTTGTTTTCTTGTGTTTCTTGAGAGTTCTTGAGAGAAACCACCAAACCACTTCCAAAACCACCTCTAGATCTCTAAAGTAGCGTAGCTTAGTTAGTAAGTTGTTTCTAGGAAAGAGAAAAATTCATCTCTCTTCCTTTCGAAGCAATCCGGAGCCGTTACGCCACCGAATCACAAAACCGTCGACAAAATTCTCCGTAGCCGACCACCGCCAAGAAGTAAGGTAGGAATCCTAGTCCACCAACTCTATGTATTGTATAAGATCGTATGTTGGAGAATAGAACGTCATTAAGAAGTAAACTTTGATCATTCTTTCTAAAGTAGATAGGGTAATCTTAAAATGTTGGAAATGCATGATTTATGTTCGCTCATGGTGATTTAAGCATGCTAAGTAGTTTGGAGTTGGATGATCTTGTTAGAATAGTTTTGAATTTTTGATGAATGCTTGTTTATGTGGAAAGTCCAACCGCGGAAGTCTATGCATGAAAACGAGACACCTAAACCAAGAAAGTTAGAGACATGATGCTTAGGGTGAGGTTAACGAGGAAGAAAATGTGTTTTCCGAGGAAGGAAATATTTTTGAAACTACATAATGACCATTTCGAGGGCATTATGTGAGATGTGTGTGAGTGTGCCAATGGAAACCCGGCGCGGCAGAACCATTGTGAGGATACTCGGGAGATCGGCGCGGCGGAACCGAGGTTGGGTGTGTGGCTTGGTTATCCGTGGAGAGGAGCCAATGCAATCGTGTGGCAATGGGAACCCGGTGCGGTGGAACCATTGTGAGGATACTCGGGAACCCGAAACGGCGGAACCGAGGTTGGGTGAGTTAGAAAGGTGTTTTGGAAAAAGAAAAGTGGAAATAACGACACAGTCTACGATGAGTCAAAAAGGTCAACACTAACGTTAGCTTGAATAAGAAATGTGGATTTGATTAACTGTTCGTCAATATGATTGATTTATGTAGAATCGTTGATATTATGATCTCTTGTCCTTAAGTTAAGAGTTAGTAAGTAGGATTATACTATTGAGTCTTTGTAGCTCATGGTGTTACCTTTTGGTGACCCTGACATATTATATGGGTGGCGACGCCGGTATAATATGTCAGATCTGATAGATGAACAGGGCGAACTCTTCACTTTGGAGGCATTCGGAGCCGAAGAACTCGCTAGGATGGAGGATCAAACGGAGCAGTAGTTAGGAACCCTAGCTTCCTATTTTGTGTTTATTATACTCTTACGAGAGTTATGTTGTAATAATGAGCAGTGACTCTCTTTAAGTTTTGTAATAAATTATCCCTTTAACGTACCTAAAATTAGGGGCGTTACGGGAATGATTGAGAAACCAAAGTTTAACATCAGGCTTTTCACTTCATTTTTCCCTTTGCCTATTCCTCCTTAAATCCATCCAAAAATCCTTGACGCAAACACGTACAGCTGTGATTTAAAATTGGTTTGGATGGGGTGCACCAAGCCAAGGCGACACTCAAAAGACCCCAAGAGCAAGGTGGGTCTTCCCCCTCAAAAAATTAATTTAGTAATAGGGAAATAAACCTTAGCCAACTAATTTGGTTCTTCACACAAAGTAGCAAAAACCTTTGAATTGGTTTGGGTAGGGTGAGGCCAAGACAGTAGTGCAACACCAAGGCGACGCATGAGATTTTTGGGCCAACTGAAACATTCTTAAAAGTTTTTTTTTTTTTTTAGATTTTTTCAATGGGTTTTGGCTTAAAATGAGGTGGGCCAGTTGGTAAGCTCAATTCAGTCCACTAAGTCCTAGAGGCCCACTTCAAAACCCAAATTCCTCATTAGAAGACTCACGCTCTGGCCACAATGACGGGTATACTAGTCCCGCTTTCAAAAAATTGCGGCCAAGTGTCAAAACAAGCAACCAATAGTAATAAGAAGCGGCCAAGTGTAATAAGACGCGGCCAAGAGTAATAACAAGCGGCCGAGTGTCAAAACAAGCGGCTAGGAGTAATAAGAAGCGGCCAAGAGTAATAAAAAGTGGCCAAGTGTCAAAAAAAGCGGCCAAGAGTAATAAAAAGTGGCCAAGTGTCAAAAAAAGCGGCCAAGAGTAATACGATGCGGCCAAGTGTAATAAGACATGGCCAAGATATCCGAAAATACCCTAAAACGCATGTTCCGTAACCACTTTAAAAAATAGTGGCCAGATGTCGAAACATGCTGCCAGGAGTAATAAGATGCGGCCAAGATATCCGAAAACATATCATACGTACACTAATCACGCTTTTACCAGTAGTAAGCAAGAAAAAAACGCATAAACGACAACGATTTGAGCTTCATTACTTTGTACTGTTCAAGCTGTTGTTGAGAGGTGTGATGGATTTGAAGAACTATAGAGATGTATGAACGACAATGATTTACTGAAGAAGCCAAGAAGGAGCTGCATTGAAGCCGACGGTTTGATCCTTGGTTTTGCTTCTGGAAATCGTCACACCATCAAATGCCAAAAATCTATGAGCCCGGCCGTGGATGTCATATGTAGGAATGAAATTGTTCTGTTTCCTTTTGAAAGTGCTTCGAGGCCCAAATTTTTTGTTCAAGATTTTTATCATATACAAATAAATATGGGCTAACACAAGAACCAATGAACAATGGAGTTTTTTTTTGTTGATCCAAAATTATGTAGTTCACAGTTAGATTTTGAACTTTTGAGCATGTTGGCATGGAATTCAGCGGTTCATTACATCAAAAGAGATAAAAGTGAATGCTCCCGAGTAGCAATTCAAATTGCGCCTGAGGCACTTTACAAGAAGAGAGAAAATGTGGATGCGCCCCACCACAACTTAAATACGCTTGGGGCACACTCGAATTGCGCCTGAGGCACATGTGATGCAGCAAATATTTTTAATTTTTTTTTTACCTCACTTTTTCTAGTCCGAATTGGCAAGAGACTGAAAAAAGACAATCCTTTAAATATTATAAGTATACTAAAAGCATAAGAGAGGCACAAGAAGCCCGTACGAAGTATTTTCAGCTTCTGGGGAGAATGGTAATCGTTTTCAAGGCAAAAATTGCATGGTTTTGCTATTGAAAATGGACTTTATCACTGTGTTCTCCAAACTTCATTCCTTGGATTCTTATGCAAAGTGCGGGTACATGGATAGAACAGCTCAAATTGTTTAGACAAATTCTCTTTAAGAATAGCACCACTAGTTTCAGAATCATACTCAAAATGCCCTCCATTTTGAGAATGCCATAGAACTATTCCGGCAAATGGGCAATGGAAGTTTAGAACTAGTGGCTGATATCTTTTTTCTTTTCCTTCTTTTCACGAATTCTGTGGCTGATATCTCATCTTTGAATGCCTCATCGTTGTGTATAGTGTATACTAATATTGGCGGCTTGAAACTCTGGTTGATAGGATGATAAATAGTGCACTCGTTACATGGACATCGGTTATTGACGGTTGTGGAACCCGTGGGCTAGGTTTTGAAGCCCTGCAAATTGTTCGTCAAATGGTGGAAAAAGGCCTGGAGCAAAAAAGTATTGACCTTCATGAGCTTATTATCTACTTGTAGCCACTCTTGGCCTTCCTTCTAAGTGAAGGCTGTAGAGTCTTTTATGCCATGAAATGGAGATTTGGAATGGAACTTGATCTAAATCATTACACTTGTATTGTAGATTTGTTGAGTCGGTCTGGGAAGCTCAACGAGGCTTTCGGTATGGTTATGAAACTAGTGGCTTTTCTATGAGGTAGTATTTGAAGGATTCATTTACAAATGCCGCTGTGTTAAAACTTATTGTCATGCTTTTAGATATCTTTTTCTTCAACAAAATCAGTTGATTAATGATCAACTTACGACTTTCCCCAGTGACACAAAGTGAATTTGTATTTGGAACCAGAATTATGGAGTTCACAGTTAAAACATTTTGCCAATTTCGAGCATGTTGGCTTGTTATTCAATGGTTCATTACATCGAAAGAGAAAAAAGTAAATGCTCTCAAGAAGCAATTCAAATGCGCCTGCGGTGCATTATGAAATGAGAGAAAATAGGACGCACCCGAGGCACATTACAAAAAGAGAAAAAATTTGGATGCGCCCAGGCGCAACTTAAATGCGCCGGGGGCACATTGTGCCTGGGGCGCATGTGATGCAACAAATGTTTCTAATTTGTTTCTTACTGAGTTTTTCTAGTCTGAATTGGCAGGCGAAAAAAAAAGAGAGGCAATCCTTTTAACATTATAAGGATTGTGAAAGCATAAGAAGGGGACAAGAAGCCCTTACGAAGTGATTCCATGAGTTCCATCCATGAAGATTTCATTGACATACTTTTTGATTCTCAAGTATACATGATTCATAATTTGTTCTTCAATGCTTTGCAAGTTGTGTAGGAGATCATGGACCCCATAGTTTCTGAACCTTATAAGGATTGTTAAATCAGTTTCAGTTTTACTGATAATCCCAAATCATCCCAGTTTATCCATGCTTATCCTAAACATGTACGCATGATCGATCTAGAAGCATTTCTTATGCTAGACTATGGTGTGATAGGGTGATAAATAGAGAACTCGTGACACGGAAATCGATAATCGAGGGCAGTGGAGCACATGGGCTAGGTTTCGAAGCCCTACAAATTTTTTGTCAAATGGTGGAAGAAGGTATGGAGCCGAATAGTATGACCTTCGATCTTGAGCTTATTATTTGCTTGTAGCAACACTGGCCTTCTAATTGAAGGTTGTAGAGTCTTTTATGCCATGAGGATTGGAGGTTGAGATTTTGGGCATGGCCTATTAAATGACTCGAACCCCATATAAAGTTAGAGGGGCCAGGTTGACAACTTTTTAACTCCAACACGAATATGGTGCACTCTGACGAATATGGTATAGTTTTTGGGTAAGTTAAATTCATGTAAACCAAACCCAAGTTACAAAAACTACAGAGTACACAACTTGAAAGAGACCGTAGCCCCGCAATCAAACGGTTGATTCACAATTACACACATTTGCATATGTCAAGTCAACTAATTTGGTTCTAGACACGAAGTGGCAAAAGCTTTTGAACTTGGTTTGGGTGGGATGCGCCAGGTCAAGGCAATAGTGCAACACCAAGGCAACGCATGAGAGACCCCAGTGCTTGCTAATGTAGTGGGTCCTCCCCCTCAAAAAATTAATTTAATAATGAGTGAGCCGATAGCCCACATATAACATATCAGTATATGGTCATGTTTTCTCTTCTCGTTTTTCTGCTTAGTCAATGTGGGAAACAAACCCCAAAGTAATACACTGTTTTTATGCTTTTTCACATATTTTGTTTGGTTTGTGCCGGCAGCTCAACTCGATAGTTTGAAGCCTCTGAGCACCTTGTGAATCCGTGTGTCTAACTGCTGAATTTATTGAGTATCAAATTGCTTAATATAAAATTAAAAAAAAAAACCCTCTAAATTAGCCGTGTAGATAGCTGGTTTCCCATCCTTTATTAGGGTTCAAGGTTGAACGTCTTGCTACTCTCTTTTTCTCCCTTCCCCTAAAACATGGTGATCAAGATATTTCGATAATGAGTGCTATGGTTTGCCCAGATTGTTTTAATCCAAATGTTTTTTAGACTACATATTTGTGGAGGAATTTATCAACGGAGAGAGAAAAGAGCAAGAAAATTTGATTTATTTAAAGTGTGAGCAGTGATCGCGGATTTGAATTAGGTAGGTGAGCCACACTTCAACTATTCACAATTCTACAATTTGTTATCCAAAGGTACGTACGCATTATTAATAATTACAGTAAATTTTATTTTTCATATCTCATCTTCTTCGTTGGAAGAATTGGATTCTCTGAATTACAGAAAACCGAGTGACACTCTCTGCATTGGGAATGATTCTCTATAAATTACATATGGGTATTCGGTAAAGAATTGGGTTGGTATTGTGCAATACCGTGCTGCGCATTTTCGAGCCATTGGATCGCTAGCTCATCTGACGGCTCAGATGCAATCAACAATCGAGAGCCATTTATTGCCGAGATGAGATTTGAGCCATTGAATGTACGATCCAATGACTTAGTCACTCAGAGGTGCACAGCATAGTGCTGCGCATACCACTGCCAACACCATCCCCTCCATTATCTACGGGGTATGCAAATAGCTGGGGAATATGGGAGGGAGAAAAAGGAACAGAAAAACGACTTTGTGATTAAATAGCTCCTTCATCTCCTTTTGAGAACAAAACAAAAAACTTACTCGAAACTTCTTCAAGGTTGGGTTCTGTAAGTACTGGCTTCTTGTGCCTCTCTTTATGCTTGAACAACCCTTGGAGTTGTTGGCATTATTCCCCTAATTCAATCCCACGCGCAAACAGAAGCGTAATCGAAAAAATTAAACACGCAATAAACAAGGAAACAACAGACAATAAATTACGTGGTTCCCCAAACTAGGCTGTACGTCCACGGAAGAGAGAGATAATCCACTATATGAAAAATAAGAGGTTACAATGTGAGATGAAAAACTCTCCTCGAGCTCCTAACACTTGGCTCACCATGTTTTTCACTCACCCCCAACATCTCTATTTTTCCTCACATTACTCTTCTATATCTCACCTCACGGCCAGCTTACTCAGCAACTCCCGAAGGAGTTGCCCATTAATAGGAATCACTTCGTACGGGCTTCTTGTGCCTCTGTTATGCTTTAACAATTCTTATTATGTTTAAAGGATTGCCTTTTTAGTCTGCTGCCAATTCGGAAAAGAAAAACTCAATCAAAAATAAATCAAAAAAATTTGCTGCATCACATGCACCTCAGGCACAATTCGAGTGCGGCCCAGATGCATTTAAGTTGCATCTGGGTGCATCCATACTTTCTCTGATTTTGCAATGCGCCTTAGGCGCATTTGAATTGCACATCGGAGCATTTAGTTTTTTCTATTTTGATGTAATGAACCACTGGATTCCATGCCAACATGCTCAAAAGTGCAAAATGTTTTCACTGTGAACTCCGTAATTCTGGATCAAACAAAAAACAAAAACTAACAAAAACTCCAGAGGTCATTGGTTCTTCTGTTAGCCGATATATTATTTGGCTAACCGACAAATCATTGTACTCAACGAAATATATATTAGAAAAGCTTTGGGGTCGTTTAGGCAAGCGGAACCGCGCTCCTCTTATGAACGATACATCTCCTTTTGAACCGATGAGTTGTGTTAAGAAATTGAATCCCACATTGCTTGGGAGTGGAATGGGTGATCACTTAATAACATCTGAGGACCTCTCCACTCATTGCCAATTGGTCTTGAGTTGGATATAAAGTTTCTACATGGTATCAAAGCGGGGCCCCTTCCACCCCACATTTTATAAAATTCACAATCCACACCCCACGATGATAGGACCCAAAAGTGGCAACACGTGACAGACCTCAAACGCGGCTGCACGTGAGGGGGCATGTTAAGAAATTGAATCCCACATTGCTTGGGAGTGGAATGGGTGATCACTTAATAACATCTGGGGACCTCTCCACTCATTGCCAATTGGTCTTGAGTTGGATATAAAGTTTCTACAAGTTGGATGACGTTATTTCCTCAAAAAACAATGATCGATCTTTAAGTCCACTTTTTTACTGTGAAACAAAACCACCGAACCGATTATTGCCCAACACTCAATTACTCTGAGAAATATATGATCACGATGTGTAGATAATTACCAGAACGGAAAAAACTACAATACACACCATCATATACGAATTTTGTGGCTGATGTTTACGACTTTTTGTCGCTCACTTCATTAGTTTTTGTGGTTCATCTTACGAAAGTGTGTACGGTACACCTTTATGAACTTTGTGGCTTACTTTTATGAATTTTAGTGGCCCAATATATGAGATTTTATGGTTTATATATGAATTTTTGTGGTGTTGTATATGAAAAACTCTATTGAGGAGCACCCCTCTGAGCTCAACTCTCTCAGGTTATCTCTCACCCTCACCACAAGTCTTGCCTTGGGTGAATCCTGATGATGAAACGGTTTTTGAGTATTTAATGAAGTGTCGTGAGCCCAATGAATCTTGTGGCCGGGCACTCTTAAAAATTGAACGAATACCCTAGAACTGGGGAAGTGGGCATCAAATGGAACTAAGAATGTGTAAATGAGAGTGAAAACGTACTTTAGCCTTTGCCACTCTGATGATCTTTGAATCACTCTCCCTTTGACAACCTTTACATAAATAAAACTTCATTATTTTAATTGTTTGTTTTCATCATGTTTTAAAACAGTGAAAGCCATATTTATTATTATATAAATGGTCTTAATCCGATTCAAAATGAAAACAATACGATCGTTTTATTGAAATAATTTTTTCCCCGACCAATAGAAGGTAAAATAGTCATGTATTTTGAAGTACCAATTAATTTTCATCGAAAGAAATTTGGTAGAAAAGTAGATTGGACAAGCTTTCTAACGGTTCAAACTACGAGCGAATTGGAGTTCGGGAGTGTCAGGGGAAAATCCACAAAGTTGGGACTTGTTGTGGCATCTCAAGATGCGCCCGGGGCGCATTTAAATGAGCTTGGGCGTGAAGGATTGCGCCTGAGACGCATTAATACTGCTCAAATTTTGCAGACTTGCCCCGGACAGACCCGAACTCCAATTTGCGCATGGTTTGAACCGTTAGAAAGCTTGTCCAATTTACTTTCTATCCAAAGTAGTTTGGATAAAAAATCATTTGTACATCAAAAGAAGTGACCATTTTACCCTCGATGGATCAAAATATGATTCATTCTGGTAAAACGCGTATATGTTTTTCATTTTAAGTTGGATCAAGACCCATTGTATATAAAAAAATAGAGATTTTAAAGTACTAAAAGATGGCAGAATCAAGCAATAAAAAAAATTTGTGTTTCATTCATGAAAACTAGATAGAAACAAGAAAACTACAAAAATTGCGAAAGCCTATGAGCACCACATGAATCCGTGTATCCCAATTACATTGTAGTAACTGCTGAATTTATTGAGTATCAGATTGCTTAGGATAAAAACCCCCTCTAAATTAGCCCTGTAGATATTTCTCATCCTTTAATAGGGGTCAAGGTTAAATGTCTTTCTTCCTACACTTAAAACATGATGATCAAGATATTTCGATAATATCATTCCTCGGATGAGAAGCCTGGCTAAGTGTTCGACCATGGCTAAATACTTTCTCAAGTTCTCTCTTTCAATAACCGTCTACCACATGGGGAGTGAGACGATCAAAATAATTTTCTAGAGAAAGTCTCTAGACATAGAGAGCCTAACCTGCAGAAACCATTTTGACATCAAATCCTCTATGTCTCATGGTTGTGTAGTGTGTCGAGGATCAAAACTAAACACTCACACACAAATTGAGAGAAACTTAACTATTATTTGATCATACGCAATAACATTACGAAAAACTCTCTTGAGGAGCACCCCTCTGAGCTCGACTCCCTCAGGTTATCTCTCACCCTCACCACAAGTCTTGCCCGGGTGAATCCTGATGATGAAACGGTTTTTGATTATTTGGGGAAGTGTGGTGAGCCCAATGAATCTTGTGGCCAGGCAATGTTACAGAATGAACGAATACCCTAAAACAGGGGATGTGGGCATCAAATGGAACTTCGAATGTGCAAATGAGCGCGAAAACGTAATTTAGCCTTTGTCGCTCTGATGATCTTTGAATCACTCTCCCTTCGACCAACTTTACATAATTAAAAGTTCATAATTTAAATTGTTTGTTTCCATCTTGTTTTAATGCAGCGAAAGCCATATTTATTATTATATAATTGGTCTCAATCCGATTAAAAGTGAAAATAATACGAGCGTTTTATTGAAATAGTTTTTTTCCCGACCAATTGAGGGTAAAATGGTCATGTATTTTGATGTACAAATTAATTTTCATTGAAACCAAATCGGTAGGAAAGTAGATTAGACAAGCTTTCTAACTGTTCAAATCACGAGCGAATTGGAGTTTGGGAGTGTCTGGGGCAAGTCCACAAAGTTGGGACTTGTTGTGCCAATTCAAGATGCGCCCGGGGCGCATTTAAATGCGCGTGGGCTCGAAGGATTGCGCCTGAGACGTATTAATGCTGCTCAAACTTTGCGGACTTGCTCCGGACACCCCGAACTCCAATTTGCGCGTGGTTTGAACCGTTGGAAAGCTTGTCCAATTTACTTTCTATCCAAAGTAGTGTGGATAAAAAATAATTTGTACATCAAAGGAAGTGACCATGTTACCCTCGATGGATCAAAATATGATTCATTCCTGTAAAATGTGTGTATGTTTCTCATTTTAAGTTGGATCAAGGCCCATTGTTTATGAATAAATAGTGATTTTAAAGTACTAAAAGTTGGCAGAATCCAGCCATAAAAAAATTTGCGTTTTGTTCCTGAAAACTGGATAGCAACTGGACAACTACAAAAATCGCCAAAGCCACTAAGGCTAAAACATGTTCTACGTTCGATTTGGTAATCAAGTTACTATTCAAAGTAATTTCTTATTTGCTTAAGTGTTTCACAGTGTTCATAGAGTATCCAAACTTCATCAAAGCGTAGGAAAAACCGTTTCATCGTTGACATTCTCTCAAAGCGGGGCTTAAATATTTTCAAATTCATATTTTGTTGCCTTGCTATAACTTCCAACACAACAAAAATTGAAAATATTTCCAAACGAGAACACCGAAAAGGATTAATAGTATTTTACCCTCAATGGGTCAAAATATGATTCATTCCGGTAAAACATGTGCATGTTTCTCAATTTAAATTGGATAAAGACCCATTATTCATCAATAATTAGTGTTTTACAATACTAAAAGATGGCGGAATCCAACCATAAATGGGAGTTGAATGTACAGTTTCTCTTTCCCCACATTAAACAAAGCGATATTCTTGCTTCTGATTGGTATTTTTTGTGGAAGAATGAATTAATCTGAATGATACATTGTTTGGCAACAACTATAACTGTGTTTTGAATCAGAATGATTGATGTCTATGTGAAATGTTAGTGCATTAGTTATGCCTCTTGGCTGTTTTATGAAAAATTAAATGTCTGTTTCAGTAGTTCATTACATCAAAAAAGAAAAACTGAATGCTCCCAAGGCGCATTACAAAAAGAGGGAAAATAGAATGTGCCCAGGGAGCAATTCAATTGCGCCTGAGAAACATTAACTTGAACCTATGGAACAACAGTTGTAAAGCCGGCTGGCCGAAAAGAAATTCTGGGTGTGCCCGGCCGGTGCGCAACTTAAATGTGCCCTACAAAAGGAGCTCAAAGCAGGATGCACGCTTGAGGGGCATGTGATGCATCTTTTTGCAGTGGTTTTTTTTAGTCCTAGTTACCTAGAGACTATAAAAGGCCAACCTTTAATAAGGATTTTTCAAGCGTAAGAGACACACATGAAGCCAGTACGAAGGGCTTCCAAGATTTCCATCCATGAAGATTTCATTGAACAACTTGGATCGATCTCGAATCAATTACTTCACTGAGGATTTCATATAGAATGTAAAATTACTCATCATCAAATTATTTCTCATCAATCGTGGCATTCTTTTCAAGAATAATTCTTTGAATAAATCGTTGTCAGTTTTTGGTTTTGTTCCAAACTCAAACATTCTTTTCACTTGGTAGGTTTTCTTCAATTGGGTTGGGTACTAATGCTCACACCGTCGCACAGTTCATGGGCTGAAAAGGGAGGGACACTTCCAAGTCGCAACCATATCTAGTTTAACTTTCAACTGCTATTCTTATACTTGTGTGTTGTACCTGTTGTTGTATCAATTAATTAACCTTCTCTTTTTTTGCTAGCAAACGCGGAGGAGGAACCAATACCCGTGAAATCGGCTAGTTCACAGCGTGCTTTAATCCGTGGAGTGGCCTGCAGAAGGTAGGTCTGCACTATTTTTCTCCTTTCATGCTCAACTTGTTGAACTCTATTAGGCTTTGTTTGGATCAAAGATCTTTGATGGGATATATCAAGGGAAATGGAACGATTGAGAAACCAAAGTTTAACGTCAGGCTTTTCACTTCATTTTTCCCTTTGCCTATTCCTCCTTAAATCCATCCAAGAATCCTTGACGCAAACACGTACAGCCTTGATGTGATCTCAAAAGACCCCAAGAGGAAGGTGGGCCTTCCCCCTCAACTGAAACATTCTTAAAAGTTTTTTTTTTTTTGTTGAGATTTTTTCAATGGGTTTTGGCTTAAAATGAGGTGGGTCAGCTGGTAACCTCAATTCAAAACCCAAATTCCTCATTAAAAGACCCACGCTCTGGCTACAATGACGGGTATACTAGTCCTGCTTTCAAAAAATTGTTGCCAAGTGTAATAAAACGCGGCCAAG
The DNA here is from genome assembly GCF_030253575.1 of Rhododendron vialii. Classification (NCBI taxonomy): domain Eukaryota; kingdom Viridiplantae; phylum Streptophyta; class Magnoliopsida; order Ericales; family Ericaceae; genus Rhododendron; species Rhododendron vialii. The sequence goes on from NC_080559.1 coordinate 4,001,408, forward strand.
AGTAATAACAAGCGGCCAATTGTCAAAACAAGCGGCCAGAAGTAATACGAAGCGGCCAAGTGTAATAAAAAGCGGCCAAGTGTAATAAGACGCAGCCAAGTGTCAAAAAAGCGGACAGGAGTAATAAAAAGCGGCCAAGTGTAATAAGAAGCGGCCAAGAGTAATAAGAAGCGGCCAAGTGTAATAAGAAGCGGTCAAGAGTAATAACAAGCGACCTAGTGTCAAAAACAAGCGGCCAAGAGTAATAAAAAGCGGCCAAGTGTAATAATACGCGGCCAAAAGTAATAACAAGCGGCTAGGAGTAATAAGAGCTGCCAAGAGTAATAAGACCGGGCCAAGAGTAATAACAGGCGGCCAAGAGTAATACAATACGGCCAAGTGTAATAAGGCGCGGCCAAGATATCCGAAAAAAAGATCATACACTAAAACGCGTGTTCCGTAACCACGCTTTAAAAATAGTGGCAAGATATCGAAACATGCTGCCAGAAGTAATAAGATGCAGCCAAGATGTCCAAAAACATATCATACGTACACTAATCACGCTTTTACCAGTACTAAGCAAGAAAAAAACGCATGAACAACAACGATTTTAGCTTCATACTTTGTACTATTCAAGCTGTTGTTGAGAGGTGGGATTGAGTTTAAGAACTACGGAGATGTATGAACGACAATGATTTACTAAAGAAGCCAAGAAGGAGCTGCGTTGAAGCTGAAGGTTTGATCCATGGTTTTGCTTCTGGAGATCGATCACACCCTCAAATGCCAGAAATCTATGAGCCTGCCGTGGATGTCATATGTAGGAATGAAATTGTTCTGTTTCCTTTTGAAAGTGCCTCGAGGCCCAAATTTTTTGTTCAAGATTTTTCTCATCTACAAATAAATATGGGCTAACACAAGAACCAATGAACTATGGAGTTTTTTTTTTTTCATCCAGAATTATGGAGTTCACAGTTAGATTTTGCACTTTTGAGCATGTTGGCATGGAATTCAGTGGTTCATTACATCAAAAGACAAAAAAGTGGATGCTCCCAAGTAGCAATTCAAATTGTGCCTGAGGCACATTACAAGAATAGAGAAAATGTGGATGTGCCTAGGCGCAACTTAAATACGCCTGGGGCACACTCGAATTGCACCTGAGGCGCATGTGATGTCGCAAATATTTTTAATTTGTTTTTTTACCTCATTTTTTCTAGTCCGAATTGGCAGGAGACTAAAAAAAGACTATGCTTTAAATATTATGAGGACTGTTAAAGCATAAGAGATACACAAAAAGCCCGTACGAAGTATTTTCAGCTTCTGGGGAGAATGGTAATCATTTTCAAGGTAAAAATTCATGGTTTTGCTACTGAAAATGGACTTTATCACTGGGTTCTCCAAACTTCATTCCTTGGATTCTTATGCAAAGTGCGGGTACATGGATAGAACAGCTCAAATTGTTTAGACAAATTCTCTTTAAGAATAGCACCACTAGTTTCAGAATCATACTCAAAATGCCCTCCATTTGCCCTCCATTTTGAGAATGCCATAGAACTATTCTGGCAAATGGTCAATGGAAGTTTAGAACTAGTGGCTGATATCTTTCTTTTTTTCCTTCTTTTGACGAGTTCTGTGGCTGATATCTCATCTTTAAATGCCTCATCGTTGTGTATACTAATATTGGTGGCTCGATACTCTGGCTGATAGGATGATAAATAGTGCACTCGTGACATGGACATCGGTTATTATTGAGGGCTGTGGAACCCGTGGGCTAGGTTTTGAAGCCCTGCAAATTGTTCGTCAAATGGTGGAAAAAGGACTAGACCAGAAAAGTATTGACCATCGTGAGCTTATTATCTACTTGTAGCCACTCTTGGCCTTCCTTCTAAGTGAAGGCTGTAGAGTCTTTTATGCCATGAAATGGAGATTCGGAATGAAACCCGGTCTAAATCATTACACTTGTATCGTGGATTTGTTGAGTCGGTCTAGGAAGCTCAATGAGGCTTTCGGTATGCTTCTAAAACTAGTGGCTTTTCTATGAGGTAGCATTTGGGGAGCGCTATTAGCAGCCTGTAGAGTTCAATAGGAACAAAAAAAAAAAAGGGGGAATATGCGGCTGAAGGCTCTTGGATTTGGAACCCAATAATGCTTGTTATTACACTTAGTAATGTTCAAGAAATTGTTTACATTTGATGCTTTTTTAGCCTTTTGTTTCTTTTCACTGAAAATTTGAAACTTGGAAATACCTACATGTATGGTAACTATAGAAGTTTTCAAGATCATGTTTTTGCTGACCTTAAAGTTTTCAAGATCATGTTAACTACACTTAAGCAATTGTTTGCCAATTGTCATGTTGGATTGTGACTTTTGATTTCCCATGAAGGCAATAAAAATATTGCATCAACCATTGTCTGGCTCTGCAACTATTTTGCCACAACCATTGCCTACATGACTTCTCTTTGATTTCAAACGAATTAATTTATTTGATAGTTTGGCATAGCTTTTTTTGCTTGGCAAAAGATGATTTTATAAAAGCTCGATAACGGTACATCGAGGGGAAGAAAAAGTGGATAAGCAACCAAAAAAAAATTTGCAAGAAGGGGTACAGGGTACTGTATGTGAAGGATTCGTTTACGAATGCCGTTGTGTTACAACTTATTGTCATGCTTTCAAATATCTTTTCCTTCAACAATATCAGCTGATTAATGATCCACTTACGACTTTCCCAGTGACACAAAGTGAATTTGTATTTGGAACCAGAATTATGGAGTTCATAGTTAAAACATTTTGCCACTTTCGAGCATGTTGGCTTGTTATTCAGTGGTTCAATACATTGAAAGAGAAAAAAGTAAATGCTCCTGAGAAGCAATTCAAATGCGCCTGCGGTGCATTATGAAATGAGAGAAAATAGGATGCACCCGAGGCACATTACGAAAAGAGAGAACATGTGGATGTGCCCGGGAGCAACTTAAATGCGCCTGGGGCACATTGCGACTGGGGCGCATGTGATGCAGCAAATTAATGTTTCTAATTTGTTTCTTAAGTTTTCTAGTCTGAATTGGCAGGCGACTAAAAAAAGGCAATCCTTTGAACATTATAAGGATTGCAAAAGCATAAGAAGGGGACAAGAAGCCCGTATGAAGTTATTCCGTGAGTTCCATCCATGAAGATTTCATTGACATACGTTTTGATTCTCAGGTATACATGATTCATAATTTGTTCTTCAATGCTTTGCAAGTTGTGTAGGAGATCATGGACCCCATAGTTTCCGAACCTTATAAGGATTGTTAAATCAGTTTCAGTTTTACTGATAATCCCAAATCATCCCAGTTTATCCATGCTTATCCTAAACATGTACGCATGATCGATGTAGAAGCATTTCTTATGCTAGACTATGGTGTGACAGGGTGATAAATAGAAAACTTGTGACACAGAAATCAATAATCAAGGGCAGTGGAGCACATGGGCTAGGTTTCGAAGCCCTGCAAATTTTTCGTCAAATGGTGGACGAAGGTATGGAGCCAAATAGTATGACCTTCGATCTTGCCCTTATTATCTGCTTGTAGCAACTCTGGCCTTCTAATTGAAGGTTGTAGAGTCTTTTATGCCATCAGGATTAGAGGTTGAGATTTTGGGCATGGCCTATTAAATGACTCGAACCCAACATAAAGTTATAGGGGCCAGGTTGACAACTTTTTAACTCCAACACGAATATGGTACACTCTGACGAATATGGTATACTTTTTGGGTAAGTTAATTAATGAAAACCAAAGCCAAGTTACAAAAACTACAGAGTACACAGCTTGAAAGAGACCTTAGCCCCGCAATTAAACGGTTGATTCACAATTACACACATATGCATATGTCAAGTCAACTAATTTGGTTCTAGACACGAAGTAGCAAAAGCTTTTGAACTTGGTTTGGGTGGGGTGCGCCAGGTCAAGGCAATAGTGCAACACCAAGACAACGCATGATTGACCCCAGTAGCTTGCTAATGTAGTGGGTCCTCCCCTCAAAAAATTAATTTAATAAGGAGTGAGCGATAGCCCACATATAACATATCAGTATATGGTCATGTTTTCTCTTCTCGTTTTTCTGCTTAGTCAACGTGGGAAACAAACCCCAAAGTAACACACTGGTTTTTTCTGCTTTTTCACATATTTTGCTTGGTTTGTGCCGTCAGCTCAACTCGGTTGTTTGAAGCCTTTGAGCACCTTGTGAATCCGTGTGTCTAACTGCTGAATTTATTGAGTATCAAATTGCTTATTATAAAAATAAATAAATAAACCCTCTAAATTAGCCGTGTAGATAATTGGTTTCCCATCCTTTATTAGGGGTCAAGGTTGAACATCTTGCTACTCTCTTTTTTTCCCTTCCCCTAAAACATGGTGATTCAAGATATTTCGATAATGAGTGCTATGGTTTGCGCAGATTGTACTGATCCAAATGTTTTTTAGACTACATATTTGTGGAGGAATTTATGAACGGGGAGAGAAAAGAGCAAGAAAAATTGATTTATTTAAAGTGTGAGCAGTGATCGCAGATTTGAATTAGGTAGGTGAGCCACACTTCAACTATTCACAATTTGTTATCCAAAGGTACGTACGCATTATTAATAATTACAGTAAAATTTATTTTTCATATCTCATATTATTTGGCTATGCGACAAATCATTGTACTCAACGAAATATATATTAGAAAAGCTTTGGGGTGGTTTAGGCAAGCAGAACCGCACTCCTCTTGTGAACGATACATCTCCTTTTGAACCGAGTTGGATGATGTTATTTCCTCAAAATACAATGATCGATAATTAAGTCCACTTTTTTACCGTGAAACAAAACCAACGAACCGATTATTGCCCAGCACTCAAATACTCTGAGAAATATATGATCATGATGTGTAGATAATTACTAGAACGGAAAAAACTACAATACACACCATCATATACGAATTTTGTGGCTGATTTTTACGACTTTTTGTAGCCTACTTTATTAGTTTTTGTGGCTCATCTTACGAAAGTGTGTATGGAACACCTTTATGAATTTTGTGGCTTACTTTTATGAATTTTTGTGGCCCAATACATGAGATTTTATGGTTTATATATGAATTTTTGTGATGTTGTATACGAAAAACACTCTTGAGGAGCATCCCTCTGAGGTCGACTCCCTCAGGTTATCTCTCACCCACACCACAAGTCGTGCCTTGGGTGAATCCTGAAGATGAAACGGTTTTTGAGTACTTAATGAAGTGTCGTGAGCCCAATGAATCTTGTGGCCGGGCACCCATACAGAATGAACGAATACCCTAGAACTGGGGATGTGGGCATCAAATGGAACTAAGAATGTGTAAATGAGAGCGAAAACATACTTTAGCATTTGTCGCTCTGATGATCTTTGAATCACTCTCCCATTGACAACCTTTGCATAAATAAAACTTCATTTTTTTAATTGTTCGTTTTCATCATGTTTTAATACAGTGAAAGCCTTATTTATTAGTATTATATAAATGGTCTTAATACGATTCAAAATGAAAACAATACAAGAATTTTATTGAAATAATTTTTTTCCCGACCAATTGAGGGTAAAATGGTCACATATTTTGATGTACAAATAAATTTTCGTCGAAACTAATTCGGTAGGAAAGTAGATTGGACAAGCTTTCTAACGGTTCAAACGACGAGCGAATTGGAGTTCGGGAGTGTCTGGGGCAAGTCCGCAAAGTTGGGACTTGTTGTGGCATTTCAAGATGCGCCTGGGGTCGAAGGATTGCGCCTGAGACGCATTAATGCTGCTCAAACTTTGCGGACCTGCCCCGGACACCCCTGAACTTCAATTTGTGCATGCTTTGAACCGTTAGAAAGCTTGTCCAATTTACTTTCTATCCAAAGTAGTTTGGATAAAAAAAAATCATTTGTACATCAAATGAAGTGACCATTTTACCCTCGATGGGCCAAAATATGATTCATTCCGGTAAAACGCGTGTATGTTTCTCATTTTAAGTTGGATCAAGACCCATTGTATATGAATAAATAGAGATTTTAAAGTACTAAAAGATGGCGGAATCCAACCATAAAAATAATTTGTGTTTCATTCATGAAAACTGGATAGAAACAAGACAACTACAAAAATCGACGAACCCTATGAGCACCTTGGGAATCCATGTATCCCAATTACATTGTAGTAACTGTTGAATTTATAGAGTATCAGATTGCTTAGGATAAACCAACCCCCCCCCCCCCCCCCCCCCCCCCCCCAAATTAGCCCTGTAGATAGATCGTTTCCCATCCTTTAATAGGGATCAAGATATTTCGATAATGAGCGCTATATCATTCCTCGGATGAGAAGCCTGGCCAGGTGTTTGACCAAGGCTAAATACTTTCTCAAGTTCTCTCTGTCAGTAACTGTCTACCGTGTGAGAGGAACAAAATAATTTTCTAGGGATAATCTCTAGACATAGAGAGGCTAACCTGCAAAAACCTTGTTGACAGCAAATCCTCTATGTCTCATGGTTTTGTAGTGCATCGAGGATCAAAACCAAACACTCACACATAAATTGAGAGAAACTTAATTATTATAGGATCATACGCAATAACATTACGAAAAACTCTCTTGAGGAACACCCCTCTGAGCTCGACTCCCTCGGGTTATCTCACAACCTCACCACAAGTCTTGCCTTGGGTGAATCCTGATGATGAAACGGTTTTTGATTTTTTGGTGAAGTTTGGTGAGCCCAATGAATATTGTGGCCGGGCACTCTTAAAAAATGAACGAATACCCTAGAACTGGGGATGTGGGCATCAAATGGGACTTAGAATGTGCAAATGAGCTCAAAGACATACTTTAGCCATTGTCGCTCTGATGATCTTTGAATCACTCTCCCTTCGACCAACTTTACATAAATAAAAGTTCATTATTTTAATTGTTCATTTCCATCATGTTTTAATACAGTGAAAGCCATATTTATTATTATATAATTGGTCTTAATCCGATTAAAAATGAAAATAATAGGAGGGTTTAATTGAAATAATTTTTTTCCTGACCAATTGAGGGTAAAATGGTCATGTATATTGATGTACAAATTAATTTTCATCGAAACCAATTCAGAAGGAAAGTAGATCGGACAAGCTTTCTAACGGTTCAAACCACGAGGGAATTGGAGTTCGGGAGTGTCTGTGGCAAGTCGCAAAGTTGAGACTTGTTGTCGCATTTCATGATGCGCCCGGGGCGCATTTAAATGCGCCTGGGCTCGAAAGACTGCGCTTGAGACGCATTAATGCTACTCAAACTTTGCGGGCTTGTCCCGAACACCCCCGAACTCCAATTTGCGCGTGGTTTGAACCGTTAGAAAGCTTGTCCAATTTACTTTCTATCCAAATTTGTTTGGATAAAAAATTATTTGTACATCAAAGGAAGTGACCATTTTACCCTCGATGGGTCAAAATATGATTCATTCCGGTAAAATGCGTGTATGTTTCTCATTTTAAGTTGGATCAAGACCCATTGTATAAGAATAAATAGAGATTTTAAAGTACTAAAAGATGGCAGAATCCAGCCATAAAAAAATTTGTGTTTCATTCATGAAAACTGGATAGAAACAAGACAACTACAAAAATCGCCAAAGCCTATGAGCGCCTCGTGAATCCATGTATCCCAATTACATTGTAGTAACTGCTGAATTCATTGAGTATCAGATTGCTTAGGATAAACCCCCCCCCCCCCCCCCCCCCCCCCGCCCCCCCCCCCCCCCCCCCCCCCTTAAATTAGCCCTGTAGATAGATGGTTTCCCATCATTTAATAGGGGTCAAGGTTGAACGTCTTTCTTCCTTCTCTTAAAACATGATGATCAAGATATTTCGATAATGAGCGCTATATCATTCCTTGGATGAGAAGCCTGGCTAGGTGTTCGACCATGGCTAAATACTTTCTCAATTTCTCTTTCAGTAACCATCTACCGTGTGAGAGGAACAAAATAATTTTCTTGGGAAAGTCTCTAGACATAGAGAGGCTAACCTGCAGAAACCTTGTTGATAGCAAATACTCTATGTCTCATGGTTGTGTAGTGCTTCGAGGATCAAAACCGAACACTCACACATAAATTGAGAGAAACTTAACTATTATAGGATCATATGCAATAACATTACAAAAAACTCTCTTGAGGAGCACCCCTCTAAGCTCGACTCCCTGAGGTTATCTCTAAACCTCACCACAAGTCTTGCCTTGGGTGAATCCTGATGATGAAACGGTTTTTGATTATTTGGTGAAGTGTGGTGAGCCCAATGAATCTTGTGGCCGGGCACTCTTACAGAATGAACGAATACCCTAGAACTGGGGATGTGGGCATCAAATGGAACTTAGAATGTGTAAATGGCGCAAAAATATACTTTAGCCTTTGTCGCTCTGATGATCTTTGAATCACTCTCCCTTTGACTACCTTTACATAAATAAAACTTCATTATTTTAATTGTTCGTTTCCATCATGTTTTAATACAGTGAAAGCCTTATTTATTATTATATAATTGGTCTTAATCCGTTTCAAAATGAAAACAATACGAGCATTTTATTGAAATAATTTTTTTTCAGACCAATTGAGGGTAAAATGGTCATGTATTTTCATGTACAAATTAATTTTCATCGAAACGAATTCAGTAGGAAAGTAGATTGGACAAGCTTCTAACGGTTCAAACCACGAGCGAATTGGAGTTCGGGAGTGTCTGGGGCCAGTCTGCAAAGTTGGGACTTGTTGTGGCATTTCAAGATGCGTCCGGGCCGCATTTAAATGTGCCTGGGCGCGAAGGGTTGCGCCCGAGACACATTAGTGCTGCTCAAAGTTTGCGGACTTGCCCCGTACACCCCCGAACTCCAATTTGCGCGTGGTTTGAACCATAAGAAAACTTGTCCAATTTACTTTCTATCCCAAGTTGTTTGGATAAAAAAAATTCCTTTGTAATCAAATGAAGTGACCATTTTACCCTCAATGGGTCAAAATATAATTTATTCCAGTAAAACTCGTGTATGTTTCTCTTTTTAAATTGGATCAATACCCATTATATATCAATAAATAGTATTTTTAAAGTACTAAAAGATGGCGGAATCCAGCCATAAAAATATTTGCGTTTCATTCATGAAAACTGGGTAGAAACAAGACAACTACAAAAATTGTCAAAGCCATCAAGGCTAAAACACGTTCTACGTTTGGGGTTGGTAATCAAATTACTAATTCTAAGGTACTTCTTCTTTGCTTAAGGCTTCGTTTGTTAGGGCATAAAATATTTTACCTATTTTTTGGTGTTTGATTGTGTAAAAAACTAGGAAAACATTTTACATGTAAAACATTTTCCATCAATTGGATGAAAATGACTTACCCTCAAATCTTCCGTAAGTTATTTTCCGAAATGAACCCGCTACATTCTACTGCAATTCTCACTGCTCAATTTCCTCGATCGTCAGTCTTGACTCACGTAGAATTCCAATATTCTCAGATCTCTCTACCGTTTAAGACCCCCCCCCCCCCCCCACTCTCTACACTATTTTGTTGATTTCTGAAAATATTTTCAAGTGCTAACCAAACACCGGAAAATAAAAGTTTGAAGTTTGTTTTCTGAAAAAACTTTTGACATGGAAAATATTTTACATTGTAAAACATTTTACATTGAAAAAAACGGAGCCTTAAGTGTTTTAGAGTGTTCATACAGTATGAACACTTAATCAAAGCGTAGGAAAGAAAAACTGTTTCTTCATTGACATTCGCTCAAAGTGGGGCTTAAATATTTTTAAATTTAAATTAAGGTGTCTTGCTAAAACTAACACAATGAAAATTGAGAATATTTCCAAACGAGAACACCGAAAAGGATGGACAGTATTTTCTATATTTCAGTCTACTGTCACCACAGTACAGTGCTGCCACAATGGATTCCTAACATTCTCTTTTCAGGAAAATTTTCTGTAAACCAAGTTCATTCTAGGTGCTTATTGACTAGCTAGCAGATTAATGACTGTTGTATCGAAGTAATAGGTAGGAGTTGGAGCTTTCGTTTCCTCAAATAAGTTCTATTTTTCGCATACGTTTTGCTTGAACGCAAGTGATACTGTAAATCTGTTTTGTGGAACATTGTTGCGTATGCGAATAATTCGTTCGCAAACTATGCAATGTTACGACTTATCGTCATGCTTTCAGATGTCTTTAACTTCAATAACGGAGTTGAATCCTCACAAGATCAGCTGATTGATGATCCACTAATTACCACTTTCCCAGGTGAAAGGAAGTTAACATACATATATCTAAACTTCCTCTTCTAACTCTCTGTATTTTCTTATAAATGAGGAAGTGAATATTTGTCTCAATAATCAAAGCCCATGTGGATTCAGGTTTAAGCGATTCGGCTTTTTTGCCATTCGGGCAAATACGACAAATGGGAGTTGAACATATAGTTTCTCTTTCCCCACATTGAACCAAGCGATATACTTGCTACTGGTTGGTATTTTGTTCGGAAGAATGAATCTGAATGATGCATTGTCTGGCAACTATAATGTGTTTTGATTCAGAATGATGGATGTCTGTGTGAAATATTGGTGCATTTGGTTATGCCTCTTGGCTGTTTCGTAAAAAACTGAATGTCAATTTCAGTAGTTCATTACATCAAAAAAAGAAAAATCGAATGCTCCCAAGGCGCATTACAAAATGAGAAAAAATAGGATGCACCCAGTGAGCAATTCAATTGCTCCTGCAACGCATTACAAAAAAGGAGAAATTCTGGGTGAGCCCGGGGCGCAACTTAAATGCACCTTACGAGAAGAGTGCAAATCAGGATGCACGCCCATGGAGTAATTCAAATAAGCCTGAGGCGCGCGTGATGTATCTTTCGTTAGTCATAGTTGGCTGGAGACTATAAAAGGCCAGCCTTGATCGATGTTGGGAAGCTATTTCTTTTGTCGTTTTGCGTCTGACAAAGGATAGACCACACGGTTAGCATACTGAGCGCGCGGCTCTGTCAAGAATAATTCGTTGTCAGTTTTGTTCCAAACTCAAACGTTCTTTTCACTTGGTAGGTTTTCTTCAGTTGGCTTGTGGTACGAATGCTCACACGGTTGATGGGCTGAAAAAGGAGGGACTCTTCCAAATCGCAACCATATCTAATTATAACTTTCAACTTCTAACCTCGTACGTGTGTTGTACCTTTTGTTTTGTCAATTAACGTTCTCTCCTTTTTAGCTAGTAAACGCGGAGGAAGAGCCAATACCAGTGAAATCGGCTAGTTCACAGAATCCGTCGAGTGGCCTGCAGAAAGAAGGTCTGCGCTATTCTTCTCCTTTCATGCTCAACTTGTTGAACTCTATTAGGCTTTGTTTGGATCAAAGATCTTTGATGGGATATATCAAGGGGAATGGAACGATTGAGAAACCAAAGTTTAACGTCAGGCTTTTCACTTTTCCAGTCGGCCTTTTAAACTACAAACCAGTCGGTGGAGAATCCATCTAGAGCCTCAACAATCCATTGAGGAAGCAGAATTTGTATTTGGAACCAGAATTATAGAGTTCACAGCTAAAACATTTTGCACTTTTGAGCATGTTGGCATGGAATTCAGTGGTTCATTACATCAAACAAGAAAAAAGTGAATGTTCCCGAGGAGCAATTCAGAGGCGCATTACGAAATGAGAGAAAATAGGATGCGCCCGGGGCGCGTTCAATTGCTCGTAAGGCATATTACAAAAAGAGAGAAAATATGAACGGGCCCGAGAGCAACTTAAATGCGCCTCAGGCGCATGTGATGCAGCGAAGTGAATGCTCTCGAGGAGAAAATAGGATGCGCCCGGGGCGTGTTCAATTGCTCCTGAGGCACATTACCAAAGGACAGAAATTCTGGATGCGCCCGGGCGCAAATTAAATGCGCCTGGAGCGCACTCGAATTGCGCCCGAGGAGCATGTGATATATGCAGCAAAGTGAATGCTCCCGAGGAGCCCGGGGAACAATTCTCAGGCGCATTACGAAATGATAGAAAATAAGATGCGCCCGGGGCACGTTCAATTGCGCCCGAGGCACATTACAAAAAGAGGGCACATTACAAAAAGAGAGAAAATATGGATGTGCCCGGGCGCAACTTAAATGCGCCTGGCTCACACCCGAATTGCGCCTGAGGCGCATGGGATGCAGCAAATATTTTTAATTTGTTTTTTTACTGAGTTTTTCTTGTCCGAATTGGGAAGAGACTAAAAAAAGGCAATCCTTTAAACATTATAAGGATAGTTAAAGCATAAGAGAGGCACAAGAAGCCCGTACAAAGTGATTCCGTGAGTTCCATCAATCCATGAAGACTTCATTGACATAATATTTTGATTTGCAAGTATATATACATGATTCAAAAGTTTAGAAATGGTTGAAAAATGCAAGTAATATGTGGTTCTTGGACCTGGGTGCAGTGTGCTCGTGCTTTTCATGGAGCTCTCGATCTATCTTGGGCCTAAAAAAGTGATCAAACTTTTGTATTTTTGGGGTCTGAAGATCATAACTACAAGAAAACTACTCACAAAATGAACTAACTAAAAGTCTTTCGTATTTTTGGGGTTGGTTTGTATTTTCTTTTGGGTAAGTTAAATTCATGAAAACCAAAACCATGCTACGAAAACTAGAGTTCACAACTTGAGAACTACAGAGTTCAGAACAGACCCACTAAAACATACTGATAGGGAAAGAGACCTTAGCCCCGCAATTAAATAGTTGAAAAAATTATCAATTACACACATCTGCAGATGTCAAGCTAACTAATTTGGTTCTAGACACAAAGTAGCAGAAACCGTAACTTTGTTTGGGTGGGGTGTGCCAGGTCAAGGCAATAGTGCAACACAAAGGCAATGCATGAGAGGCCGCCCCATTAGCAAGCTAATATAGTGGGCCCTCCCTCTAAAAAATTTATTTATTAATTTAATAAAGAGTGAGCCGATTGCCGACATATCAGATATATTAAACTAATAAGAATAGATACTACACTTGATCTTAGCCAGAAGGTCGAGAAAGGTATGTCTTCTCTTTTCTTGGCCTGCCTATTTTATAGTCTTATTTTCTCTCTTTGTTTTTCTGCTTAGTCGATGTGGGAAAAAAACCCCAAAGTAACAAATTGGGTTTTGCTGCTTTTGCACATATTCTGCTTGGTTTGTGCTGTCAGTTCTACATGGTTGTTTGAAGCCTTTGAGCACCTAGTGAGTCCTTGTATCCACCATTTACATTGTAACTGCTTAATCTCTTGAGTATCAGATTGCTTGGGATAAAAAAAAACCCCTCGTAATTAGCCGTCTAGATATCTAAATTAGCCCTCTAAATTGCCCAATAATGAGTTCAATACGCAGCTCTGTATAGCTTAGAATGTGATTGAGTTGGTTCTGGCTTCAGGAAGTCTTTGCTACCCTTTGAGTTCCCTTTGTTTTTTTCTTAATGAAAAGCAACTTACTGAAACAAACTTGTACTAAAGTTCATTGAGTGGACTTGTGCAGTGCGTCGAGGATCAAAACCAAACACTCACACACAAATTGAGAGAAACTTAACTATTATTGGATCATACGCAATAACATTACAAAAAAAAAACTCTCCAGAGAGCTCAACTCCGGCCCTCTGGTTATCTCTCATCACCCTCACCACAACTCTCGCCTTGGTTAATCCTGATGATGAAACGGTTTATGATAATTTAATGAAGTGTGGAAAGCCCAATGAACCTTGTGGACACTCTTACAGAATGAATGAGTACTCTAGAACTAGGGATGTGAGCATCGAATGGAGCTTAGAATGTGTAAATGGGCACAAAAATATAGTTTAGCCTTTGTCGCTCCGATGATCTTTGAATGGTCTCCCTTCGACGAACTTTTCATAAATAAACTTCATTAATTTAATTGTTTGTTTCCATAATACTGTGAAAACCTTATTCATCATTATATAATTGGTTTTAATTTGATTTAAAATGAATACGATACAAGCGTTTTATTGAAATAATGTGTTTTTCAACCAATTGAGGGTAAAATGGTCATGTATTTTGATGTGCAAATTATTTTTCATCGAAACCAATTCAGTAGGAAAGTGGATTGGACAAGCTTTCTAATGGTTCAAACCACGAGCGAATTGGAGTTCGCGAGTGTCTGGGGCAAGTCCGCAAAGTTGGGATTTGTTGTGCCATTTCAAGATGCGCCCGGGGCACAATGAAATGCGCCTGGGCGGGAAGGATTGCGCCAGAGACGCATTAATGCTGCTCAAACTTTGCGGACTTGCCCCGGACACCAATTTGCGCGTGGTTTGAACTGTTAGAAAGCTTATCCAATTTTCTTTCTATCCCAAGTAGCTTGGATAAAATATCATTTGTACATCAATTGAAGTGATCATTTTACCCTCGATGGGTCAAAATATGATTCATTCCGGTAAAACGCGTGTATGTTTCTCATTTTAAATTGGATAAAGACCCATTATACATCAATAACTAGTGTTTTAAAGTACTAAAAGATGGCGAAATCCAACCATATATGGGAGTTGAACGTACAGTTTCTCTTTCCCCACATTAAACCAAGCGATATTCTTGCTTCTGATTGGTATTTTTTGTGGAGGAATGAATTAATCTGAATGATACATTGTTTGGCAACAACTATAACTGTGTTTTGAATCAGAATGATTGATGTCTATGTGAAATGTTGGTGCATTAATTATGCCTCTTGGCTGTTTTATGAAAAACTGAATGCTCCCAAGGCGCATTACGAAAAGAGGAAAAATAGGATGTGCTCAGGGAGCAACTCAGTTGCACCTGAGAAACATGAACTTGAACCTATGGAACAACAGTTGTAAAGCCGGCTGGCCGAAAAGAAATTCTGGGTGTGCCCGGCTGGTGCGCAACTTAAATGTGCCTTACAAAAGGAGCGCAAAACAGGATGCACGCCAGGGGCGCAATTCAAATGCACCTAAGGCGCATGTGATGCATTTTTGCAGTGGTTTTTTTTAGTCCTAGTTACCTGGAGACTATAAAAGGCCAACCTTTAATAAGGATTTTTTAAGCAAAAGAGACACACAAGAAGCCAGTACGATGGGCTTCCAAGAGTTCCATCCATGAAGATTTCATTGAACAACTTGAATCGATCTCGAATCAATTACTTCACCGAGGATTTCATAGAGAATGTAAAATTTCTCATCATCAAATTATTTCTCATCAATGGTGGCATTCTTTTCAAGAATAATTCATTGAATAAATCGTTGTCAGTTTTTGGTTTTGTTCCAAACTCAAACATTCTTTTCACTTGGTAGGTTTTCTTCAATTGGCTTGTGGTACTAATGCTCACACCGTTGCACGGTTGATGAGCTGAAAAGGGAGGGACACTTCCAAGTCGCAACCGTATCTAGTTTAACTTTCAACTTCTATTCTTATACTTGTGTGTTGTACCTGTTGTTGTATCAATTAACCTTCTCCTTTTTTGCTAGCAAACGCGGAGGAACCAATACCCATGAACCAATACCCATGAAATCGGCCTGCAGAAGGAAGGTCTGCACTATTTTTTTCCTTTCATGCTCAACTTGTTGAACTCTATTAGGCTTTGTATGGATCAAAGATCTTTTATGGGATATATCAAGGGGAATGGATCCGGAATGATTGAGAAACCAAAGTTTAACGTCAGGCTTTTCCCTTTGCCTGTTCCACCTTAAATCCATCCAAGAATCCTTGACCCAAATATGCCTTGATGTGATTTAAACTTGGTTTGGATGGGGTGCACCAAGTCAAGGCGACACTCAAAAGACCCCAAGAGCAAGGTGGGCCTTCCCCCTCAAAAAATTAATTTAGTATCATATCAGCTGATTGGTGATCCACTTACAAACTAATAGGGAAAGAGACCTTAGCCAACTAATTTGATTCTTGACACAAAGTAGCAAAAACCTTTGAACTTGGTTTGGGTAGGGTGCGCCAAGCCAAGGCAGTAGTGCAACACCAAGGTGACGCATGAGATTTTTGGGCCAACTGAAACATTCTTAAAAGTTTTTTTTTTGTTGAGATTTTTTCAATGGGTTTTGGCTTAAAATGAGGTGGGCCAGCTAGTAAGCTCAATTCAGTCCACTAAGTCCTAGAGGCACACTTCAAAACCCAAATTCTTCTTTAGATGCCCCTTGCTCCGGCCACGATGACGGGTATACTAGTCCCGCTTTCAGAAAATCGAGGCCAAATGTCAAAACAAGCAACCAATAGTAATAAGAAGCGGCCAAGTGTAATAAAACTCGGCCAAGAGTAATAACAAGCAACCAAGTGTCAAAACAAGCGGCCAGTAGTAATAAGTAGTGGCCAAGAGTAATAAAAAGCGGCCAAGTGTAATAAGAAGCAGCCATGAGTAATAAGAAGCGGCCAGGAGTAATAAGAAGCGGCCAAGAGTAATAACAAACGGCCAAGAGTTATGCGATGCGGCCAAGTGTAATAAGATGCGGCCAAGATGTCCGAAAACAGATCATACACTAAAACGTGTGTTTCATAACCACGCTTTAAAAAATAGTGGCCAGATGTCAAAACATGCTGCCAAGAGTAATAAGATGTGGCCAAGATGTCTGAAAATAGATCATACGTACACTGATCACACTTTTACCAATAGTAAGCAAGAAGAAAACACATGAACAACAATGATTTGAGCTTCATACTTTGTACGGTTCAAGTTGTTGTTGAGAGGTGGGATGGAGTTGAAGAACTACGGAGATGTATGAACGACAATGATTTACTGAAGAAGCCGGGAAGGAGCTACGTTGAAACCGAAGGTTTGATCCATGGTTTTGCTTCTGGAGATCGATCACAGGCTCAAATGCCAGAAATCTATGAGCCCGGTCATGGATGTCATATGTACGAATGAAATTGTTCTGTTTCCCTTTGAAATTGCCATGAGGCCCTAATTTTGTGTTCAAGATTTGTTTTATATACAAATAAATATGGTCTAACACAAGAACCAATGAACTATAGAGTTTTTTTTTTGTTGATCCGTTATTATGGAGTTCACAGTTAGATTTTTCACTTTTGAGAATAATGGCATGGAATTCAGTGGTTCATTACATCAAAAGAGAAAAAAGTGAATGCTCCTGAGTAGCAATTCAAATTGCGCCTAAGGCACATTACAAGAAGAGAGAAAATGTGGATGCACCCGTGCGCAACTTAAATACGCCTAGGGTACACTCGAATTGCGCCTGAGGTGCATGTGATGCAGCAAATATTTTTAATTTGTTTTTTTACCTCACTTTTTCTAGTCCGATTTGGAAGGAGACTAAAAAAAGACAACCCTTTAAACATTAAAAGGATGGTTAAAGCATAAGAGAGACACAAGAAGCCCGTACGAAGTATTTTCAGTTTCTGGGGAGAATGGTAATCATTTTCAAGGCAAAAATTGCATGGTTTTGCTACTGAAAATGGACTTTATCATTGTGTTCTCCAAACCTCATTCCTTGGATTTTTATGCAAAGTGCGGGTACATGGATAGAACAGCTCAAATTGTTTAAACAAATTCTCTTTAAGAATAGCACCACTAGTTTCAGAATTATACTCAAAATGCGCTCCATTTTGAGAATGCCATAGAGTTGTTTCGGCAAATGGGCAATGGAAGTCTAGAACCAGTTTATTGGACAGTTTAGCATAGCTCTTTTTTTGCTTGGCAAAAGATGATTTTATAAAAGCTCGATAAGGGTACATCGAGGGAAAGAAAAAGTGGATAAGCAACAAAAAAAAATTTGCAGGAAGGGTATTGGTTACTGTATGTGAAGGATTCGTTTACAAATTCCGTTGTGTTACAACTTATTGTCATGCTTTCAAATAGCTTTTCCTTCAACAATATCAGCTGATTAATGAGCCACGTACAACTTTCCCCAGTGACACAAAGTGAATTTGTATTTGGAACCAGAATTATGGAGTTCACAGTTAAAACATTTTGCCACTTTCGAGCATGTTGGCTTGGAATTCAGTGGTTCATTACATTGAAAGAGAAAAAAGTGAATGCTACTGAGGAGCAATTCAAATGTGCCTGAGACGCCTGGGCACAAAGGAATGCGCCAGAGGCGCATTAATACTGTATAACATGTCAAACTTTGCGTACTTGCCCCGGATACCCCCGAACTCCAATTTTCTCGTGTTCTGAGCCATTAGAAAGCTTGTCCAATTTGCTTTCTAGCCCAAGTAGTTTGGATAAAAAATTGTTTGTACATCTAATGAAGTGACCATTTTACCCTCGATGGGTCAAAAATATGATTCATTCCTGTAAAACGTTTGTATGTTTCTCATTTTAAATTGGATAAAGACGTCAATAAATAGTATTTTTAAAGTACTAAAAGATGGCGGAATCCAAACATAAATGGGAGTTGAACGTACAGTTTCTCTTTCCCCACATTGAACCAAGCGATATTCTTGCTTCTGATTGGTATTTTTTGTGGAAGAATGAATCTGAATGATACATTGTTTGGCAACAACTATAACTGTTTTTTGAATCAGAATGATTGATGTCTATGTGAAATGTTGGTGCATTGGTTATGCCTCTTGGCTGTTTTATGAAAAACTGAATGTCTATTTCAGTAGTTCATTACATCAAAAAAGAAAAACCAAATCTTCCCAAGGCAAATTACAAAAAGAGGGAAAATAGGATGTGCCCAAGGAGCAATTCAATTGTGCTTGTGACACATTACAAAAAAGAAGAAATTTTGGGTGCAGCCGGCCGGCTGGGGTGGAACGTAAATGTGCCTTATAAAAAAAGTGCAAAGCAGGATGCACGCCTGGGGGCAATCCAAATGCGCCTGAGGCGCATGTGATACATCTTTTTGCAATGGTTTTTTTTAGTCCTAGTTGCCTGGATACTATAAAAGGCCAACCTTTAATAAGGATTTTGAAAGCAAAAGGGACTCAAAAGAAGCCAGTACGAAGGGCTTCCTAGAGTTCTGACCGCGTCGTACCGTGTCAAAAATATATTTATAAAACCTTGGAGTTAACTACTACTCCATAGAATAGTGGTCAAGACCGAGTGTCGATCCGCAGGGACAGTGAGGTTGAATTACTTTAAGTCCCATTAATTTGAAGAGAAAAAGATTTGAATAGTTTGACTTCAGAAAACTAATTAATTAAGAAAGCTAGTAATTATTTGCTTTGAAAACTGATGAGAAAAAGACCTAGGGTTTCAAATCCACCCCGACCACGTAAAAACGATATGCATAGGCTAGGTTTAACATTCGGATCATTAAAGACTATCGTTAGAGCTTGCAATCCCTTCCGATAATCGTCAAGAAGATAATTGAGTTGTTAAAAGGCATAGATTATCCCATAGCACAGACCGTCTCACTAGCCCGATTTGGCCGCCTAACGGCACGATCCGTCTTACGAGCATAATCTATCTCAGAACTCCAACCACAATCAAAGAATACCATTGTTTAACTCCGTATTTAAAACCGCGAATATAAATACGGAACAGATTAAAAGTATTAAAATCATTCTATAAAACTGAAACGAGTTCTAGTTAAACAATCGATCCAAATATTAAAACCTAAACCTATACATATACAAAGTTACTTGGCACGGTGCTTCATCTTCTCCCTAGGGAATGGGATTAGCCGGCCATGGGCTTAATGATGTTCCCCAATTTCTTTTCCGTGACGTCCTGCCGTTTCTTCGAACAAGGTCAAAGGCTGCCGTCCAGCCTTTCCTGATTTTCTCCTTCGTCAGTAGGTTTCCACCCCCTTATATAGATTTTGAACCATTAATTACATAAGAGGCCCATGGACCTTAGGTAACTACGAATAAATCATTCAATTTTGAATCACTTTGCTCTTTAACCCCAAACTTCATTAAACTCTCGTTTTTATCCAAAATCTTAGATAACGATCTCAAGCAACCTGTAAACACAAAAAAAGACAAAGTAAATATAAGTAAGATAAATAAATGACTAACGAATGTAGTTTAGAGGGCCAAAATATCAATATTTCGACACTTATCAAGTTCCATCCATGAAGATTTCATTGAACAACTTGGATCGATCTCCAATCAAATTACTTCACTAAGGATTTCATATAGAATGTAAAATTACTCATCATCAAATTATTTCTCATCAATGGCGGCATTCTTTTCAAGAATAATTCGTTGAATAAATCGTTGTCAGTTTTTGGTTTTGTTCCAAACTCAAACGTTCTTTTCACTTGGTAGGCTTTCTTCAATTGGCTTGTGGTACTAATGCTCATTATGCTCACACCGTCGAACGGTTCATGGGCTGAAAGGGAGGGACACTTCCAAGTCGCAAACCGTATCTAGTATTACTTTCAACTTCTATTCTCATACTTGTGTGTTGTACCTGTTGTAACGTTGTATCAATGAACCTTCTCCTTTTTTGCTAGCAAACGCGGAGGAGGAACCAATACCCGTGAAATCGGCTAGTTCGCAGCATGCTTTAATCCGTGGAGTGGCCTGCAGAAGGAAGGTCTGCACTATTTTTCTCCTTTCATGGTCAACTTGTTTAACTCTATTAGGCTTTGTTTGGATCAAAGATCTTTGATGGGATATATCAAGGGGAATGGAATTGTTGAGAAACCAAAGTTTAACGTCGGGCTTTTCACTTCATTTTTCCCTCTGCTTATTCCTCCTTAAATCCATCGAAGAATCCTTGACCCAAACACGTACATACAGCCTTGATGTAATTTAAACTTGGTTTGGATGGGATGCACCAGGCCAAGACGACACTCAAAAGACCCCAAGAGCAAGGTGGGCCTTCCCCTCAAAAAATTAATTTTGTATCATGTCAGCTGATTAATGATCCACTTACAAACTAATAGGGAAAGAGACCTTAGCCAACTAATTTGGTTCTTGACACAAAGTAGCAAAAACCTTTGAACTTGGTTTGGGTGGGGTGTGTCAGGCCAAAGCAGTAGTGCAACACCAAGGCGACGCACGAGAGACCCCAGTAGCTTGCTACTGTAATGGGCCCTCCCAATATTTAATTTAATAAAAAGTGAGTCATGAGCCAATGGCCCACATATCAGATATTAAACTAATAAAAACAAATATTACACTTGATCTTAGCCAGAAAGCCGAGAAAGGTATACTTTCTTTTCTGTTGGGCTGCTTGTTTTACAATCACTTTCTGTCTCCTCTTTTTTCTACTTAGTCAATGCGGGAAACAAACCGCAAACTGGGTTTTGCACATTTTGCTTCGTTTGTGCCGTCAGTTTGAACCTTTGATCACCACGTGAGTCCTTGTGCCCCAATTACAGTTGTAACTGCTGAATTTAGTAAGCATCAGATTGTTTAGGAAAAAAAAAACTCTTATTAGGCATGTGGATACCTGATTTTTCATCCTTTTAGGGGTCTAGGTTGAACGTCTTTTTTTTTTCTCAGCGAAAGTTATTAATGTCAAATAGCTAAATTAACACCTTGGAGGGGAGTAGAACTCCCAACTT
This sequence comes from Rhododendron vialii, assembly GCF_030253575.1. Lineage (NCBI taxonomy): Eukaryota > Viridiplantae > Streptophyta > Magnoliopsida > Ericales > Ericaceae > Rhododendron > Rhododendron vialii. The sequence goes on from NC_080559.1 coordinate 4,022,787, forward strand.
CCTTTTTCCTAGCACTTAAAGCACATCCCATTGATGTTGTTTAGCCAAAGGCCTCGTGGCCGGTCGAACGTCTTGCCACTCTCTTTTTTCTTTCCCCTAAAACATTGTGATCAAGATATAGTTTGAGCGCCTTAGTTTGAATTTAGATTACGTACATATTTGTGGAGGTATTTATGAATGGGTAGAGAAAAGGGCAAGAAGATATATCTAATGATGCAGTAAATTGATTTATTTCAAGGATGAGCAGCGAGCATGGGCTTTGATTAGGTAGGTGAGCCATACTTAGTTATTCAACACTCCGGAGTATCATATAAAATTTCTATCTAGCATTTTTAATAAACTATGTAGCAAATTTTAAAATTAAAAAAAAAAAAAGAGTACAGAATTTTTAGAGAAAGAGTACGAAATTTTTTTTATAAAAAAAAAAAAACAAGTTCAATTTGTCTCTACTAATTTCTTCTCAAAACTTTTCTCCTCTCTATTAGTAGTAAGTTCCAAACAGAGTTTACTCGATCTGCAGCTATAACGTTTTCGGCTCTTCGTGAACTATCAAGACCACTCTCCGTCTAGTTCCCAACATTTGTTCGCCTCTTCATGGCCGCATGCGTTCTCTCTTCTCTTCTCTCTCCTCCTATCCCTCATTCCTCCATTCCTCGCTCAGAAAACCTCCTTTTGCACTTCACGCCCATCACTTGAAATCCTACCACCACCACCTCCTCACTCCACTATTCCCTTCTTCTTCAGTCCTACACTTATGCGAAGACCTTCAAACCCTCAAAAAGTTCCACGCTTCTCTCATAATTTCGAACTGTTACAAACCCATTTCAATAGCTTCAAAACTTATACCCCTTTATGCCCAGTTTGATGACCTCAACAGTGCTAGTTCAGTTTTTGAAGCCGTCCAAGAATTCAGTAATACTCTTATCTGGAATTCAATAATCAAGGCCCATGTTGATTCGGGTTCCAGCGATTCGGCTTTTTTTCTATATAGGCAAATGAGAAAAATGGGTGTTGAGCATGACAGTTTCACCTTCCCCATATTGAAAAAAGCGATATTGTTGATTCCGAATGGGGTTTTGGTAGGGAGAATGATTCATTGTTTGGCAACTAAAATGGGTTTTCAATCAGACGTGTATTTCTGCAATACAATGATGGATGTGTATGTGAAATGTGGGTGCATTGGTTATGCTTGTCGGGTGTTTGATGAAATGTCTGAAAGGGATTTGGTGTCTTGGACTACGGTGATTTCGGGTTATGTTTACGAAAGAAATGTAACTGATGCTTTTGAATTGTTCCGTGAAATGCGATTGGAGTTGGAACCCGGTCCAGTGACGGTGGTGGTCATGTTGCAAGTGTGTTGTTCTTATAGAAGACTGGTTGAAGGGAGGCAATTGCATTCTTATGTGATGAAAAGAGGGTTTCCGATTACAGGTTCTCTTCAGAATTCGATTTTGAAAATGTACAGTAATGCGGGTAGCATCAATGAGGTAGAAATCTTTTTCAGTGAAATTGAGAGAAGGGATGTTGTTTCGTGGAATATCTTGATTTCGTGGTACATCTCAAGAAAGGATATTATGGAAGTTGACAAGTGCTTTAACAAAATGCAAGGTGAAATAAGGCCTAGCAGTGAGACATTGACCTTGGTTATTTCAGCTTCTGGGAAAAATGGTGATCTTTTTCAGGGCAAAAGATTGCATGGTGTTGCTATTAAAAGTGGACTTTATGACAATGTTCTTCAAACTTCATTGTTGGATTTTTATGCGAAGTGTGGAGACATGGAGGTAGCAGCTCAAATTTTTGGAGAAATTCCCTTTAAGAATAACATTACTTGGAGTGCTATGATATCAGGTCTCATTGATGGAGGGCATTTTGAGGATGCCATAGAACTATTCCGGCAAATGCGCAACGGAAGTACAGAACCTATGGCTGAAATCTTTAAAAGCCTTGTCGTTATGTATACCCATATGGGCGCGCTGAAACTGGGTAAAGGAATCCACGCTTACCTTATCAAGAATTTACTTTCTAATTCCCCTGAAGAAGATACTCCCTTAGAAACCTCTATCTTAAACATGTACGCAAGAAGTGGAAGCATTTCTTATGCTAGAATATGCTTTGATAGGATGGTCAATAGAGATCTTGTGACATGGACGTCGATGATTGAGGGCTGTGGAGCCCATGGGCTAGGTTTTGAGGCCCTGCAACTTTTTCATCAAATGGTGGAAGAAGGCATAGAGCCAAATAGTGTGACCTTCTTGAGCTTATTATCTGCCTGTAGCCACTCTGGCCTTCTGAGTGAAGGTTGTGGTGTCTTTTATGCCATGAAATGGAGATTTGGAATGGAACCCGATCTGAATCATTACACTTGTGTCGTGGATTTGTTAGGTCGATCTGGGAAGCTCAAAGAGGCATTAGCTATAATTCTGAAACTAGTGGCTTTCTCAGATGGTAGGATTTGGGGCGCACTATTTGCAGCCTGTAAAGTTCATGGGAACCAAAAACTAGGGGAATATGCAGCAAAAAGGCTCTTGGATTTGGAACCCAGTAATGCCGGCTATTGCACTTTACTTAGTAACATTCAAGCTGTTGATGAAAGGTGGGATGAAGTCGAAGAAGCGCGGAGACGTATGAAAGACAACGATTTGATGAAGAAGCCCGGGTGGAGCTGCGTCGAAGCCAATGGATTGATCCATGGTTTTGTGTCTTGTGATCGGTTACATCCACAAATTGTCGAAATTTACGAGACAGTGGATGTTTTAAGCAGGAAAATGCATGAAGTTGGTTGTAAATTGAATAGCTGATTTCTTGAGCTATTGAATTACCCTAACTTTCATCGAGGAATTCAATCGAACAAGAACACATTTACTGTAATTTTCCATTTTGATTGCACCCAGATGACATAGATGTTAACCATGCAAGGTTTTACTATTTCGCTAGCTAAACAATGTTTACTCCCAAAACATTTGAACTACCCCGTGTACACGAGTTTATCCACGCATATCCTTTCACAAAACATTTTTCAATCCAAACATGGAATACGGTGTCGTCTTCTCTCTTCTTCTTTTTTATCAATAGTCAAGCATCGCATATCATTTCAAAGGCCCAACAACACTTACAACACAAGGGTAAACACCGTGGAAATTAGTTTATCCACTAATGTGCATCATCCCTTCTTTGCAAATGAAACCTATACGTTCAAATTTACACAATCAATCAAATCAGCAGTTCCAACTCTTCTAATGCGGAATTATTTCCTCAACATTTCATGAATGCACAATGCCCCTCCCGACCAATTCGGTCATGAGCTCATAAGTTTCATTTCCGAATCCTTCTTAGGTTCATATGTACACTTTAGGATTCAATTTAGAACACATTTTTAGGTAGTGCATTGGAGATGCTCTCTTGTCAAGTAATTATTCGATGGTCTTGAGACACTGTCGCGTGATTTCTCAACACCCTTTTTCACCACACATTCATGTGATATACAGAGTACATAACACTTTTTCCTAAGCCTCACGAAAACATATAGTGAAAAGAGTGTGGTGACACCGCCACATGGCTAAAAAAAATTCCATCTATTGTCTCTCTTCGTCAATGAACGAAGCTCTTTTGGATTTAACTACAGTACTAAAATATGTGTACTTGCACGCAGTGGTGAACCGAGGAATTTGACACGGCGGGGGCACCAATTTTCTTTGTAACGCCAAAATATATGAGTTACAATTAAACACGTTCACACCCAAAAAAAAATTTACCATTCATGATAATGTAATAATTTAAAAGCATATATGCATTTTAATAATAAGCTACTAGGGCAAATTTGGGCACCTCGACTATATGTGTTAAAACAAAATTATCATGTTTATCATCTATTTTCCTATTATTAACTCTACAAGTACAAGTTTCAAGGATCAAAAATGAACAAATACAATGTACGAGTTCATATTGAGCACTACACAAATGATTGGAAACGTTGGGGAGTGGGAGAAACCTTGGTTGTGAAAGAGTTTTAGTGGATTTTGAAAAAAAAAAAAACCTTCCGAGTGCGGGGAATCAAACTAAAGCGGTTTCTTTCTTAAGCATGTTGCTTACCATTGCACCAAACTTCAACTTATTGCACATGTTAGCATATATACACATATATACAAACACGTACACACAAAATCGGGAAATTTTTTTTTTAAAAAAAAAAAGCGTGGAGGCACATGACCCCACGTGCCCCATGATGGATCCGCCCTTGCTTGAACACACTATACTACAAACTACAAGTTGACTTTGTTTCCCACACATTGCAACTTGATGCCGGAGAAAGCATTCATTGGGTCCATCCGTTTGAATAGAGTGAAAGGGATAGAAAATGCAAAAATAATAATAATAATATTCATTGGGTCCATCCGTTTGAATAGAGTGAAAGGGATAGAAAATGCAAAAATAATAATAATAATATGAACTCTTTTTCAAAGTTTGATTAGCATGAAAATGGTAGAAAGTGCCAAAAAATAAATTTTCTTGTACAACTTATTTAAGCATGGTTTTTTTTTTTTTTTTTGATCCGTATTTAAGCATGGTTACATAGCTTTCATTTGCTTACTAAAAACACAAGAAAAATTTATTTTCCCATGAAGATTGACATCTCTTATGACACTTACCATTATGCCTACAATTTTCTTACAAGATTCTGACAAAATTTTCATTTCAATCAAACACACAGAGAAGAAAATAAATTTTCTTTTCACTTTCTAGTATAAATTCCTTTCTAAACAAACGGACCACAAAAAAATAGATTCCATTCGAAATATCTCATGCTTCTTGCTATAAATAGGGGAAGGCCAGTGGCTAGGCCTCCAAGTAAGATTCACAAGTGGAAGAAAGAGAGAGAATGGGAGACGAGGGAAAGAGCTCAGAAACAAATTCATTTACTAGTGCAATTACACTAAACCAAATAGGAGTGGCCCAAGTCCCTCGCCGTTTTGTTCTGCCTCCCTCCGAACGACCAGGCCGCAGCCTCCGCTTGAACCCCTCCACCACCACCACCCCCTTACCCGTTATAGACATTTCCTCCCTCCACAACCCTTCACTTAGGCCTCGGGTCATCGAGGAAATCCATGTGGCCTGCAAGGAACTCAGTTTCTTCCAGGTATCCTTTACAGAGTTACCATGATGCCTGTGCCGTTCCTGCCAGACATTAGAAAGAATAATGAGAAAAGAAGTTTTGTTTTTCAGTTGTATCCCCAGATACAACAATCGAATTCCACAATAGCATAAACCACGCAAAAGATCTAAGTTAACTAATACGGACAACCTATGCTAAATCATAGCTGTGTGAATTGCAGGGGCAGAGGCAAGTGGGAATGCTCTTTACAAAGAAAAAATTGTCTTCAAAATTCTTTTTCCCCCTTGCCTCTTCATAATGTTTTCTTTTCTTGAACATTATTCGTCGTAGTATTATTCTATATCTAGGTTTGGCTCTAATGAGAAGCTCATTAAGTTCTTGAAAAGTAAGTCAAAGTTGGAGCATGAAGAGAGGTTTGTTTACTGAAGATAGAACTAACTTGTATTGTACTCCGAAAAAGCTTAAGCTGTTCAAGGATGGGAACTATTTGTCTTCAACACGTACTGCTTTTCCTTCTACGACCCTAAGTACATTATGTGTGTGATGATTAAGATCTGAAAAAAAAAAATGTATCAAGTTAACGAATATGATATTATGTGTAATCTACTTGCAAGCATGCATTAATGCAATGTTATCGTCTAAGTTTACATAAAAACTTGCATATGTTAACAGGTGATTAACCATGGGATTCCCTCAACGTATGTTAATGATGCCATAGACACTGCAACAGAGTTCTTTAACTTGCCTAGTGAGGAGAAAATGCATCTCGCATCTGCTGATGTTCATAAGCCAGTAAGGTACGGCACAAGTCTGAATCATGTTGAAGACGAAGTCCAGTTTTGGAGAGACTTCATCAAGCATTACTCTTATCCCATCTCCACCTGGATCCATCTGTGGCCTTCAAACCCCCCAAGCTACAAGTAGGTTTTTCTTGAAGAAAGCTTGATGTTTTCCATTATGCGAACTAGTTTTAGAAGCAAATTAAAGATTCTAAGGGGGGAAATTTAGTCTCCTACAAATCACCAGGCAATCAATACACTATATATTATCATGTTACTAACTAATGCATGTGATTTTCTTTGAAATTATGAAGAAGACATGGCAATGACCAATATCTAAAGTTAGTGGTAGATAAACAGATACTGTCCAAAGAAACAAAAAAATCACACTTGCATAGGGCTGTCCACGGGTCGGGGTCGGGTTGGACCCGACCCGACCTTGGTCGGATTGCCGAAATGACCACCCGAGACTGACCGAAACACTGGTCAGGCTCCGACCGAAACGTGGTCAGGTTGGAGATATCGGGTTCGATCGGGTCATCAGATTTTAAAAAAGAAAAAAGAAGAAGCTACAGAAATGTTAGGAGAGAGAGAGAGAGATCGAAACTCATAATCACATTCACACAAATCAGCTCCCAATCACGATTAACAACATAATATTTCAAAATCACCATTCAAAATCACAGATCTACACACCTTTTTCCTAAAAATCAAATTTTTTTCCAAAATTACAGTGGCCCAGAGGTGGTGAAGGAGGCGACGGCTGGCGGAGGAGGAATCGGGCAAGGTAGGCCCAGGCGGCTGGGAATGATTGCGACGAGGACGAGGTGGAGCTGCCGCTGTTGTTGGCGGAGGAGTGGTGGGGAAGCTGGCGTTTGGTCTTGTCATCGTCATCTTGTAAGGGGACTCCATTTCATAGAGAGAGAGAGAGAGAGAAGCAATGGAGGTGCAAGGGTGTGGTCCTGGTGGCGTGCGAGACGAAGAAGAGTCGAGGTGGAGGAGAGGGGTTGAAAGAGAGAACAGAAGACGGCGAGATGCGGATTGAATGGAGTAAAATTGGGGATTTTTTTTCGTTTTATACATCTGATTTCGGTCGGTCGGGTCACCCGAAAAATTATATGGTGTCACCCGACACCCAACCGACTAAATCAAAAATCCGACAAAAACAACCCGAATCCGACCCAAATGACTGATCAAATCCGTCCGTTGTGTCTATTTTCGGGTCGGGTGGATGGACAGCCCTACACTCGCGTGGTATTGCCCTACCAAATTAGAAAACATATCATTACAGCACATCTTCAACAACCTGTAAAATTTAGTTGAATGAATCATTTTTCTACACTAACTGTGCTTTTCTCCAACAGGGAGAAAATGGGAAACTATGCAAAGGCCGTGAGAGCATTACAAAAGCAACTAATGGAAGCAGTTCTTCAGAGCTTAGGGCTAAACGCAGATTACCTACATGAAGACTTCGAAAAAGGCTCGCAAGTTATGGCTGTCAACTGCTACCCGGCTTGTCCTGAACCAGACCTAGCCCTAGGAATTCCACCTCACTCAGATTATGGGTCCCTCACGATTTTAATCCAAAGCCAACCAGGACTCCAAATCATGGACAAGAATAACAATTGGCACCCAGTTCCGCTCATTGAAGGGGCACTAGTAGTCCAGGTGGGAGATCAAATGGAAGTGATGAGCAATGGAAGGTACAAGAGTGTTCTGCACAGAGCAACTTTGAACAAGGAGAGGACACGGATTTCAATCGCCAGCCTTCATAGCCTAGCTTTGGAGAAGAAAGTTGGACCGGCACCTGAGCTGATAGATGATGAACACCCCTTGGCCTACAATGAAGGCAGCTTGAAAAGTTTTCTTGACCATATTTCTGGTAATGATGCTAGGAAGAAGGGCAGGTATATTGACACGTTGAAGAGGAGTCCATGAAGCCTTGCCTGAAATTAGGAAAGTGCATGCATGGAATAAAGTTAGTGATTTCTACCATATGATAGTGATTTCTGCTTATGGTTATTGACTATCCTGAAAACATTACTTACTTTTGCAACTACATATAAACAATCAAAAAAGGAAAATCAAGAATCTCTAGTATTGTCTCATCTTGTTACTTCTCTCAGATCACATACAAATGTGATAATTCACCATCCTAAATTCATGTCGTTATGGATAGTGAAATGAAAAGCTATGGAGTCAATACATAATGAAGGATGAGAAACCATCACTTGACCTACAAAACTAATCCTTCCTAAAGTCAGGACGGGCTACTATTGCTTCAGGTTGTTTTGGTCCTTTTCCTGTTAAAGCTGCCTAAATATAGTTCTTACTCCGAATAACCTGGTTTATAGGGCAATAATCACCTGAGAACATATAAGACAGGCCAATATTGCTTCAGGCTGTTTTGGTCCTTTTCCGGTTAAAGCTGCCTAAATATAGTTCTTACTCCGAATAACCTGGTTTATAGTGAACTAATCACCTTAGAACATATAAAGACTTTTTAAATGAAATTTAGTACGTACATAAATACAAGCTTGTAAAACTTAGTCAACAGACATCCAAAATCAAAGGGTTGAAGCCGTTAAGGCTTTCAATTGGGTGCAATGCAAATAGGTCAAATTGCCCAAATCCATTAGTAGTTACAGCTTCCTATCTATGGAAAAACAACCATAAAATTTGATACTGACCGTGTTAAAGCAATGACATGCTTCTGTTTAGTCTTCCACAACAAAAATGGATGAGGGATTGGTTCTGGTGCCCCCTATCTCATGTTTTTCAACCTCTATGCCTTCAGCTTTATAATGACAGAATATCTTAAACTTCAAGGTGAGCCTAGTAATCTAATCTTCTATAAACCAAAACTACCATTATAAGTTCACAATAAAACTCGTTATTTTCCTTTGCAACTCCCCCGCAACTCCACAAATAAAACCAACCTACAATGTTAGGGAAATGTTGAAATTTTTTTCCTTCAATTGATAACTCTCTGATTGTGTCCATATTTTCTTCCAAATGTTAAAACTGATATTTCGTTCTCATATTTGGGTCCCATAACTTGTGGAACAAACTTTTTTTTTTGATCAACTTGTGAAACAAACTAACAAAGCATTTCATTCGGTTTCACCTCCTAAGACCCTCTGCATCCCGTACCTTTTAATTGACTCAGTTCCAAATTCCACATAAAAGTCCTCTAGACTCGCTCCACTCCTTGACTCAATGTCGTACGACTCGTACCAGATTGAGTGCTACTCTCTTTGACTCAATGTCGTAGCAGATTGAGTTCTACTAAAATTGTTAACCAAATCATGGAAAAACGAAACTTTCATCTACAACTATGTCATCGATGAAAACTTCTATTCACATTTATACTTAAACCTCAGATTTCAGTGAAAACAATAATGCAAGGGACACAACAACGGGCCACAACACCAACCACACCCGCCTGCATGGCACTGCATGATTGGTGAATACAAAGTAGTTTCAAAGGGGCCATTCTCCCTTGGAAAGTAGTTTCAAAGTGGGTTTTCTCCATTTACCGTTATAAAGTGTTTCAAAGTGGTTGTTCTCCGTTGGAAAATAGTTCAAAGTGATTGCTCTCCCTTTACCAACCATGCAGTCCAACGAAGACGGGTGTGGTTGGTATTGTGGCCCGTTGTTGTGTACCTAGCATTATTGATTCTCTTATGCTTCACATAGGATACTTCCCAATAATTCCTTTTTCAGAAATCTTTAACGAATCGTGATTACACGGAAGATCTTGAACCTAAAAATTGAGATTCAATTTCAAAAATCATCATGTTTCCCCAAATCAAAATATTTCAATCAGACAATTGAACTTAAACTTTAAGTCAATAATAACAACTTATTGGACTCTTAACTTAAACCCTAGTCTCAATTTGCTTCATAGAATTGTAAGAGAGAGGAAACTTACATTGTAGTATTCAATCGACTCACAAACTCGCTCGCTCCCACTCCGGGCCCATGCGTGTGTGGTTATTATCAAACCCTAGTCTCAATTTGCGCGAGTGGACTCACAAACCCTAGTCTCAATTTGCGTCTGTCTCTCATTCTCTCCATTGAAGCTCGCTTTTTTCTCGGTTTTGAGAGAGAGAGAGAGAGATTTTGCAACTCGGTGGATGGTGGCGCGTTAGTCTGTGACGCCGTAAAAGTAAGGCTCTCTCTGGAACTTGGGGATGAATGTGGAAAAGCAAAGAAAATACGAGTAATTAAGAAGAATATGAGAGGGAAAGTTAAAAGAGAAAATGAAAGGAAAAATTGAGTTTGCCTTTGAAATTTTCTCATCCTTTTTCTTTCCATCCCCAAATTTTAAACAAAGCCTAATTGTGGTTATTATCAATCTAGACACCGCTCGGTTTAAATTTTGAGAGAGATTTTTGGAGTAATAAGTAAAAATAGAAATTGGGGGATGGTGTTGTGCAAAGGTGTGTGTAGCACCATATTGCACACCTTCGATCCGTCAGATCGTGCATCCAACGATTCGAATCTCATTTCAGCAATAAACTGTTAGAAGATGCACAGCACGATATTGTGCACCTCACTGCAAAGCACCAATCCAAAATCCCGAAGATAGATAGAGGAATTAGAGTAATAATTAAATAAAAAACTTATTGGAACCGTGCACACAGAGAAAGAATTGTGTCCAAAGCAAACATAAGTTGGGTTTTTTTTTTTTTTTTATCTCCCCCTCTTCCTCTATGTATTCAACAATAATATAATACATACAACAATCCAAACACATCAAGCACAATGTCTCACATACATGAGAACCCACATGTATGTAAAAAATTATGTTTGATGTTGTGTTTAGATTGTTGTGTAAACAACATTCTTGCTATACCAAAGCTTGATTTCCCTAATGGTGGCACTCTTGTGATGCCATTTGACATGTCAAGGGTTCAAGTCATGGTACCTGCACTCACATCAAAAAAACATTCTTGCTATGCACGTGCTTTGTTGTGAGGGAGAGGGAGAGAGGTGAACAGATGTGAAGGTTTTTTCACGACGTGGCCTTTTGTAGTTCACATGTGACAAAAGGGACGTGAAGTGAAATAGACGAAATTGCCCTTCATGGCGAAATTACAATTATGTCCAACTGAACAACACCGCATGTCCCCCAATCAGGGGATAAAATTGGACTAAAACTGGGTTTAGACACCAATTTCACCGACTGCCTCTTTTTATATAGGTTTAGGAGTAGGTGGAATAAATTTTCGCAAAAGAACGCTGTTGTGAAACATCAAAATAGAATTATATTAATGTTCGGATCCTCATTAATTTGGGTTTGGAGATTAACTTTCGTTAATTCGAAGCAGAGATGGATGGTAAAAGTAACGTTGGGGAGGGATTGTTCAATTGGTATTGGCTGAGACTTAAGGGGTTCTTTCTCTTAAGGTCTCAGATTCAATATTTTTTTCTTGCCAGCAACTCTTAGGCCACCTATCTCACTCCATGAGTAAGTGTGTAAAACGTATGCGGGAGAGGCTGTAGAAATTAGTCCAAAATGTACGCAATCTAATTCGAGACACCCTGCATTACCAAATAAAAAATAAAAAATGTTCCGTTGGGAATCAGAACGGGAACTAAGACAAAAGATTGAACTCTTTTTTTTAAACTAAAAATACTCTTTACAACTTGAGTCAAAAGAAATACAAGAGTGATAGTTCTTTACAAAACGAGGATACAAACCTGATAACCGAAACTCGGGTGCAACTCTATGTAAAGCACAAATTTTATTTTTTGAGTTGTTGCATTGTTGGCCGGCAAGTCAGCTACCTTGATATAGCAAAAAGTGTCCTGCACCGAGGAAAACTTAAAAATCAGAACTTGAACCTCCTGAAGCATCATGTTGAGCTGACCTGCTTGGACCGGCTTCCTAAACAAAGCATTGTACACAAATACTGAATCAGCTTCAACAATAAGATGAGCAAACCTGAAACGACGGTGCAACCCACAATTCATCACGCACAGCCCACGTTTCTGTCATCATGTTTGGGCGGTGCGTTCCGAAATTGGATGGGTCACTTTGTTTTGGGTTATCATGAACGAGTTCGTATCAATGGTAATAATAACCACCCCATAGTTTTAAAAATGATCGTTACGTAGCAATTTTTTGAACATCCGATACTGCTACACTCCGCTATATCGGTGTTATCCCAAATTCAAACCGTATCAGTTCTCGCTACGTATCACCTTGTATCTAATTTTTTGCCCCTTACATGACTGCTACAACTGCAATAGTTGCTTCGGCGCAAAAGAAAACAATTTTAAAAATCCACAACTGTCGCATCTCGAATCTCGCTACGTATCATTCAATAATCCCGCTACCATTATTTAAAACATGATATTCCATCTGCCTTGCTTCTTTGTCATTTAGTTCAGGCTGGCTCCGTCGTCGTTATCAGGCCGGCTCCGTCTTCGTCGCTCTAGGCATAGCATGCATGGGTTTGTGTCCTGACGAGGTCGTAGTTTCTTGGGACGGAGGTAGCAGTTGGTGTCGCTGTATGGTGGGGTGTGGCTGCTGTGGTGATTGAGGTTTCGGGCCGCAGTCTTGATCGGCGTTTTTTGGGCGGTTGAATTTAAGGGTGTAGGTCTATTGTAGGTTTTGGTTTTGTTCATATTTTCATTTCTTCCTGTTTCTCTCTTCCTCTGTGGGGGCTTCCCTTACCCCTACATGGGTGTTTTGTTGGTCAATTGTCTGGTATTGTGCTAATTAGAGATATGCTCCATCTGTTTTGGACATTTGATTGTGTGAGGTCCTGAATGTTTTGCGTGGTGTTTAGGCCCCTTTTGTGGTTGCTATATTCTCTTAAGATGGCTGCCCATTCTCTGTATTCTCTTTGTTATTATCAATGAAGTATATATCCTATCATTCGACCAAAAAAAAAAAAAAGACCAACTCTTTCTCTCTGTACACAGTTCCCAATAAGGTTTTCTCCCCAATTATTACTTTAGTTTTTCTATTTATATCTCTCCCCTCGTTATCCCAAAAATCTACCTTAAAATTCAAACAAAACAAAAAAAAAATTAAAAATTAGCAATGTTGATCCAATAAATGGCATGATCAAAACTAAAAACTTTCTAAAGTTAGCAGTGTTGGTCCAATAAATAGCTCATAACAGTATAACCAAACTTAGTAATTTATTAACCAATAATTGAATTTTGGCATTTGAATAACCAACTAGCAACCTATTCTATTTGAATAGCCAAATTTAAGGAAATCACACTCTTTTTTTCTTTTTCTCTCTCTTTCAATCACTATCAATTAATGGGTCCATTTACTTATATTTATTCTCATCTCTTTCTATCTCTCTATACTAAAATTGAGTTTTGATTATGGATCATCTTGAAACTTCACATTGTTATGCTTTGCTCAATTCGCATTTTGAAAAAAAAAATCTCAACTCAAAAAATACTCATTACCCCTATTTTTACTAGTCATTTCTCTCTTCATTTATTACTACTATCTTCAATTATTATTTTTATTTCTATCTCTATTTCTCTTCATTCATTATCAATTAATGGGTCCATTTACTTATATTTATTCTCATCTCTTTCTATCTCTCTATACTAAAATTGAGTTGTGATTATGGATCATCGTGAAACTTCACATTGTTATGCTTTGCTCAGTTCGCATTTTGAAAAAAAAAATCTCAACTCAAAAAATACTCATTACCCCTACTTCTACTAGTCATTTCTCTCTTCATTTATTACCACTATCTTCAATTATTATTTTCATTTCTATCTCTGTCTCTCTCCATTCATTATCTCTACTTTTGATCATTACTCTCATTTCTCTCTTCACTCATAACCCAAAAAAAAATTTCAAAAACTCATCCAAATACAGCATTAATTTTAGCAATTCTCAAATAGATAACCAAAATATTTAGTGATAAATTTTGATTACCCAATTTTTGTTATCTCATTGGAGATATCCTAATACATATCCGGTTAATCCTTTCCTCGACTTTTTGGTCGACGCACGTTCATATATACTGAGTATAATCAGAACTGTCCTCTTTTTAGAACTTTTCGCGAAGATTAGTCGCGTCGAAAATTATGTTCAACAGGCATCGATTGATAGGTCTTCTGAAACCATTTATGTTGGAAGAAACAAAAATCAAAACGCTTTATCGGGAGTTTGGGTTTGTGTGTGTGTGTTTAAAGGATTCACTCTACCTCTTCCCAGTTAGCAATTGCCTAGATGAGTTTGGTAGGTAAAATTACCTTCTTGCCCTCCCTCAAAAAAAAAAAGGCATTATCAAGACTTATTTTACATAAATATTATTCGAAAACATTGCAATTATTCGGTGAGTCAAATTTTTTGCGTGGATCATATTGTTTAAGAAGTTATTGAAAATGAAAGATTTTTTGCGTGAACACTTTTAGGATTTTTTTCATTTTTGTCATTACTCAAAAAAAATTCTATTTTGTTAGTTTTGTGCCAAATTTTTGTGAGTTATTGATTTATCTTGATGAGAAAAATTAAAAAAATTAAAAAAAAAGTATTTTACCCAAATATTTTGAGAAAAACCATTTTTCAGCAAAAAAAAAAAAGTGGGACTCTGGGAGGATTCTACGATTCTAATGCTTTGTTTGGATGGAATTTAAAAAAAAAAATCATCTCAAAAAACACTCATTACTTATACTTTTAATCATTACTCTTATTTTTCTCTTTTCTCTTCAATCATTATTATCATTTTTCTCTCTATCTCTCTTAACTCATTAACTTTATCTCTAATTATTACCTTAAGTTTTTTGTTTCACTCATTACCCAAAAATCAAAGTCAAAAATTTTCAAAACATCATTCATACAAGTCAAAGTTTTCTTTTACTGTATCTTCTTTTTTTTTTTTGTTGGCGGAAGATGCTCTTATCTTATGACTCTAATCTCGAGATCGAGAGAGGGAAGTGTCATAGAGAATGAGAGAGAGGGAGAGACAAGTGTCTCATAGACAATGAGAGAGGGAGACAAGTGTCATAGGCGGAAATGGAGAGTGAAACAAGTGTCATGGACTGGTACATAAACCTAGTAGGCCCCAGTCCGGTTGGGAGAGCCTACTCTCTTGTTTTTGTCATACAGTAGCAGCAGTTTATTAGTCAACGTATGATTCCGAGACTATAACTTATGATTCCGAGACTATTCATAGCCTTCAACCTCAAATATGCTATCCGTGGTGCTCGAAGTTATGTCACCACTAGGGACAGCCTAATTACGGAGGGAGGTTCTGTTCGGTTTGGATTTGAGAGAGATTTTTGGGTGTGAACAGAAAAAGACAAATATAAATGAGAGTAATAGTGAGAAAGAAAACTTGGTGAAAATCGTACGCAGAAAAAAGGGTTGGTTTTTTAAGTCTTCAACACTTGACTTCAAATTGAAAATGTCAAATTTTATTTGAAAGTTTATGTGGCATTTTGGCATCTTAGATTTAATATTAAAATCTCTTCTCCAATCCTTACACCAAACTCTATTTATTTAAAAAAAAAAAAAAAAAACTCAAACAAGTAGTACAAAGAGATTTTAAACTTTTTAACAATAGCTTTTTACCTTCAACGGTTACTTTTTGAAATTTAGCATGAGATAGGGTAGCTGTCAAAATTGGCATATAGAAAGTTGATGTCAAAGCCACATCAGCTTTGACATGAGTGAAGACAGATGAGTTAGAAGGCGAGTTGATACCAAAAGTAATCATTGCTCCGTCCACCGTATGTTTGAAACTCCAAACCGAACTCAGTTGTGCCAACAGGGACATGGGGTTCTACGCTGTCATAAAACGTGGGGCACCCTGATCCAAGTATGACAAACGGTTGATTTGGGTGATAAAAATAAGGGCAAATTATTTTGCCACTAACTTTTTTGTTAACGTCACTTTCCTTTACAGGGAAGTGGTGTTAACAAAAATAGAGTGATAAAATCAGCAGTCAAAATAAAATGTTGTTTTGCAAAAAATTATTCCACAAATGGAAATATGAAAATCCAGAAGCTGGTTGCATTGATTTGCAATTGAGAGTTTACATTAGTGGTTAACTTATGCAGAATAATTTTTTAGGTTTGTTTTTATTCAAATTTTTTTTGCATTTATTAGTATTACGCTAAATTTTTATGTGATATGAGTAAGGACAAGAGGAATCGAAAAAGTAAAAAATTTTAACTTTTACACAAGTATTTTTGGAAATATCCAAAGAAAATCTTAAAAAGTTTAGTTTTTGAAAATTTTCTTGAATATTTCTCAAAATACTTGTTTAAAAGTCATAATTTTTTGTTTTTCCGATTTCTCTCGTCCTTACTTGCTCATATCACATAAAAATTTGGGATAAAACTAACAAATGTAAAAAAAAAAAATTGAATAAGGATAAAATTAAAAACTTATAGTGCATAAGTTAATCACTAGCGTGGACGAAGCTGAATCTACTGTAAAAAACAAAAACAAGATCATCACCGTGAACCTCGAATTCAGCTACTTTATAGGAGTGCCATTTTTTCAACTTATATGAATCTAACCTTCCAAAATCTGCTAATAATAGTAAACAATAACTTTTTAAAGGATAAAATTCTAAAAATCTGCTCTTCTTTTGGATTTCTCATTAGTGGGTGACTGTGTATTTAATTATATTTCATCCAAGTGTAAGTTGATAAGATCACTCATTTTTTCCAATAGTATTTATTATCATTTTCATTGCAATTTTTGGAACTCTCTTTGTAATTATATAGATATAGATATATACATTACAATGGTGGGTTTTTAGTTGTTATGTTTGTTTTTCTTTTCTTTAGTCGAGAGGAATCGACGAAAGAGAGAGAAAAGAAGAAGCAAACATAACAATTGAAATTTTTCATGAAATTATCCATGAATTCAGGCAAATTCATGTACCATATCAATCTTCTTTTTGTTTTTAAGCCGGTGGAATTTATGTGTGACAATTGCAGAAGCATTCTAGTATTGGAGTGTTTCCGGTAGTGAAAAATTTATAGATTTTTATTCGTGGTTAAAAAATTGTTAAGTGTTTTTAGTAGTGAATAAATTGTTGAGAAATGTCAAGTTGTTTCCGGTAGTGAAAAAGGTTTTGATGGGTATGTGAGTGAAAAAGTGGTTGAATTGGTAACAAACTTTTTTTGTTAGCGAAAACTAGTTGATAAAAAGCGTTAAATTTTTATTGTTTTTTTTAGTAAAAACGAGATGATAAAATACTTTAAATTTTTAATAGTTTTTGTTAGTGGAAACGGACCTTAGTTTGAAACTAAGGGCTTGTTTAATAACTTAAATTCAGCACTTAAAGCTGAATCAATTAAGTAATAAGTGATTCATTAGGTTTGATAACGACATTATACATTGCTTAACAAATTAAGTGTTACTTAAAATGTAGACTAAAAAATTGAAAAAAAATAAGTAGTTTTGAATTACTTAATTCTGACTGAATTCTTGTGTACTTGCATTTAATCACCACTTCGTCACCACCACCACCACTTCACCACCACTCCTCCACCACCACCACCACACCCCTACCACCACCACCACTTCACCACCACCACCACACCCCCTATCACTTCACCACCACCACCACAAATGTCACCATTGCACAACTATCGCTCCACCGACACTACTCACTGTCACCATTACACCATCACACCACCACCGCCACCATCACCATTACACCACCGCCACTACCACCACCACTCATTGCCACCGTTACATCACCATCACTCTACCACCACCATTACACCACTATCGCCAGCACTCCAACATCCACCACCACCACCACCACTGTCGCCACCACTCCATCACCATTCCACCATTATTATAAGTACATTATGACCATTAGTGAAATTAAAATTAATTTATCTTTTTTTAATTCAGTGCTTAATATGTTTACTAAACAGCTTTTCAGCTTAAAAAATTCAGCATTCATCTTTCAGTACTTAATTTTTCAGCATTCAGTTTCAGTTTTCAGTTTTATCAAATAGGCCCTAATACTACTACCTGTTACACACACTTGGCAATTACTTTTACAGCGTCACAGACAAAACCGCCCGCCACCATCCACCGAGCTCCAAAATCTCTCTCTCTCTCTCAAAACTGAGTGAGCTGCATGGGCCTGAAGTGGGAGTGAGCGAGTTCATGAGTCGATTGAATAAAACGCAAGTGTCCTCTCTTTTACAATTCTATATATGAAGCAAATCGACACTAGGTTTAAGTTAACCGCCAGTTTGCCGACAAGATGTGTGGACGAATATGCTATTACCTCAGATATTGTATCTGAAATGATTTATATCCGGTGTTTGCTATACAGATATAGACTACAATTTTAATATTTTTTGAATATTACATCTGTTTGCGAACAGATAATAAATATAATGAGAGAGGAGAGGAGGTGGTATTATATCTGCCATCTTATTAATTACAAAAATACCGCTGTTCTCTTTTAATTCTATATCGACCCCAAACAAACCTAGTATATACATATCAGCTCTGTTGTAAATTACTCAAATAAATTATCTATATCGTATCTCCTTTGATGATTTCTGAAATTGAATCTCAATTTTAGGGTTAAGATCTTCCATGTAATCATGATTCGTTAAAACCCCATTCGTTTTGAATTTTGGATTTGAATTTTGTAGGTAATGAGTGTAGAGAGAAATAGAGTAATGATTAAAAATAAGAGTAATAATTAGAGAGAGATAGAGAGAAAAATGAAAGTAACGATTGGAGAAAAATAAGATAATGATTAGAATCCAAAATCCAAAACCCTTAAACTAACGGGGTCTAAGAGATTTCTGAAATAGCCAGGAATGATTGGGAAATATCCTATGTGATGGTTAATCCAAGAAGCATACGAGAATCAATAATGCTAGGGACAACAGGCCACGCACCATACCAATCACACCCACCTACGTGGCATTGTATGGTTGGTAAATACAAAATAGTAGTTTCAAAGTGGTTGATCTCCCTTTACCAATCATGCAGCGCCACGTAGGCAGGTTTGTGGTTTGAGCTGTGGCCCATTGTTGTGTCCCTAACATTATTGTAAAATAATTTAGCAGTGTAGTGAAATAACTGCATTTTAGATGTTAAGGAAAGACATAATTACCAACCAAATGACAGGCTAATTAGGCCATCTCTAGCTAGCCTTTACCCAGAGTGTAAGTATAAATTCCAGTGAACGTTTCACAATGGCATAGTTGTAAATAAAAGTTGATTTTTCAAGACTTGGTTAAAAGGAAAATGTTATGATACATAAAAATTGTTCATGAAAATGTACATGAAAGAGAATTAAATCGATGACCCAGATTCACTGTTGAGTGTCTATGAAAGTGTCCATTAATCTTTCATGGACGCTTTTCATGGGTCCTATCAACCTCTAAAAACATTTGAGTAGAACTCAATCAATATTCTAGTACGAGATCCAGTCAAAGAGTGGAGAGAGTCTAGACTCTAGAAGACTTTTACTTAAGCTTTGGTTATTGAGTCAATTGAAAGGTATGGCCTGGAAGAGGCTCTCATAGGAGGTGAAACTAAATGAAATGCTTTGTTAATTACAAGGCCGGCCCTAGGCATACGCCCATCAGGCGCATGCCTAGGGCCTCCTATTTTGGGTCAAATTATTGAGCTTCAAAATAATGAGATATGTTAAATATTATGTATGTCAACAATTTTTCAAATACAAAAGTGTAGTGCGGTGATAAGATCTTGGCTCTTTAGCCTTAAGGTTGTGAGTTCTATCCACATAGAACTCATTTTTCGAGCTGATTTTTTGAAAAAAGTGCAAAAAAATCGTTCAAAATGATGGCATGCACTTTGAGTCAAACTCACAATCCAGGACACCAAAGTCACGCTCAAGCAGCATGCCACTACGCCCATAAGGCAATCATGCTTCTTACTTGAACAACTAATTTATATAAAGAAAACTTGAGAGGCTCCATTTTCATATTTCGCCTGAGGCCTCTTAAATTTCAGGGCCGGATCTGGTTAATTAGTTTGTTTAATTCACAAGTCATGGGACCTAAATATGAGAACGAAATACCAGTTTTAACATTTGGAACAAAATATGGACAACCAGAGTTACCAGATAAAGGAAAAGAGCATTTCCCCTAACATTAATGTAGATCAAAATCACTAACTTTATTTTGTGAAATTATATATACAACAGCCCCACAATAACGTGTGGTCATAAAGTGGTACGGAGTACCTACCGGACTATTGAATAATTACACCTTTAATCCGTGCATGCATGCGCTTTCCTTATTTCATGCAATTGGCTTTCATGGTTTGTGGCCTCTTCAACATGTCAATATACCTAACCTTCTTCCTAGCATCATTACCAGAAATATGGTCAAGAAAACTTTCGAAGCTCCCTTCGTTGTAGGCCAATGGGTGTTCATCATCTATCAGCTCGGGTGCCGGTCCCACTTTCTTCTCTAAAGCCAGGCTGTGGAGGCTGGCGATCGAAATCCGTGTCCTCTCCTTGTTCAAAGTTGCTCTGTGCAGAACACTCTTGTACCTTCCATTGCTAATCACTTCCATTTGATCTCCCACCTGCACTAGTAGTGCTGCTGCCCCTTCAATGACCGGAACCGGGCGCCAATTGTTGTTCTTGTCCATGATTTCGAACCCTGGTTGGCTTTGGATTAAAATCGTGAGGGACCCGTAGTCCGAGTGAGGCGGCATTCCCAGGGCTAGGTCTGGTTCGGGACAAGCCGGGTAGCAGTTCACAACCATAACTTGCGTGCCTTTTTCGAAGTCTTCGTGTAGGTAATCTGCTTTTAGCCCTAAGCTCTGAAGAACTGCTTCCATTAGTTGCTCTTGTAATGCTTGCACGGCCTTCGCATAGTTTCCCATTTTCTCCCTGGTGGAGAAAAAACACAGTTAGTGTGTAGAAAAATGATTCATTGAACTAAATTTCATAGGTTAATGTTGAAGATGTGCTGTAATGATATGTTTTCTAATTTGGTAGGGCAATTTTGGAGAGTATCTGTTTATCAACCATTAACTTTAGTATATCGTTCATTGCCATATCGTCTTCATAATTTCAAAGAAAATCATAAGCGTTCATTAGTAACATGATATATAGCGTATCGATGGAGACTAAATTTCCCCGCTCAGAATCTTTTGCTTCTAAAACTAGTTCGCATAATGGAAAACACTGAGCGTTCTTCTTCGTAAAAAAACCTACTTACTTGTAGCTTGAGGGGTTTGAAGGCCACAGATGGATCCAGGTGGAGATGGGATAACAGTAATGCTTGATGAAGTCTCTCCAAAAGTGGACTTTGTCTTCAACGTGATTCAGACTCGTGCCGTACCTTACGGGCTTATGAACATCAGTAGATGCGAAATGCATCTTCTCCTCACTAGGCAAGTTAAAGAACTCTGTTGCAGCGTCTATGGCATCGTTACCATACGTCGAGGGAATCCCATGGTTAATCACCTGTTAACATGCAAGCATGCATTTACGTAAACTTGATAGGAGTACTTTTTTTTTCCCCCCCGGATCTTAATCATCCCACACATAACGTACTTAGGGTCGTAGAACGAAAAACAGTACGTGTTGAAGACAAATATAGTAGTTCCCATCCTTGAACAGCTCAAGCTTTTTCGGAGTACGATCACTAGCTAGTAGATATAAACAAATAAGCGGTTAGTAGATTTAAGCTTTCCCCTAGATGTGTTTGAAAAGGAAACGTAATGGGCTGCTTGTTTGATATATACCAACCCAATCAGAATTTGACGAAGAGAAGAAAATACTGGGGAAAAAGAAGTTCGATTGGTCTATCCGGGGATATAACTGAAAAAAACAGAACTTTGGCACGAGCATCATGGTAACTCTGTAAAGGATACCTGGAAGAAACCAAGATCCTCGCAGGCCACACGGATTTCGTGGATGATCCTCGGCCTAAGTGAAGGGTTGTGGAGGGAGGAAATGTCTATAACGGGTAAGGGGGTGGGGGTGGGGGTGGTGGTGGTGGAGGGGTTCAAGAGGAGGCTGCGGCCTGGTCGTTCGGAGGAAGGCAGAACAAAACGGGGAGGGACTTGGGCTAACCCTGTTTGGTTTAGTGCCATTGCACTGGTAAATGAATCTGTTCCTGAACTCTTTCCCTCGTCTCCCATTCTCTCTTAATATTCCACTTGTGAATGTTACTTGGAGGGGCCTAGCTACTGGCCTTCCCCTATTTATAGCAAGAAATGTGAGATATTTCCAATGGAATTAATTTTCTTATTAATGAAACAGAGTTAACTTTGCAATTTGTAGTACAGTGCGTGCATGTACACATATTTTGTAATATTCTGAAATTTTTAATAAAATAAAATTTTCGTAATATTAGTTTTTTTTCAAATCCTTGTTTTAATTAGTTAATGACCGCTTAAAATCAAATCGAGTTTTCGAAAATTCAAAAAAAAGATATTTTCAAATCCTTGTTTTAATTACTCTAGTTAAAATCTGATTTAATTAGTTAATGACCGTTTAAAATCAAATTGAGTTTTCGAAAATTCCAAAAAAAGATATTTTCTATGATCATCAAGATTACTCTTTCATTAAGCAAGACCACGGTTAGTTTCAAGATAATTTTGTGACATTACGATTAAATTCTTAGAATTTTTCGAAACCGAAAATCGAACGATCGAACACCGCAAGGAACATTCCAGTGCATAAATGTACTGACTCCTACACGCTTCCACCCCAAACAGAAATGCTACACTTACAACATTTTTCTACAACATGGTGACGTGGCTATGGGACCCACTCATTTTTTTTTTTGGTTGGATAAAGTGAATGGATCCTCTGGCCACGTCACCATATTGTAGAAAAATGTTGTAAGTGTAACATTTCTCACCCCCAAATTATCCTCCCTCTCTCACGGTACACTCTCCCTTTCCCTCTCTGCCGTCTCTCTCTCTCTCTCTCTCTCTGCCTTTGTCATAGCCGAAGGGACAAAACTTCGCCGTTAAGTAAAACGGCCGCAACAGCTGCCCCTTCGTCTCCCCTTCCAGCTAGTTTCTCTCAGCCCTCCCATGACTGAAAGGCCAACTTGGCCATTAAGAAAGATGGCCACCGCTCGTTTCGGCGAATTGCAGCCCGGTTTGACGCCTATATATACCCGCCTTCCTCACCATCCGAAAACACCAAAGCAACACACACACACACCTCTCTTACTCCCTGCGTCCAGAACGGTGAGAAATAGGAGAAGAAAAAGCTCCGGCCATGGAGGATTAATGAGAGAAAGTTTAGAAAGAGAAAAGTGGGTTTTGCCCTTGCACCACCCCAAACTCGGAACTAACTCTCCCAACTTTCTACCCACTCCTGAAGCTTCCCAAAACCGCCACCAATTTCCTTAAACCGAGCCCGAACCGTCCTACTTCGGTCATCTTCTCCGTCCTACAGTTTTCTGCCATATTCACCATTTGATATTACATCGGGTATCAACACTCTATTTGATATTATTTACTTATAAGATTACCTTTATGATTTTTATTTTACAACTTTATGATATTATTATTCATAAAAACTACTTACTGGATATTATTTACTGACTGTGTAATATTATTTTAGTATAAAACATAATAGTTATATCAATTTAATTTATCTGATAGATTAAGTGGATAGTTAAGTGATATTTTTTTGTAAAAAGTTTAGACTATATATTTTTGTGTTAAAAAATGGTTATTTCTCAAAATACTTAGGTAAAAGTGCCAAAATTTTACTTTTTTGATTCCTCTCGTCAAGACAAATTAATAACCCGTAAAAATTTGGCACAAAACTAACAAATGAGAAAAAAATTCAAATAAGAACAACTTTTAGATTTAAGTTAAGTCCAAGGTAATGCAGGTAGTAAATCCAAAAGATCTTCCTTCTTGAATAAGAGAGACAATAGATGGAATTTTGTTTTTTAGTGCTCCCGGGACGCCATGTGGCGGTGTCACGACACCTTTTTCACTATAAATTTTCGTGAGGCCTAGGAAAAAGTGTATGCATATAACATGAATATGTGGTAAAAAAGGGTATTGGAATATCACATGACGGAGCCTCAAGACCATCGAATAAATTCTCGAGCTTCTTAATGGCTCATAATTCCGCATTAAAAGAGTTGGACTGCTGATTTGATTCATTGTGTAAATTTGAACATATAGGTTTCATTAAATTTGCAAAGAAGGGACGAAGCACATTAGTGGGTATTTGAATGTACAATTGGAGATGTAGCATGGAAGAAAATGGGTGAATTTTCAAACCATGGATAAATTCTCGAGCTTCTTTTATTTATTTATTTATTGCAATGACACAAGTTCTTCTTCTTTTAATAAAAAAAAACAAGCTAGCCTTATCTTATGGAACTTTCATAATTCAAAAATGATTACAGACTTGGGTTTTACTTAGAGCTAGCAAACACTGCCGCCTAAATATATGCGGGTGCAAGTTGGATTTTCACAACATTTGTAAAAATTTGATCAAACAATTTTACAAAAATGTTGTGAAAATCCAACTTGCACACACGATAACAAATGTGTTCGGAGCCATGCTTATGAACCATTCTTGGGAGTTCGTTTGAAGAGCCATACTTTCCACGGTGTTTACCCTTGTGTAAAAGAGGAGATGACACCTTGGCTTATTAATCCATGTTTGGATTGAAAAATGTTTTGTGTAAGGATTTGCTTGAATAAACTCGTGTACATGCACGGGGTACTTCAAATCTTTTGGGAGTAAACAATACTATTGTTTAGCGCAATAGTAAAACCTTGCATGGTTAACATATTCTGGCAATCAAAATGGAAAATTACAGTAATCGCGAAGCGAATATATGCTGTTGGGCATGCTCCAGCAACCCTTTGGAGTTTAGACCTTGTATATGACCTCCAATTGAATGTGTTCTTGTTTGAATTCCTCGATGGAATTAAGTTTAAGTGTCAAGCTTTCCCCGGCAGCACGAGAGTTTCTTGGATTGATCCAGCGATCTATTTCTAGAGTGAAATGAGGTTTTCGATTGACCTTTGATCGAGCGAAGCAGCAGTCGAGCAAGCAAATGGCAGGCTTCCTGGAGGCGGAGTGGCACCGAGGCTAACTATGGTTGTTTGCTTGAGCAACCACGAGCAACCTGTCGATTACCTGGTTTCAGCAGTGCATGCATACACCGTCACCACCCCTGCCATGGCGCTTAATATGGAGGCTTAGATGTCCTCCTAAATTGCATTTCTTTCAAAACCTGACCACAGTCTCGAAAAACCTGATTTTGATCTAGTCGTGTTCGACAAACATCTTGGACGAACATTCAATCCGATAAAAACGATTCTCAAAATTCCAGAAATCGTACGCGCACATGAGAACTAACGAGCTGGTGAAGTTTCCAACGAGATCAAAGAGTGCTCTGCTGATTTACTAGTTTGAAAGGTGCATCGAAGAGAAAATGCGGCGGAATGAAAGAGCAAAAATCCCCTCAAAAAACAAAAAAAAACAAAAAAAAGAGCACGTACGCAATCTATAAGAATATCATATCATATCATAAGAAACAAAAGAAAAAGAAACAGGATCGAGGAGATGAGCAAGCAATCAAAGGAGAAAATAACACATACAAAATTCTGTAGTTTAGCATCTTGAGGAGTTTGTTCCACTGCACATCTCAATTTTCAAGTCCGGCTTCTTTCCAATCCATAGGAAATTGGAGGATCCTCCGATTCCAATTCAATGGTCAAGATTATCCCAATATCTCTAGCCCGCTCATATGGTATTCTACGTACGGACACTCAATTACTCTCCAAATATTTTCCAATTATCACATTTCAGACACCAATTTACCAAATTCCAAACATTAGTAAAATTTCATATCGTAACTTTAATAACAAGTATAGGTTCAAAAAACTATCAGATTTACATGGTTAATCAAAGAACTCCTTTTGCATTTCTTCTAAAATATTTTTTCTGTAAAAATTATCTTACGTTCAATTACTTACTCTTACGACTTCTTTCGAATTTTCATAACTGTTTCTTAATTTCAATTTTCTTACATACAAGAACAACTACATCATTGAGTACACGTCACAGTGCGAAGCACATGTGGAAATGCACTTGTATCAGTAAAAAAAATCTCACGAGCTACATAATAAGATAATATCAGCGAAAAAAATCATGCTGAAAGAAAAAAAAATTACTGATATAATCTTAGTAAAAAAATCCTCATGAGCTATATAATTTTTTGTTCAGATGCAAGATTAAAGGGGACATAAGACGCCTTTCAAAAAAAATTAATGAATTTTTTGTAACAACTTTGAAGATTAATGAATTTTTTTCGCCATTCAAAAAAAGGGGGAGGGAAGATGCTTATTTAATTGAGAAATATTGGGAGAGCAATTGGGTGTCCGTAGAATACCATATAAGCTTTGGGGCTTGAGTTACTAGGGTAATCTTAACCATTGAATTGGAATTGAAGGATCCTTCAATTCCCTATGGATTGGAGAGGAGCCGGAGTCTCAATTTTCACCGCCCTAATTTCAAATAGGATGCTAAATTTGGTGCTTTACTTTTGTACACAAGTGCTCCATCTTAAAATGAAGTTACTAGTAACTTCATATACAAAGTCGACAGCTCCTTGGCCGGAGGTTCCTGTACCAATTGTCTTTGGTTCGGTTTCTCTCGGCTGGTCTCCCCACTCCGGTGACTATACCGGTCTGGTTTTCCCAGATCCGGTGGGTGAATAAGTTTTTTGCCTATTTAGGTTGTTTGTTCTGGTTTGATGTTGATTTCATCAGTGCTTATGGTTATGATTTGTATTGGGTGTCCCTTTGAACTCTACTACTAAAATCAGAGACGGTCCTAATGCCCTGCATTTATATATGTTCTACCTTGGCACAGTATGTGCTCAGGAGCCTCCTAGTGAATGTGTTCCGGTGTTTAGGTTTTAGAAGTTTTGATTTTTTCTTGTATTTTCTGATGAAATCGTTGTAGCCTTCGGATATTATGAAATGAATTGATTGCCTATTTTCAAAAAAAAAAATACAAAGTGGAGTACCTGCATACAAATGTGGAGTGTCAAAATCAATTCCCTTTCAAATACCCTGACTCAGTGCAGTGGGCCGAACCCGGCCTGCTTCTAATCTTCCAATGTGGGCGGACCAGACCCTAACAGGCAAGATGGCCGAACGGTAGTGGGCCGTGCCGACGGCCCACCCATTGTGTAGCCCAGGTAAGTGCCCAGAATCCATCCTTAGTTGGGTCGGTCTAGACTTCGGTGAGAAGTGAGAACAGACAAATACGCCTTTTATATGAACACTCCTGGCCACTCTCTCTCACTCTATCTCTCTCTCTCTCTCATCACAATCACACTCTTCACTGGACAGATCTCTCGGAAGCAACAATGTCGCCTCCCCTCTGCTGATCTCTCACAACAGTAGACGCAGAATGGAACACACTATGCACTCTGTCTCTCTTTAATAAATATATATACAGATATATGTATTGATTTTGGTATATATACATAGATATCTAGGGCTACCATTTTTAATATACTATATGTAGATCGTAGCTTTTTCTCAATCTGGAAGGAGAGAGAAATCGGGTGGGGCAGGGCACGCGATGGGGGGTTACTACTTGTGGTCATCATCAGCTTTCGATTCGAAGTCGGGCCAACTGATTTTGGTGGCTCTCTTGGTAATGATTGCCTCTTTCTATACGGGCACTCTCTTCGGCACCAATTCGTCTCTTTATAGTACTATCTCACTCCTTCCCTCCAACTCTTCTTCATCATCACCGCCTTCCCCTGGTAATCTTTCTCTCTCTCCCTCTCTGAGCAAGTTATGGTAGAAAGATTTACCAAACTGGGATCTATCATGGGATATTTTAATGTTAAATTGGTGAATTTTCTGGTGCTATAGAAATTTGCAAGAGAGAGCCTACTAATATTTGCTTTCATTGGTAATGGCTAGTAATTTCATTGACGACGAAGAGTACTATTGAGACCCTTGGGTCTATAGTAAGGGAAGTGTTTTGGTGGTCTTGTCTTGAGCCATTGCTCTCACTGTGCATTAAACTAGTGCATGCCTAATCAATATCTCAAGTGGGCCCTATGTCATCCAAAATGTGCCAAATTAAGGCTTGGGCCTTAGAAGCACAAGGTTTCAGGCGTTGCATAGGGTCATAACTGTTTTGAGTCT
Source organism: Rhododendron vialii (assembly GCF_030253575.1). NCBI lineage: Eukaryota > Viridiplantae > Streptophyta > Magnoliopsida > Ericales > Ericaceae > Rhododendron > Rhododendron vialii. The sequence goes on from NC_080559.1 coordinate 4,050,824, forward strand.
TCTGGTTACATGGATCTATGCTTTCTGTGGTTGCAGGTGTTCCAACTTTTACAAACGGAGTTGGTCTTTCGTATAGGAGAATACCTCTAACAATCCCAGACACTGGGATGGACATTTGCCCTTTGGTATTCAATGAGTATATCCCATGCCATAATGTTACTTACGTGAAAGAATTGCTTCCAAAGCTAGATCTTTCAAGGAGAGAAGAACTAGAGAGGCATTGCCCTCCCCTTGAAAGACGTTTGTTTTGCTTGGTGCCACCACCAGAAGATTACAAGATACCAATAAGATGGCCAACTAGTAGGGACTATGTTTGGCGCAGCAATGTGAATCACACGCGCCTTGCTGAGGTAAAAGGAGGACAAAATTGGGTGCATGAGAAGGATAAATTATGGTGGTTTCCTGGTGGTGGTACTCATTTCAAACATGGGGCTTCTGAGTACATCGAGAGGTACTTTTGGTTAAGTTGTTCCTATCGTTCTTTGTTGTGTATTATTGTGTGTGTGTGTACACACACACACACACTCGATATAGCCTAGGTGTTGGTTCTGTTACCACCTACAACACATTCACGCATTCAATCTGTTAGAAAATATGAAATCAGAAGTTGGTGGGCACGGAGATTCAAGTGTTGTTAAAAGTCAATTCCTAGTTGCCTGATTGTCAAGTTCGATTTAGTTCGTATAGGGAATGATCTGACGTAATGCTCTTTCCTAACAAAAAGCGAAGTAAGACCTGATTACATAAATGTAAACAAGACATGATAGTCCCCTATAGATGATATGATCATCCTTTTTCTTACAGAGAGTATACTTTTACTATGTTATTATTTTTGTGCCTCATAGGAATTCCCAAAGTATGACAAATTCAACCAATCCTACTGTTTTTGTTCATTGACGCAGAAATGATGATGTATAGCAGTACTAAAAACATTAAGCACTGCAGCCTAGAATATATTTTGTGATAGGTTCCGACCATATATAATATTCTGGGAAATGAAATTTAAGTTGTAGATTCAGTTGGGATAAGTTTGGTCTCTTTTAATCTAAAAAGTCATACATGTTAGAATTGCAGTATCAAGTCATTGAAATTTTGTTAAATTAAACCAGTTTTTTCCATTGACGCGGAGATAATGATTTATGGCAACCTTAGAAACATAAAACAGTGCTGCCAAGAAGATAATTCGTTAGGTTCCGACCCCAGAAAATATGCTGGCCAATGAATTTGAAGTTTGAATGAAAGTTGTGGATTTGTTGGGATAAGTTTGGTCTTATTTGATTTAAAAGGTCAGACAGATTGTTAGATTTGCAGTACCAAGTCATCGGAAATTTTGCATAGCTACAGTTAAGGCAATCGTACGTTACCTGGAATGCAGATCGTTTTGGTACGATGATCAGGAATGAGGACATGGTACACACTACACACTGCATACCCGAAATTGTGGTACACTGGGATAGGTTCGTATTGAACGGAATTATACACTTGTACTTTTGTGTGAAGAGAATTGTGGACATCAAACACAGCTGAAATTCCGCCGTGAACCTGTTTCCTGTCGGACGGAAAGTATTCAGAAAATTTAAAATTTTGATCCCTGCAAGCATGTACACACAACAGACTCCCCTGAGCGACGACTGGGTAGTATTCTATGTTTCCATGTTGTCCTTTTTCTTGTCGGCTTAGATTAGCTTGTAAAATGATTACTTTTGGGAGTGGTGATAAATTAAGTAATGCTTAATCCAAATGAGTGACAAAACGCTGTGAATTATTGCATGTGTAATCACAAGATAAGGGCATGAAACCTTCTACGGCCATGTCTCACATAGATTTCATAGTTGACAGTGGTTAGATGACTTCATATGATAAAGCGTTTATGGGTGATTACTTCTTATGATATTTTCTTTGTCTTATTTTCTAATATTAGTTGTCAAAAAAGAGAATTATTTCCGTCTATTTTTTTTATTGTCTGTTTGTAGGATTTTCTGTGCATCTGTGCTTCTAAAGATTCTATGATTCTACAACTTAGACTGTGTAGTTGATTAGCTGTTGGCTGGTAACCGGTTCCATATCTAAATCTGTACTTCTAAAGATTCTATGATTCTACCACTTAGACTATGTAGTTGATTAGCTGTTGGCTGGTTTCATATCTAAATTCCATTATCTGAGTTACGGTTTTCAGTGAGACAGACCCGGAAGTTGTTTCTTAATATTCTACTATTCTTTTTCGATGTTGCAGGTTAGGAAAGATGATTACTAATGAAGATGGCGATCTGCGTTCTGCTGGGGTGTTCCAAATTTTGGACGTGGGTTGTGGGGTTGCTAGCTTCTCAGCTTATCTTCTTCCATTAAATATACAAACAATGTCCTTTGCTCCCATAGATAGCCATGAAAATCAAATTCAATTTGCCTTGGAGCGAGGAATTGCTGCAATGATTTCTTCTTTAGCCACAAAGCAACTACCATATCCCAGTAGCTCTTTTGAAATGGTTCATTGTTCGAGGTGTCGTGTTGATTGGCATAAAAATGGTATATTTACTAGATCGAAAGTTTTTCTTTTGTGAGTTTCAGATGTTGGCTTTTAGAATTGTTTTTTTTGTTGATATGCTTATCAGTTTATTTAAGCTGAATTTGGCTCTTAAAATTATGTTGCTGCACCATAGCAAACTTGAATTGTAGCGACAGCCTGTAGAGTGACTAAAACATTCACTGATGGTTGTATAGTCCTTGAAACACTTCTTGAGACCAACAGTCGACCCAACAATTCGCAATACAGATTCTGTTAGAGACTTCCCTACATCAGCTCTAAGTCAACCAAAGTTTCATTGTGGGGTAGCTGTTAGAGTTGTACAGAGAAAAACAATTCAATAATGACATGGGGATTGATAAATTATTTGCAGAGGTGGGTATAAAGGAGAAAGATGACGATTATAATAGGTGAAGAATGAATCAGTGAGGTGGACCATACAGTGGTTGTTGGTTTGAGGTTTCTAGTCTTCGTGCAGATGAGAAATTATGGTGAGAATGTGCACTCTCAGGCGGATCAAAGGGGATAAGTAAGGGAACGAGAAGATCCGAGAATATGATTTTGGATTGCGTTTCTCATCTTTTGGCAACATTTTGATAGTGCTACAATAGGGACTTCTATCACCTGCTGAATTTGGAAGGTTGTCTGAAGTTGCATGTGACGTACTTTATTGATGCTCAAGCCGCTAATAATCTTCTCTTACACCCTCTGTAAATTGTAACCTGAATTTCTGGTCAAAGCATTATTAGAGTTTTACCTAGAGCTGAAAGAACGGGAGAAAGTAAGAAAAAAAGGAAAAAGAAAAAGTAAGCCCAGCATAAGAAATTTCTTTGTAGCTGCGTATGATTGGTATGTCCATCATGAGAATAGATGTAAAAGCTAATAACTATGTTGGATAGAAAATAGAGTGACCTTGAGTGGCATGTGCTATCCGGCCCACTGTTCTTTTAGTGGGTTTGAGTCATGGGAATCAGCTATCTATGGATTGATACGCTGTCTTTACCTTGTGTCGGATTGACTAGATGGGTCGACTGGGTTGATAGGGGAAGTCCTCCCCTAAGTTTGGTTTGTGGGTGGTAGTCTTACTGGATTGCATCTCCACAGAAAGGGGCCAAATGATGCTTATGTGGGAGCCTGGGTAGGACCTCCGAACTATTTTGATCATAAGGAATTTAGTAGTGAAGTTGTAAACTATAAGTCTAAAGCTGATGGGGACCAAGGAGGAAGAAGGCTTTGTATATTTGAGTGGAGAGGTTGATGGGGACCTTGCCTATTTGACTGCCGAATTGAATTTGGTCCTCTTCATTCTCGCAGATTTTCAAATTTCTTCTCCTCCATCATCTCTTACATTACCTCCTCTATCTCCTGGTTATGCACCGGAATCATAGCAGTATAACTGACATGATTCCTCTAGTGTAGCCTAGTAGTTGAAAAAAAGACGTCCTCAGGTTATTTGTCAATCTAGGACATGGCTATGTTTTTCTTCATTAGTATGCGTGAATCTATAAGACTTTTATTCATTCTTTAATACTTTGGCTCTTACTAATTTGATTTCATTATTGTACAGACGGTATTCTGCTCAAAGAAGTGAATCGCCTCCTGCGATCAAATGGGTATTTTGTCTATTCAGCTCCACCAGCGTATAGACAGGAGAAGGATTTTCCACTCATATGGGATAAGTTGACGAATTTGACTTCTGCAATGTGCTGGAAGCTCATTTCTCGGAAAGTCCAGACTGCAATATGGATTAAGCCAGAAAACCAGTCCTGTCTTCTTCATAATGCAGAGCAGAAGCTCATAAATATATGTGATTCGGTTGATGATTCTAATCTGTCGTGGAACACTCCACTTAGGGACTGTATAACTCTAAGTAAAGCACAATCTCATTCTCACAATCTCCCTCCAAGGCCACAACGCCTTTCTGAATATTCCAGAACACTCAGTAGTGTAGGTATGTCAAAAGTTCTTTCACTAAGTATAATGGAATGTTTTGCAGTTTGTTTATTTGCTCTTCATTTTTCACACTTTTAATTTCGTTATTCTATCATTCATGCATATATGTTGTAATTCTTGCTAACAAATGCATTTTTCCAGTCTTGAGTTCTCTATAACTTCTGTACAGCGGCCAATTTTTGCATGTATCAGTATTTTGAGATATATTATTAGGAATTTCAATAAGTGTTGCTTCCTGGTTAATACCATTATTTTTTATTTCGACCATGGAGATGGACTACCTAATTTATCTCTGCATCAGTTTGGGTTACATTAATACATATAATGGACATTGGTTATTTCTGAAAGAATTTAATCCAACTTTTATGCTTACCTCAGGTATCAATCAAGAAAAGTTCATTTCGGATACCCTTTATTGGCAAGATCAAGTTCGCCATTATTGGAGGTTGATGAATACCGATGAGACAGAAGTACGAAATGTCATGGACATGAATGCTTTTTGTGGAGGATTTGCAGTTGCTTTGAGTACATGGCCTGTTTGGGTAATGAATATTGTTCCTAAAAGCATGAACAATACTTTATCTGCCATTTATGACCGAGGTCTGATCGGTGCTTTTCATGACTGGTAAGTTTAACGATTATAGCTTAATTAGCTAGGACTTGCTAAAGTTTCACTAATATGCTGTAGTGACTAGTGTGGTTCTAATACTTGAACTGACGTATGTAGGTGCGAACCATTCTCAACTTATCCACGCTCATATGATTTGTTGCATGCTAACCATCTATTCTCTCACTATAAAAACCGAGAAGAAGGTTGCTTGCTTGAGGACATTATGTTGGAGATGGACCGGATAATACGACCTCAGGTAATTTTTTGGATAAAGTTCATTCTTTGTGCTCACTGCTCATAGAAATTGGGGAGTCAAAAGTTACTTTCCATCAGCATTATTGAAATTATTCAATATAATCGACAATTTTGAGTGAGTGATGCGTAGGAAAGTACTGATCTCTTCCCCTTCGAACAAGTGTAATTCATGTACACAATAGTCTATTGCTTTGTACAATGATAAAAGCTTTAGTGACAAGCTTGGGAAATGGGTTCCAGTTGACTTCAGCCACTTCCATGTAAAAATCTAAGGCTGAAGGTTAAGTATGTGATGGATTTGCTCCTTTAAGAACCCTGACACCCTGTGTTCTTGTGATGGTTGTTGGCTTCTGGGGGAGAAGATAGTGGGTATAAAGTATAAACTATAACGGGACCACAACATATTCATATGTCAACAACCCGGACCCAGATTCTAGGAACCACCTAAGCTCCAATCAGAATGGAGACACGGAGAAGTGAAAGAGAGATTTTCGAGCCTGCAAGAAAAAACGGCTTTTCAGCCGTTGCGTGCTAGCTTGTAGTTTAATGATATAGTTGGGGATTTGAGCACTTTAATTTGGTGTAAGAAAAAAAAAATGTAAAAATATTTTTTTTTGAAGTTTGAAAATGCACAGAAAATTGTAGGGGGCAATTAAATTGGGACAAAGGGAATAATAGTTATTTGGGTGTTCACAATCCCCCCCCCCCCCCCCCCCCCCCCCCACAAAAAAAAAAAAAAGTTTTGGGTGTTTATTGAGACTTTTGCTAATAGAGGATTTGAGATTACTGTAATTGTCGAACTTATGTCTCATATACACTGTCATAGTGTCACTACCTTTGTGGTTTGTGTTGGTTTCAGTAATTGATGCGGACAACTGAAATGATAAGTTCATATTTAAGGAATTTACTTGATTGATTGGTAAAGATATCTATTCTGATTTCTGACAATATTTTTGTGAAGGGGACAATCATAATTAGAGATGAAGAATCAATTATATCAAGAATACAAGCTCTTGCTCCCAAGTTTCTTTGGGATGTCGAATCACATTTGCTGGAAAATGAACAAAAGACTACAGAACCAGTATTAATTTGTAGAAAGAAGTTTTGGGCGATCCTTTAAGGAATGCTACTGTTTAAAGCTTCACAAATACAGGTTTTTTTTTTTTTTTTTAATTTCAACCCAAGCCATAGTTATCTTGTATCACGAGGTTGCCATCTGTTTCTCCTTTTCTCCTGCTCTGCCATTGGCTGTATTATAAGAATGGAAGTGGTAAGTTTCTTTAATTCATTTGTTTATGTTTCAATGGGTTTTCATGAATTTAAGTGGAAGATGAAAGATTTTAGATTCCTTCTCTGCATAGTTTTACTCAAATGGATGTCCATATATTTTGGTTCTCATTTTTTGGAACGCAGTGTAGCATGTTTTCTTTTAGATAGGAAGCGGTACTTATATTGACAACTTTTGAGATAATTGCAATGAAGGCTCTAAATATGAGCTGCAACCATTTAAACATGACACTCTTAATATTAGAAAACAATTATATTTTGGTAATGGACTTACGCACTTGTCATTCCTCTGTAGATCCAAACAAACAACCAAATGTACAAAATACAACGGAAAACAATCTAGTGTAAAGGAATCTACGTTTCTAGGGTTGATGCTTGTAAAGTTTAACATTGCATGTTTTGTTGGCCATATTTCTTCCTACCTCCAGACTTAACAAGCCAATAAGCATGCATTCACAATGATCTGAAATAACTTGCATTTATTTTCTTGAGGAACACAGAGAAATCTAACATCAATTGGGATTCTGGAATGGAAGCTCGTTTTATGGTATGCTTCCAAAATGATGAATTGAGCAACTCAATTTGTTTTTGGGTTATTTACTTTTTTAAAGCTTCCTATGGAAGGGGGAAAAAAGTGTTATTTACTTTTTTTAAGTTTCCTTTGGAAGGGGAAAAAAGGTATAAATAACTAAAATACACAGGTAGTGGAGCTTTCGCATGACAATGCCAAAAAATAGGGTTGTTTTAAGGATAAGGAAAATAGCTAACAACGCTCTTCGAATTTCTGGACGATGATATTACATGATTGATGCATAATACACTCTATTGGATGCCTTATTGTTGTTGCAGTGTTAAAAAATATTCACTCCTCTAGTGCTGTAATTATACAAGTATGCGCTCTTGTCGTATCCCTTTGTAGAACTGGTGTATTATGTTCCCATCTTGTTCCTTGTCCTAGGCAACGTCAGTAATGGATACATTCTCCATAGTTTGTTGCTCATGTTGCTTGTTTTCTGGTGGGTACATCAGAAGCGACTCGTATTGCTTCTTTCTTTCCCTTCTTTTTCTTGTGTCTGTCATATTGCTTATTTGTTAAGCTAGTTTTTGGCATCAAAATGCATTATACTCCGACAAGGGGTTGGTTCAGTGGTAGAAACTCAGACTTGGATAGCGGTTTATTGGGGCTAAACATACTTCTAACACCACCCACACAAGAGGCACCTTAGCTTCGGTTTCGACATAGATGCGGTGGGGTCCCCCACATGTGACATGGCAATACTCTATGGTGAAGATGACGGATACTATACCTGCACTTACGTTTTGTTCACCAAAAAAAAAGGCATTTTTTCTAAGCTTTTGAGCCTTATCCACCAGAAGGGTACAATCCAGTTCATATTCGTTGGATTTAAGTACAAAGTTGGGTTGATGTTGCCTAAAGGGTAAAAACCTTGTCACCTATCCATTCTTTTTACCTGGTGGGCTGGCATGGTACCTAGGTCTGGGGTCAAATTTGGACCATGTAAGTGGGCTGATATATCCAGTCATCTGTTTATATGCATATCCAATCATATTTGGAGTAGGATTACGACTGGGGTCACTTTTCTCATTAATTCTCTCTTTATAAATGTTTTTTTTTTTTGGTTGGGGGGGGGGGGGGGGGGGGGGGGGGGGGGGGGGTTAACATTCTGTGTTTGAATGGTGGAACCAACACATATAACATGATCCCATAATTTTGGGCTCTTCTTGAAAAATCATGTTGTTGGTCGAACCTAAAAGTAAAGCACATGTCTATGAATGTATGAATTTCTTTTTGCTAATTCTTTTATTGAATAAGATCTTTAGATTGGTGTGAAAAATAACGCATGGACGTACTATATTTTCTCCATAAAATAATTGACTATTCCTAATATATTAAAGTTATGAGCCATAGTATAGAGGTATGTATGTATGTATGTATGTAATTTTAGTCGAGTGATACAGTGCTTCATAACCAATTTCATACCATCCTGCTGCTGTAACTGAATTTAGGCTTTCCTCTTCTCGCTAAGCTTTCTTTCTCCATACCGTAAAGAATGTCCATTTTTACTATTCTCATCTATAAAATTATACTCCTATGTAAAGTCAATATGGATCTTATTTGATAGATATCACTTAAATTTAGTATTAGACAGTTTTTGTAATCGTTAAAAATACTGCGCATTACAGAATATGAACAATTTTCTTTGAGAGATGTAAAAAGGAAAAATGAACAATCTTTCTCGGACGGGGAGAGTATATAATTTGTTGGGCCCTATATTTGCCCATAATATGCTACATTGATGCCAGGAAGATGTGAAATGAAAAGGGGGGAAGAAGGTTGACATTGGTGGGACTGATGAACGGAAATGTGGCCTTTTCATTAAAACTAGTAACTCAAAACAAAAACAAAATGTTTTCTCAGATTGGAAATTAAAAGGAAGCTTTCGGTGTAAACTGACTGATCTGCTTCCCCTGGCTGCCGAGCAAGCAATAATTCAGTGATTTTCAATAATTCAGTGATTTTGGGACACTGTCGCATAATAATTGGAAGGGGTTCCTCCAATCCAGTTCTTTTTGTCCGATATCGTTCAATTTTGGGCCCTAGAAAGGCCCTCGTTTATTTTGTAAAGCTCATCGAATATGTCATTCACGTAAAAAAATTTAGTTTAATCGAACTTCAATATATACATGAACAAAATAGTTTTGAACCGGAAAAAAATTGAAAAAAATTGAACCAATTGGACAGGAGCCTCTTCCATAATGTCTACTGTATACTTTTTCCATCTGGATTTAATAGTCTTTTTCTTGGAGTTCGTGTCATTTTTCAATCGATTATATCTTCCAATTTATAATGTTTTACGTGATTTCGAAAACACTATATTATAGAACTAATCAAGATCTATCAAACAAGAGCCATATTCGATATGAAATTCATTATGAATTTAGAGATATAATCCATTTTTTAGCCGGTTAGAATAGAATTATGGACAATTAAATCTTGACGGATGGAGTATTTATTTATGGTAAATAGGAGTACTTGGTTTTGGATTTCTTGTGGATGTGAGATGGAGGAAGCACCTGACGACTTATCTTGGTTTGTCTCTCCTTTGATTGGTTCTTATTGGTTTGTAAATTGTTCTCTTCCCTGACAATGACCAATGTCAATTTATCAGAGATTTGAAAAATATGTATTTATACATTTTGGTGTCTATTTTTAAAATCGTACCTTTTGTTTATTTAAAACAAATGTAATACTAGTAAGATCACGAGAACCAAATGATATGTAAATTTGAATTTACCAAAATATACGGACCGGTTTGTTTATTCGGAACTCTTTGAAGGCACATAAGCCCCACACTAACAAAACCCGACGCCCCACCGCTGCCCCCTTATTCCCGAGCCGGTAGCCGCCCACCTCCCCACTCCTCTATCTCTACTTTTTTGTGGATATGGGTTGAATCTCTAGCTCCCACCACATGAGATGAGATCTCCTCCATTCGATCCTTTTAATTTTTCGAACGATCACCATCAATCTGTGATGGATTGGATCTCACAATGTGGGTTCCGATTTCTTCAGCAACGGTATATATGGATGGTTTCAAACTCATACCGGATTTTTGGCAACACACACTTTCATGACTGAGGATGATTTCCAATACCGGAGCTTCTTTTTCAACGACTTTTAGTTTTATTTTTTTGCTATGTCTCTGTTTAGATCTAGGTCTTGTTTTTTTTTTTTTTTTCTTTTTGTGTCATCGTAATTTAATTTGGTTTTATCTATTCAAGTTCTGATACTCTTCCACCAAACAAGTCAAGCGGTGAGAAACTGAATATTTTTTGTGTGAGAGAGAGAGAGAGAGAGAGAGAGAGAGGAGTAGCACTAAAAATTGAAGTATTGACAAGACAATACAACCCCATGCTTGTCGGGCCGAGCCCCCACACACTTGTCATTATTGGGTTAGTGAAGGCAGGTACTGGTGGTGTGTGTGTGGTGTTGCTGTCATCTCCTGCATTTCCTCCTCTACCCTCCTCTCAATTCTTCCCCACAAATAGTTTTGACTCTCTCATGATTTCTCTCTCCCTCTGCCCAAGTCATTTTTGATATTCGTTTTGTCCAGACTAGTTTACGCGTAGGCAATAACGTGAATAAGAGGAATTGAAGAAACCAATAGAGGCACCAGGGAATCCTTTTTTTTTCAATCAATCATGCGTCCCATCAATCACTTCCGAGGGTTCTAATTCGTACCTGACTAGAATACATTTATCTTTTCAAACAATGACTTGGATGAATTTGGTTCAATGTGACTGGACTCAATTATATATAAACATCAATGTAATCCAATCAGGTAGTAATCAATATCCGATTTACATGAATTTGGACATGATTAATGATTCTGACTAAATCTTTAAAATAAACAATTCTGATTATATCTAAGTAATAGGTCATTCTGTTGACAGCCAATTGAGCCAACTGGAGATGGTGTTGTGTAGGGCTCAACACCGTGTTGGGAACATTCGGACCGCTGACAATCAATGGTTCGGATTGCCGATTAGTTGGACTGTTGGAGATTACGCACGCCATCGTACAATTCAGACTGTTGATTGCCGAAATCAATGATCCAAATGCGTACAACACCCGTACAGCACCTCCCTGTCAATAGGTAAAGAAAGCGACAAAGAAACACACTCCACTATACTTTTTACACTCTTCAGTACAATTTCACATACTTTCATACGTTTTCACTCATTTCGATACGCTTTTTAAACATTAACACAACCCATAACAAACATACGAAGAGCCGTATTGGACGGTGCAGTCTCCAACAGAGAACTGCCAAGCAAGAAGCCATCTCTCCTATGGCTAATTGCATTCATTGTACTGGTCTAAACAAAGACTGCACTGCAGTTTACTACTGCACGATTTGTTTGGTTGTGTTTTTGGAACAAGGCAGTAGAGAGATCTGAGAAAGGACTTGATGGGTCAATCAGCCAAAAAAAAAACAAACAAACACAGGCAAAAGGAATGAGAGGAGACTGAAAGAAGAGACGTTATGGGAGAGATCAGGGGGTTTCCTCTACTTTTTAATTTTCTTCAATCAATGAGATTAGACAGTGGTCATTTTGGTCATAAATGGAACTCTCAGTGCCCTCCCCCTCTCCACACATCAACAATGCTACAATCACACACAAACACTTACACACATACTTACAAAAGGGATAGGCCCCACACATACTGAATTACGTACTGTACCAGCTGGTACTGACTAAATCTGGAACCCTACACTTCAAACTTTGTTCCGATTAGTAGTGGCAAAACTTGTCAATACTGAATAGTACCAAACTAATTTTATATTTATTTTTCTCTTTTAATTAGTATCAGTCACTACGGTCAGTTCTAGTCAATACCAAATTACTTTTAAATTTATTACTCCCTCCTTCCCTTTTTAAATATCCATTACGAAATTGCTTGTCATTTTCAATTGCTCATATCTCTTAATGTATATTGCTAAAAATATATAATATGAATTTTATTTGATAGATCTCAATTATTTCTATAAGACAATAATTTTAAAAATATAAAACATAATATACATCGAAAGACATTATTGTGTTTAGATGAATTTTTGAGAATTTTTAAGTTTAATTTTTTGAGTAATGAGTGCAGAAAGAAATAAGATAATGATTGGAGATATGGGTAATGAGTGGATATAGATAGAGAGAAATGAGAATAATGATTATAGAGTGGGGAGAGAAATTAGAGTAATGATTGAAAGTATGAGTAATGAGTATTTTTTTAGTTGAAATTTTTTTGGGAATTGATTTTGCCACTTTCCTTTTTGTTAATGTCACTCAACTTCTTTTATAAAACAAATCATCTATTAAAGACACAAAGAGAATGACATTAACAAAAAAGGGAGTGACAAACGTTGTGTTTGGTTGTGAGTTTAGTTTAGTTTAATTTTGGTAGTAAGTGGAGAGAAAAATAGAGTAATGATTGGAGAGAGATAAAGAGATGAGAAAATAATAATTGAAAAAACATGGTAATGATTGGAGAAAAAAATAGGGTAATGATTGAAAACAAAACTAAAACTAAAACTAAACCGTTAACCAAACAAAGCCACACTTCCCATAATTTTTTCAAGTTTCCATCCAAACAAAGTAATAAATTATTGAAAGTAATAAATTATTGAAAATGATACGCAAAACTGTAATGAAAACTTAAATAGTGATAGAGGAAGTATTCTTTTTTAATAAATGTATATGTCATACCAAAATTCTATGATGTGAGAAAACAAAACTAATAGACATAAATTTGAAATAATACCTGATACTCCCTCCGTCCCGATTTGTTTGTCCTCTTTTTGATTTTTTGAGAGCATTTGACCTCTCAAAGAATTAGCTATAATTTTCAATTCGTAATGTTTTTAATATGCAATATAGATCTTGTTTGATAAATCTCAATTAGTTTTATTATACAAAATTTTCAAAATCATAAAAAACATTATAAATTGTAAGATATAAGTATATTTTTGAAAAACAAGTATTTCGACAATTGGACAAACAAATTGGGACGGAGGGAGTATTTCACTGGTATCGGTATGTACAATACCAATAGAAAAATAGTCATTTAGCTGTGTTTGGTTTGGTATTTGAAATTTTTTTTGAAAAATAGTAGGGGTAATAAGTGGAGAGAGACAGAGAGAGAAATATTGAAAGTATGGAGAATTTTTTGAAAAATGCTTTTTAAAAATGAAAGAGAACAAGGCAAAATTAATTGCTACGATATTCAGATCCCTAATCGGACGTATGGAGAGATAGAGAGAGAAAGATCATGTGATGTACAATACCAGTAGAAGAATATTTCCTCCGTTTCAAATTTTTTGTCCGGACCGCAAAACGGAGTATTAAAAATAATACATTTTTTACAAGAAAAAATTAAAAAAAATTTCAACAACTTACTAGATATCAATGAGTATTTTTAATTTGTGAAAAAAGTTACAATTTTTTCTTAAAAAAATTGTATTATTTTTAACACTCTGTTTTGCGGACTGAATAAAGAATTTGGAACGGAGGAGTACTCATTTAATTGGTACGATATCCAGATCCTTGATCGGACGTATGGAGAGAGAGAGAGAGAAAGATCATGTGTTAGTGACACGTGGGAAGTGGATGGAGTGTATTGATGATGGGCCCTGCTTTCCTTCCAAATGCAGAAATGTGATCGTCCGATTGATTGATAACAGTTTAGAGGGTAATGATGGAGGAGACAAGGAAATGTCAAGTCGTGAGGGTGAGGGTCTCCATCAATACACCCCCCTCCCTACCCCACGTGCTGTAATTGTATTGTCAAATCATGAGAAGACCATCAAGTCCAGCACAAGTTAATGAGCCTGCTTTTTTTTGGAGCATTTTCTTCTTCTACTGGTACACGATTCTCCTCCATGCGGGAATACAGGTTTCGGTTTTGCTAACCTCCGCTTACGAGGTGGAGAATAAGGAATGTTTTCGTTAGTGAAAAAGAGTTTTTGTTTGACAAATTTTTTATTAGTAAAAACGAGATAGTAAAATGTGTTAAGTTTTTAGTATTTTTTTGTTATTGAAAACACCCCCTAATATGTATGTAATTTCAAATAAGTTCGGATATTAATGCATATCTCACAAATATTACACACTTTTACAAATATCAATATATTTTTCTCGGATATCAATGTACATTTTACCTATTATCCTACACCATTTGAACGGAGGTTAGGATACTTACAGGTTTTGGGATCTTCATTTATACCCATGAGACACATTTGATTCTCAAATTATTTTTTATTCATCGAGCGTGTCTCATGGTCAAATTATTTCAGGGAGAACTAGAAAAAAATGGAATTACGAATGAAATTAGAGGGAACAAGTAGGGTTCGTAGAATAATTGATGAGACTATATGAATATTGGATTTGCTTGTACTGTATCTATTTAAAGTGTAATAAAGATGGTGGAGATTATTTCTAACCATTGGATGTGGAGGTAGGTAATTCTAAGAAAGGATTGCTAACATAGACAAGTACCACCTTGTGCAGTTCAATGGTTAACGCTGAATGTATAAAACACATAGACTAAGGAATAATGAAAAACACGTAGACCCTTTTGCTCCCCGTAATCCTAATTCCATCTTCCTAGTACAACAATCAAGCAAGCCCAATGGGTATAGGGTCCACTACGTATTTGACATAGATGGTTCAAGACGTTAATGATATAGTGAATAAGTTAACTTGCTGTCTAAAAAATCACCTGATCAATCAAAAATAGATAAATTGATCACGGACTTAATCGACCAAGCACTTATCGATAATAGTTAAAAAATAATCCCTACAAATGAGCATCTAGAATTTAATTTGTGTTAAAGACCAAACATATACTCCACCGCCATGCACCCACCACTGCCACCATCAATCAACCCCTAAAAATCCCATGATCAAACGCCTTTCAAAACATATTTGAAATTTCGTCTCAAATAAAAAAAATAAAAAATACTCCGTAGTTTAGACACTCCATTTTGGCTCAACAAGTATTTCAGGTCCCACTTTGAGAACCATCCCGATAATGAATAGGATATGTGGTTATTGTGGTTGAGGAACTTTGTGGAACTCTTAAGGGATTAATATCGTGTGGAGATGTTCCTAGTTATACGAATGTCCACGATTCTGACTTAGAAGTGGAAATAAGGACAGAGGATATCTGTGTGGCGCCGCCCCTACGGGGACGTGTCCACACGTAGCAGCTAATTTTTCTCATAACAGACGTGTTTCGATCGTGTAGATCATTGTGATCTTTCGCAAACAGACGCATATCGCTGAACAAAGTTGAAAGTATTCGGATCGTATTTTTTGCATCCAATGTGGTAAAAATCATTTGTGGGTCACACAGCAAGACCAGGAGTGCTTCCTTTTGAAGTGAAAATTCTCTCTCTCCCTCTCTCTCTCTCTCTCATAAGGTGAAAAACTGACCGTGATGTATCGAGCACAAGTCAACACGTAACTGAATTACACTGTACATGCATACTAAAGAGTAGAAGCAAAGATGGGTTTTTTTTTTTTTTTGTTAGAAAGCTTGCCTTTTAATGTTGGAGACAGCCCTTTCCAAACAAGGTTTCCTTTTGTTCTCTTTTAAGTTTTCATTTTTGGTAGGTGGAAAGAATCCCTTTAAATTTTAATTGTTCAGACAAACCCTACTGGGAATTAATGATTAATTATGCATTAAATTGGGCTTTTACATCCTTTTAAATGAAGTTGATGTAGCGTAGTGGGATCACTTATTTTTTGGGCCAGTTGCACCCGACCATCTCTCATGTCTTGGCTTACCAAAGTATCTCAATGTGGTAGAAAAGGGCCCCAAAAGAATATGTCCATATGAGAGAGAGAGAGAGAGAGAGAGAGAGAGAGAGAGAGAGAGAGAGAGAGAGAGAGAGAGAGAGAGAGAGAGAATCTTCAATCCCACCCCCCACCTAAGTGTTGTGCCAATTTCATGATGGTAGGGTTGCCGAAAGTGGCGATGGAGGGTCAAATGGGTATAGAAAGTGGATGGTGTTGGGATCTTTTCCTTGCTTCGCTATATATATGTCTAAGGGTTTAAATAACGGCAGTGGTACACGTGTAGCGGTAACTGGAGGATCGAATGGTATGTACGTAGTGAGGTTCGGATATGGTGGTCTTGAATTTTTTAAATTATTTTTGACGCCAAAGCACCTAAAGTGGCCATTGTGATCACATAGCATCAGTAGCAGTTGTGTAGCGGGCAAAAAATAGGATAAATAGCAATACATAGCAAGAACTTTCAGCCGATAGTGTGAATTTTGGGTAGCACCGGTATAACGGAATGTGGCGATACCGGAGGTCCGAAAAACCACTACATATCTGCTCATTTTAAATCCATTATATACATGCAGGGTCCTTCTCGATTGCCAGTAAAGAAAAGAAAATTCTTAATAAACATATGCTAGTTCCAATATACTTTTTACAATTTTCAATACACTTTCACATACTTTTCTACACTCTACATGCATTTCAACACACTTTTCAACCTTAACTACAGTCCAATACGTAATTGTTAAGCAGTTTTCACAGACACACAACACACGCACACATTTGGGTTAGTTACCTTCGTACCGGGCTTTGTCTCAACTTAATTGGGCTCTGATAGAATACGTTAACATTGGTCTAAC
This sequence comes from Rhododendron vialii, assembly GCF_030253575.1. NCBI lineage: Eukaryota > Viridiplantae > Streptophyta > Magnoliopsida > Ericales > Ericaceae > Rhododendron > Rhododendron vialii. The sequence continues at coordinate 4,067,679 of NC_080559.1, forward strand.
ACGAATTACTTGAAATACGCATAAGCCAGACTAAACACCTTGATTTATCAAAGAAAAGTTGCTCAAGCCTTCCGACACCTTCATGTGATAATGTTTCCTAGAACAATAGTACAGTATATAATTAGATGTACCCGACCAAATTTTTACCTGAAATTTTACTCGGAAAGTAAATCCTATAGGGTAAATTTTGAACTCAGGAAAGTGCGAACAAAAGTTACAATAATAAATCTGATCCACACGTTTCAGTTTTGAGCATATTACTTAACCATTACGTACAAAATGAACTTTGATGTCTTAAAAGTCTCATTTTGCTTTTCACACACAAGCTCGGGATCCGTAAGTGGGCCGTGGACGGTACGATTAGTTTCTTAAATTAATTAGTTGAGATATGCGTAAACTGACTTGGACTCCTGAACTATAAAAGAACATATATGTGGAGTTGAAGTATATGTATATCCCGAGCTAGTCCCCACTAAAACTTTTACGCTTTCACAATACTAGTTCTTTTCTAATACTTGCTCCCCTTAGTAGCAACACTAATCTGCTTTCAAATCTTTATTAGAACTTTAGTTAAACCATTATATCTTTCTAAATTTGGTAACAATTTAAATTTGGCTTGAACCATTTCCCAAGGCTCCTACTTTAAAACAATTTAACAGTAGTTAGCTCCCCCACTTGTGCTAACTTTATGATCAAAACTAATTGGCCAAGTTAATTTTTTTTAATGCATGGTGTCTCAGGCCAGCTTGCGCACACCTCGGAATCTCGAACTAATTCCTACAGCCCCTCTCACAGCCGTTTTACATGCTTATGCGTGGGGGTAAGGTGACCCCATGAATTGTTAACAAAGAGAATCGAACTTGAAATCTTAGGATGGAGCAACCACTTAAGTCTGAAACAAAGATCACTTGGCCAATAAATCCCTTGGGAGATTGGCCACGTTAATTGTTATTAATTTGTCCAAAAATTATTGCATATGGCGCACGTATGAGTCCTACCAATTCATAAATTAAGCTAAATCCCAGACAAGACCACTTAGCCAATCCTTTGAGAGATTGGTCACGTTAATTAACTGTTATTAATTTTTCCTAAAATTATTGCATGTGCCACACGTATGAGTTCTACCAATTCATAAATTAAGCCACTAATTAGAAGTGATCTTGACGGTTCTTTTTTAATCTAATTTTGGTAGTAAGCACACACTGTATTAATAAATTGATAGTAATCAAGTATATAATACTATATGTATTATAAAGTGACATATAAATTATTTAGTTGAAAGGTATTATACTTTTGCTTATGCAATTTGTCTCTATCAACGAGTTAAGTATAAGGATTAACTTAATTATCGACATTTAATTAGTCAAACACCACAAGGAGCCAAGTTTTATTAGATTAATTGATGACGGTGACATTTCTACACACTAATATAATCATACGCATTTGGGTTCAAGATCCAACATTTAGTAATCAATATAAATCTCCTCTAATATAATTTGGGTATCTTATTTATTTGACACAAATCCACATGCTAACATGAACATGTAACTACAAATTCAGGAGCAAAAAAATTGATAATCTGTGCACAAGTGAAAGTAAAAAAAAAAAAAAAAAAAACTTTCTTTTGTAAATCAAGACGTCCTAACCAGCTTACACATGCTACTTGCTGAATTGTTGTATGTATAGTCAGCTTTCTGCAACTTATTGAAATAAGTTTTCGATCAGTAATTACATAAATGTCGTAACCAAGACTACAACAATTTATTTTAGGATATTTTTGGATGGAGTTAGATTGTTGAAGTTGTAACTTTGGTTGAGGGTGAGGTGTTTTGGTAGTCCAACTTTCTGTTGGAGGGTGCTTAGGTGGTTTTGGTCTTCTTTTTCCTTTTCTTCTGGTTTGATCGAGTAAGCGTGTAATCTTACTGTGTTCGAACCGCTCGATGTATCCCTTCGAGTGTTATAAATGTTTCGTTTGCCGAGCAAAAAAAAAAACAATTTATTTGGTTCTGAAAAAAGAAGAAAAAACTTAATTAACCAACAACCACAATAAATTCAGGCATTTAGAGCATCTCCAATGGTTTCAACAATTAGAGATGGCAAGATCAAAAAAAAATTTAAAATAGAGATGGGTAAACATTTCCAACAATTGCGGTTTGATCTAGTCAAAAAATAAATAAATTATGTGATGTTCTATATTTTCTTTTGAATATACCTTTCATAATATATGTATAAATAAGTACATGAGTATTTCAATCACGCCCATAAAAACAAGATAATTTCACATGGTTATCTTTGTGATAGGACAAAATCTTCTCCGTAAGTGTGTCATATGAAGTGTTATTTTTTTGGCAATGAACATATGTCTGCTTGTTCAGCTCTCTCAGACCCCAATCTTGACTCAGGCATGTGCTTTCTTGTTAAAGCGAGCTCCGTATATATTTAAGGTGGAGAAAATTATTGAGTCGTCGACAATGTCTCAAGACCATTGAAAGATTGGAATCCTATAGTAATATAGGTCAAAAGCCTAATGATTTTAAGGAAGACCCATGTCACAAATGGCACTTCTCAAGGTGGTAGTACAATTTATTCCAAAAACTTGTCAAAACTCTTGGGGTTTTGGTCCACATGTGGCTCTATCATTTCACCAAGGTCAAAACCATTTAAAATAGAATGTGCATGTGTGTGATCCTCTCCAAAAGCTTTATAAAGGTTGAAGAGATGGAGAGTTGAAGAATTTTCCATTAGTGGGATGTATATTATATAAATGGTGTGCATATTTTTGATGATTCCCAAATGAATGGGAAAGAAAGAAAGAAAGAAAGGAAGGAAGGAAGAAAGAAAGAAGGTCTCTCCAGCTGAGTCCAATCAACCACTACAAATGGAAATCAATTGACCCCCCACTGCCACCACAAAAGAAAACCTATTATGATTCTCACTCACTTCCCATATATGGAATTCTCATCCTCTCCCAATAACAATTCTCTGATCACCAACGTCAAATCATTATTGGAATTGGATGGTTAGAATGATTGGGATCATATCGGCTATTGACTTTGGATTCACATGGGGAAATAGCTCATTGTGTGGACACCTCTAAATTCAACATGGGAGGGGAAGTGATTATTCAGTACTCTTGGAGTACACGTAGCGCTCCACAGGCCGTTACCGTTATACATTTGTGTGGAATTTAAACACTTGGTGATAAAACCCAAGCATATATAGATGGCCCTTAGAGCATAGCGTGACGGTGCTCAAAGAGCAAGTAATAATTTCTATAGAATAGTTTATTAATTATGATTCTTTTCTTGTACTAATCGTAATGTGGTTAATTGCTCAAAATAAATCAAATCACCAATGAAACACCAAGACAATGCGCCAACAATTTGTATACAAAGCCATAATTTACCCAAGAAAAACTTCTTTCACAAACATCAAAACAAGAAAATGAAAATAAGTCGTAACTTTCAATGGAAGAGAAAAAAAGAGAGCTTTGGCCTAAGCCTCGGTGATTGGATGCTTGGTCTGCGATGGAGCAATGGTGGATAGTACGGTTGTGGGTTTTGTTGGTCACGACGCGTTCGCTAGAGAGAAGAGATCGTACCAACCGACCCGTATACAACAATGTTACCCGCCATGTGCCCATAAACGCATGTCCACGCGGCCAACTCACGGCTTTGTTCTTCCCAAGTTTCCTTGGGTAAAGGCATTGGACGAACAAGGTTCATGATCTCGTATAGGGCCAAGATCTTCTCCCTCATAGTGCAATATTATTTTCCACTTTGGTCGCCATATAGCAGTATAAATATGGATCAATTAGGTTAGCAGAGTTATGGATCAGAGCCACACGGCATCCAGTTCATTGCGCGAGTTCAAATTAATCACAAATAGACACCTTAAGTGATCTTTGCATTGAATGTTGGAATACATAAATAAAAAAATTAAAAATTAAAAAAATATATGTTGGAGTACATTTATAAGAGATGGATGGATCGCTGAAACGTTCGATATGTTTCCAAGAAGTATCTATAAAGTACTTTGATTCAATCTACTCGGGTCGCCTTTCAATGAATTTCTGAAAAAGATATTGAAAGGCTTGAGGATTTGATGCAGTAACAGTCAAACACTTGGTGTAGTGAACGAGGAGTTGGAAAACATATCTCGGGTCAATTGGAGAGGAGTCGTCACAAATTGTTTTAGAAAGTATTGAGTTTTTTTTTTTCCCCCCTCCTTTAATGTTCTCAACAGTGCAGAGTTTTTTTCCCGATCTCATTACTTCTATTTTCTGTGTGTGGAAATAATAGAGGAAAAGAGCAGTATATATATATATAGGAGATTCGCCAGGGTGAAAAAAACATACAAAGTGATGCTTTAGGGGTAAAAATTGTGATTCACCGTTACCACTTCAAAGAAGCTTTTTAACTGTAAAGCAGAACTTTCTTGGTAATATTCCACACACAAAAAAAAAAATTAAAATTAAAAATGTAAAAGCAGAACTAAACTGATAGAGATGAAGATGCATGTACCAAATGTAAAGCATTTTGAAAGTAAAAACTTCTTTTGTCGACATGGATGTAAAGTTTGAAAGGACTCCTCAGACAAAAAGAACCTGATGTGAATTTGGGAATTTGTGGATAATTGGGAATTTGTAGAGGATATTTTTTTACGTGGATCCATTTCAAAGATCGGGATCATTCATTGTTAAGATGAAAGGGCGGAGGGAAGAATTTTAGTTAGTGCGGTCAAAACCTACAATGAACAATTTTATTTCTGACTTATTTCTTATTTGCTAATCGAATGAAATTATTAAATTAAAAGGTTAGTTGTATCAAATCGGTACAATAGGAAAAGAAAAGTGTAGAGAGAGCTTCAAAGAGTCCACATGACTCTCCTAGTGCTGATTTTTTTTTTTCTAGGCAAACGAAACTTTTATATAACTCGAAAGGGTTATATCGAGGGGGAACACCGAAAGCAAATAAACGCTTACAAGTTCAGAAAAAGAAAAGAAACGGGATAAAAACTGAAAAACGAACATCCAACAGAGAGTTGGATGGATCCACTCCTCAAAAACACATTACAAATTCACTTTTCTGATTCCATCCAGGAAGCCCTTAAACTCCTCCACAGTATATATCTTAATATCGAACTTCACCTTAATCCGCATTGCGACTCTAGTTTTGATCAGCTCGCCTACTTGCTCTACTCCTGGTGTAAGGACCCGTATTTTTTCGGATATTATTTGAACATTTTATAAAAAAAAAAAAAAATAATAATAAAATAAAATGTGAAATTGATTGAGTTTATTTTAATTGTGGGTCAATGTGCAAGAGTTTAAAATATGTGGGTGTTAGTGTGATAAGGTGCATGTGTGTATAAGTGTGTGTGTGCCAGGGGAAAATAATTCCCAAAACCCCATCCCATTCTCTCTCCCGTTCTCTCTCTCGGCTCTCTCTACCTCTCTCACTCCCTCACCCAAAAACTCACCTCTAAATTCAAAACCCACAACAAATAACCTCCATTCCATCTTCTACTCGTGTATTGTGGTCCGTATCGCTCCGGTTCGAGCTCGGAGAAGTTGTATTCCGGTTGGAACAAGGTTTTCGGAAAGCTAGGGCTTGTAACTTCTTGGGTTTCGTGCTCCGACTTCGAGGTAGGGAATTCTACCTCACTTTATATGCTATTTGAGTGTTTTTATGCCTTATTCGAGCTGGTATTGGTTGTCGTTGAGATTGGATCGAAACTTAAAATTTTCTGTCGAAATCTGTTGAAATCGTCTGTAAGTAACTCCTCCTACCGGTAGAACGATTGAGAAATTTTGTCAACCAGCTCAAACGTACAGCAGCAGCTCAAAAGCTGCTCAATGTATCGAACTTCTACCGGTAGGAATTTCCTGCCTACCGGTAGGTCACGCTCGAATTTGAATGTTGACCTTTCTGTTTCCAAGTTCTACCGGTAGGACTTGCTTGCCTACCGGTAGGTTGCGTGAATTGGAGTTTCTACCGGTAGGACTTGTTCACCTACCGGTAGGTCTAGGTTTTATCGGAATGTTAGCCTTTCTGTTTTCAAGTTCTACCGGTAGGACTTGCTTGCCTACCGGTAGGAGACTAGAAGTTTCACCTGCTTTCACCTGCTTATTTGAGCTGCTGCAGTATCTTTCAGCTGCTTTCCTATATCTTTCAACTTGCATGTCAAAGCCTCTCATCGACTCTAATGAGCTTGTTTGTGTATTCTTCCAAGTGTTTTGATGAGTATTACTCATTTCTCACTTAGAGTGGCATCCAATGGACTAGAGTGAACATGTCTAGGGATTCGATGAGTAGTGTTGCAATCCGTTCCCTCTCTCGATTCGTAAATTTCTTAGATTCGTTTAGTACATGCTTTTACGGACTCCAAGTATAGAAACTAGATGATCAGGCATCGTAAAGTCTAGTCATGGGTTAATATGTGGCGTGTGAAGGTACGGGAAATGTACTTAGAGGTACGGTGAGGACGCGTGAGGTTATGGTGTACTTAAAGGAATAGGCGTGTAATAATTAATTAGTCCGAGTCTTGATATGGATGACAGTTAGGAACGGTTTGAGATGTAGTCAACGTGGTAGATTGGTAGATTGTTTGGAATGCTTGAAGTGAAAATTGATGTGAGAAAGAATTGTTTGAAATGAGGAAATAACTCGTGTCCTCTCGACTCGTCAAGCCTTTTAATCCTTTTGACACTCTCTCTATGAGGCTCAAGTGTAGAAACTAACGGATAAAGTATGGTAGGATTATATGTACGGGCTTAGTATGCTATGTCAAATGTGAATGGCTAAATTAATGAAAAGGCATGAACATGTATATTTGTGGAGTCACGTAATGATTAATTAAAATTCAGTGGTATAACCGTTAAAGGGATGATGAAATTGATTATGAAATGATGTCGATTGTGAAAAGTGTGAAAGGTGACCCAAGTGGTCGTTATTGAGGGAAAAGACTCGGGGTGACCCTGCGCTCGAGGGAACTAGACCCGAGGTGACCCAACTGATTCATATTATTGGAGGAAAAGACTTGGGGTGACCCTGCGCTCGAGGGAACTAGACCCAAGGTGACCCCACCTGATTATTGTTATTGAGGGAAAAGACTCGGGGTGACCCTGCGCTCGAGGGAACTAGACCCGAGGTGACCCTAGTGATTATTTGATGGGAAATACCGGATTAAAGGAAAAGAAAGGTTTTGCAATTAAGGGATTTAATGAAGATCAATGTGGACACGAGAAAGATTGTACTATCATACGGAGAATAATAAGATGTTTTGATTTGATTATAGACAAGTGTGAGATGACGTGAGTTTAATAATGTAACTAGTTAAAGAAGTAAACGGCTAGTGACATTGATGTGAAGTCTAGGACTCTTAGGCGATAATTCGCAGCTTGTTGGTAGTCATTTGTGGTATAGGCGTATCTGTCAGTACTCATTCATTCTCGGTGCATGGTTCATTCAAATTGCATATAGCTTGAGTTTAGAATTTTCTACTGGGCTAGTGTAGCTCAACCAAATCTTTCTTTTCAGGTTCTGATGCCGGGCAATAGATTGCATGCATTATGTGCTTGACAGTAAAAGACTTTTGGAAGCTGACATCACTGGTTATTTCGTCATCTTTGTGAAGATCTCATTTTGTTAAAGGTGGTTTTGTAACTAATTATTACTGAATTTTCTTTTGACTAAAGTTGTAATTATCTAAACTTAAGGACTTGTTTGTAAATTAAACAGGTGGGAAACTCATTTGGGTAACGTATATGATATGCGAGGTTTCTCTTTTATTGAAATGTATTACTTAATTATGTTGAAAATCGAGGGCGTGACAACTTGGTATCAGAGCATAAGTTTAGAACACCTCGAGACCGTGGGGAGACTTTTGGTCTCATGGGTTCAAAAAAATCGATGCATTTTTTTACAAAAATCACATGTGTGCTTGCATGAAGAGTCAGTATGTCGATGTGACATTGCATATATATATCACATAGAGTGGCACAAAGTTGTTGACTTCGGTTGGAAAGGTTGGAGACCTGTAGCACATAATTAGGTGGCTAATGTTGATGATTTCATTTCTTATGCTTCCATAGTAGGATGTCTTCGAGACGTGGAGATAGGTGTGGTGAGACTGGGGATCGTGAGCACCAGGGCTGTAGTGCAAACGGGGAGAATGAAGTGAGTCAATGTACCAGGGATGAAGCGATGTTTCCTGAGATTGCTGAGTGCGGAAAAGGTGTCGAGACACTGGAAGGTGCGCAAGGTGGTGTGAATGTGGGAGAAATTAGGCATCGAGTCGTTAGCACAAAATCATCTTCTAAGAGTGTTGAGAGTTCAGGAAGGCAGAAACCTAGAGTATTAAATCACTTTACTCAGGACCAGCAGGGCTTTAAGCCACCTCTTTATATCGGGACTCCAAGAGCTCTTCTCAAGTGTCAGACTATGTGTTATCGATGTCGTCAGTTTGGCCATATTCGTTCTCAATGTCCACGGCGTGGGGGATCTTGTTATACTTGCGGTGAACGTGGCCACATGGCAAGGAATTGTCCTCGGGGATTGGGAGTACATGGTGAGTCGAGCTCGATGCAGCAGGAAACACATACGTCGAAACAGCAACAGATGCAGTTCCGCCGCTAAACTACCACCCCCCCTTATTCTCTAGCTCTTAGAAGCGTCACTTGTTTGAGGTATCATTTATTCCTAGTTGTGCTACTCATTCTCTACAATACTTTTGATTTGGAAGCATTTCACTCATTGAGAATTCTATTCTTGTCCATGTTTGGAATAGAAAATAAGAAATCTTAGTCCACGCGTGTTGAGAAATATCGATAGATCATATTTGCCGAGATTAGAGGTTAATCATTCCGTATTGAAGTGTTGTCTTTGACCTCTTTAAATTGCTTATATCGAGATTTGGTCTGATTTGGACAGGGATTGTTTGTATCCATGATGATTGGTGACATCTCAAATGTGAGTTTAGAAGAGTTGTTTCTTTTATTACCATCTTTCATTGGCCGAGCTGAATATTGCCAGAATTGTATCGTAATTTATTCTTCCATGAAATCCAGTGGGTGGATGACCCGTTATAATTCTCAGTATTTGAGTCAATTGTCATGCGATCCCTTCCTAACTTTTCTTGGGCATATTTAAATTCTTATAGCGAAGTATCTTATGACACTGTTGCTATCAAATTTGACAAGTGTTTCTCGTTCCCTATTCGAGGTCTTATTTGACATCATCCTGCTTGAGATAAGTTTTCATTGGTCAGTTTAGATTTCCTTGATGCGATTATCATTTTCGTCGTTTGCTTATAACCGTTATTCCATATGAGTATTTAATTTGCAACATCAATCTGTTGAACCCAACCTTTAGCTATGTACCGTATGAAATACAAATTCGTTAACACTATCAAAATTTAGACCTTGTACCCATCATTGCCTGCTTGGGCCATCATTCATTGTGGTCCCATGACTAAGAAGTCATATGATTTGAACTCATATCCTCTTTGTATCTATTTGTTTGCCCTTGCCTATTTGGTTGGTTCGAATTTCCATTGTTGGAGTCAAATCTTGTGGTGACATATCTATTGATGTCTATTCATTGACACCGTTCAATACAAATTCAATTGTGGAAATTACTTTCAATGGTATTTTACTCTGTCGTGGTTCCTCGATTCTGGAGGCACATGATTCATCTTGTGATGCTTAGTCTCAAATTGTTGAAAGTTCTACTCATTTCTAGTATGGAAAATTTCCTATTTTGGATCAATTGGTTTGCGCGAGATCAGTCTCATTACCTGGAACTTATTCATAATATCGAAATCTTTCGTTTGAAAAATGTTATCCGTTGACTCCTCTGACTTGTAAAGCAATAAGAGAGTTATGACCTGTCACTTCAAATTTCGTGAGTTGGCATAAATAGGTACTTCGAGTTTGTTGCCGAACCGCCGTAAAGATTCCAAGTGCTCTCTAAATTTCAGATGCCCTATTGCTGTTCTTCAAATTCTTGATTAATGCTGCTTGAGTTTTGTAGCTTATTCGTTTCATTTGAGATGACGAATCGAATCCTTCTCGTAATATAGAATGACCCAACCTAGAGTGAAAATTTGGTGCGGCCTTTAGAAGGATTGGCTTGTGTTATGGACCCGCTAAAACAATTAATTCGATTCGCCAACGATAGTTGGAAGCTCGAGGGAGAATGACCGAAAAGAGAAAGGTAAAGATCGTCAAAGATTGCTAACTGCGGAGGGCTGACCAAAGGATTGTGTTGACCGTCGACGTCACCCAATGTTATTTGAAGAAGGGAAATCATGAATTTCGTAAAGCATAGTTGCGTTGGGGCTTGTCTCGTTCTGGCAGAAAGGAAGCGTTCACCGTAAGAAGGATAGTCTAAGTGTCGGACACTATGTGCGTGTTTTGGGATACCCAGGCGACAACCGGTGAAATCCACTTGGAAGAGGCGCTTGATCACCGCCCATTCTAGATGGAAGTCTCGGGAAGTCAAATGGATTATCTGATTATACTTAGGAGGTAAGATCTCCATGGTGAGATAGATAATTGTGTATAGGATTTGTATAATAAAGAAAAGTTTAGAAACTGTGTACCGTTTGACGTTACCGCCTGACTTTTTCAAAATATATGATGCATTATGTATACGGAGATTGAGGAGGTATGAAATAAATCCATTGCATGTGTTAGAGAGGTCCGAAATTGAATTAGAAGCTCAAGTGTCCTATGAAAAGAAACCGATGCGTACCTTAGACTCGCGTAGTCCATTGTTGAAAGGTAAGCTGATGTTGTTAGTGCATGGTTACGTGGAAATGGGGGTACGAAGTTCGAAAGATATACGCGTGTTTGTTGTGGTTTGCTTGATATGAATCTAGACGTGGACTTCGATGATTATTGAATTGTTGCGTGATGGATAGTGCTACGGTTCGAGTGTGTTGATATGTTATTTGGCATGGCTAGATTAGTTTTAGCAAATTTCGAGGACGAAATTTCTTTAAGGAGGGTAGGGTGTAAGGACCCGTATTTTTTCGGATATTATTTGAACATTTTATAAAAAAAAAAAATAATAATAATAAAATAAAATGTGAAATTGATTGAGTTTATTTTAATTGTGGGTCAATGTGCAAGAGTTTAAAATATGTGGGTGTTAGTGTGATAAGGTGCATGTGTGTATAAGTGTGTGTGTGCCAGGGGAAAATAATTCCCAAAACCCCATCCCATTCTCTCTCCCGTTCTCTCTCTCGGCTCTCTCTACCTCTCTCACTCCCTCACCCAAAAACTCACCTCTAAATTCAAAACCCACAACAAATAACCTCCATTCCATCTTCTACTCGTGTATTGTGGTCCGTATCGCTCCGGTTCGAGCTCGGAGAAGTTGTATTCCGGTTGGAACAAGGTTTTCGGAAAGCTAGGGCTTGTAACTTCTTGGGTTTCGTGCTCCGACTTCGAGGTAGGGAATTCTACCTCACTTTATATGCTATTTGAGTGTTTTTATGCCTTATTCGAGCTGGTATTGGTTGTCGTTGAGATTGGATCGAAACTTAAAATTTTCTATCGAAATCTGTTGAAATCGTCTGTAAGTAACTCCTCCTACCGGTAGGAGCTTTTACCCTACCGGTAGAACGATTGAGAAATTTTGTCAACCAGCTCAAACGTACAGCAGCAGCTCAAAAGCTGCTCAATGTATCGAACTTCTACCGGTAGGAATTTCCTGCCTACCGGTAGGTCACGCTCGAATTTGAATGTTGACCTTTCTGTTTCCAAGTTCTACCGGTAGGACTTGCTTGCCTACCGGTAGGTTGCGTGAATTGGAGTTTCTACCGGTAGGACTTGTTCACCTACCGGTAGGTCTAGGTTTTATCGGAATGTTAGCCTTTCTGTTTTCAAGTTCTACCGGTAGGACTTGCTTGCCTACCGGTAGGAGACTAGAAGTTTCACCTGCTTTCACCTGCTTATTTGAGCTGCTGCAGTATCTTTCAGCTGCTTTCCTATATCTTTCAACTTGCATGTCAAAGCCTCTCATCGACTCTAATGAGCTTGTTTGTGTATTCTTCCAAGTGTTTTGATGAGTATTACTCATTTCTCACTTAGAGTGGCATCCAATGGACTAGAGTGAACATGTCTAGGGATTCGATGAGTAGTGTTGCAATCCGTTCCCTCTCTCGATTCGTAAATTTCTTAGATTCGTTTAGTACATGCTTTTACGGACTCCAAGTATAGAAACTAGATGATCAGGCATCGTAAAGTCTAGTCATGGGTTAATATGTGGCGTGTGAAGGTACGGGAAATGTACTTAGAGGTACGGTGAGGACGCGTGAGGTTATGGTGTACTTAAAGGAATAGGCGTGTAATAATTAATTAGTCCGAGTCTTGATATGGATGACAGTTAGGAACGGTTTGAGATGTAGTCAACGTGGTAGATTGGTAGATTGTTTGGAATGCTTGAAGTGAAAATTGATGTGAGAAAGAATTGTTTGAAATGAGGAAATAACTCGTGTCCTCTCGACTCGTCAAGCCTTTTAATCCTTTTGACACTCTCTCTATGAGGCTCAAGTGTAGAAACTAACGGATAAAGTATGGTAGGATTATATGTACGGGCTTAGTATGCTATGTCAAATGTGAATGGCTAAATTAATGAAAAGGCATGAACATGTATATTTGTGGAGTCACGTAATGATTAATTAAAATTCAGTGGTATAACCGTTAAAGGGATGATGAAATTGATTATGAAATGATGTCGATTGTGAAAAGTGTGAAAGGTGACCCAAGTGGTCGTTATTGAGGGAAAAGACTCGGGGTGACCCTGCGCTCGAGGGAACTAGACCCGAGGTGACCCAACTGATTCATATTATTGGAGGAAAAGACTTGGGGTGACCCTGCGCTCGAGGGAACTAGACCCAAGGTGACCCCACCTGATTATTGTTATTGAGGGAAAAGACTCGGGGTGACCCTGCGCTCGAGGGAACTAGACCCGAGGTGACCCTAGTGATTATTTGATGGGAAATACCGGATTAAAGGAAAAGAAAGGTTTTGCAATTAAGGGATTTAATGAAGATCAATGTGGACACGAGAAAGATTGTACTATCATACGGAGAATAATAAGATGTTTTGATTTGATTATAGACAAGTGTGAGATGACGTGAGTTTAATAATGTAACTAGTTAAAGAAGTAAACGGCTAGTGACATTGATGTGAAGTCTAGGACTCTTAGGCGATAATTCGCAGCTTGTTGGTAGTCATTTGTGGTATAGGCGTATCTGTCAGTACTCATTCATTCTCGGTGCATGGTTCATTCAAATTGCATATAGCTTGAGTTTAGAATTTTCTACTGGGCTAGTGTAGCTCAACCAAATCTTTCTTTTCAGGTTCTGATGCCGGGCAATAGATTGCATGCATTATGTGCTTGACAGTAAAAGACTTTTGGAAGCTGACATCACTGGTTATTTCGTCATCTTTGTGAAGATCTCATTTTGTTAAAGGTGGTTTTGTAACTAATTATTACTGAATTTTCTTTTGACTAAAGTTGTAATTATCTAAACTTAAGGACTTGTTTGTAAATTAAACAGGTGGGAAACTCATTTGGGTAACGTATATGATATGCGAGGTTTCTCTTTTATTGAAATGTATTACTTAATTATGTTGAAAATCGAGGGCGTGACACCTGTCGTAGTGTTCCCCCTAGTGCTGATTTTTGGAACACATCATAGTGCTGTTTTTTGGCTCTTTATGGTAATGAAATTTTCATTTGCAGATAAAAAAAAATGGTTAATTATAGAATAAATATGTAATAATTTATGTGATTTCGCTTTATAATTCACGGGAAGGACTTTTCAAATATTGAAAACGATGTATCTTAGTCTCATTTGTAATGCTATAAAAGTACTGTAAGGAGAAGAGAGTGATTGAGAATGTAGACTTTATTTGATATTTGTATCAAGTTGGGGCAGTTTAAAAAATCTTTATGAGGTCAAAATAAAAAAAATTCAGTACCAAAACGTAAAATATCGCGATGAGAATCAAAAGTGTATCATCATGGTTCCGCCCTTGACGATATGAAACTTCTTGAACTGCCTTGAATATATGATATTCCCTACAGTAAAGAGATTCATAATATTGTTTCAAAATTCAAATGAAATACATATATTGTACATTCAAAATTGATGTACAAAAGTTATACTACATTCAATATTTATATCAACAACTCTTGAAGGAGTAAAATGCTATGAATTTTAGGTGAGATTTCAACGGTTAACAAACATGCAGAGTTTTGTCATTAGTACTCATTTAATAATAAGTCTACCTTACCATTCAGCGTTCACCGCTCTCATTCTTACCATCCAAAAGTAATTTTTGACGGTTCAGATTTAAAAAAAAAAAAAAAAAACTCTTAATTTTTTTTTTTGACAAGCTCTTTTCTGGAAGTGTTTATTTTTAAAATTCGAATCATTAATTATCGAGACAGAAGGTGAAATATTGAGCGGCTCATTTAACGTGTTTGGACAGTTCCACATGGACCCATGGTTTGATGTAAATTCTAGAGAGAGAGAGAGAGATGAGCAACAATGTGGAGAATATTCACATACTTTATTACAACCTTCAATTATTTTTGCAATATTTTTGTTACCAACTTGGATAATATAAACGGTTAGGATATATTATTTTACACCATCGATTATCTTCTGATCGTCACCAGAATGCAAAGGGAAAACAATATCTAATCTAATTTCAAAAAATGGATTTTAATTTTGTCCTTCCCACCACCTGATAATAGAATAAACTAAAGAAAGTATTAAAGGTGCATATACATTGAGAACATAAGAAATAAAATTACCTCTATCTCTAGCAGGCACCGATTTACGCGTTTAGATGGGTTGGTGATTAAGAATTTAAAACAGTATCACAACAGGAAATAAATCATTCGTCCAAATCTCACCACCAACCTAATTTTAATTTTCAAACCAGGGAAGAGCGAGCTTCAAGTATGAAAAAAAAAATTGCAATGCGAGACCGGCAAAATACATAAAATCAATCCCCCTACTCGAGCCTTTCTCACCGTCGATGCTCCATCACAAATCCGTTCTCTGGCCCCTTGCATCGCTATTTATTCCTCACATATGCTATTGTATTTTTTTTTTGTTGGTACGTCGAAAATTCAATGGACTAAAAAAACAAGGTCTAAAGCAGAGTCATAGCGAAGATAAAGGACAAAACATACCGAGATAAGGCTAAAGAAATTTTTTTGAACCCTTTTCGGTTACCTATAAGTGCAATTTCCAAGTAATTTTTTTGAATGTATTTGTTTTAACTGCATCATTACTTGAGCATATATATATTGCTCAAATAATTTAGTTCTAATTTTTTATATCTAAAATGCATACAATTCAGTTGATTCGCTTATTATCTGGTCAAGAAAAAAAACTCTAATACTCTCTCTGTCCCAATTTGTTTGCTCAGTGCAAGAATTCTCTCGTTTTATTGAGTCAAAGACTTTTGGGTTGAAAAGTGTATAACTTTCCAAAAAATACCATTTAAAGCAATACAATTACTTTGATATTTGTGTATATAATTAGATTTTTGTACTAAAATGATATAATTAGAACTTTGTCATTTTGGCGGTTTGCAATTATGGAAAATTGCAAATAATTTAGGACAGTTCGAAAAGGAAACGTGAGCAAATAAAATGGGATGAAGAGAGTACTATAAAACACATGCGTGCATAACTTTTTAGTTCAGAACTTTCGTACGTATTTATGCTATTGAGTAAAGAATTTATTTGAATGATTTAATTTACAATAATTATTACTACTAACTATTAAGCTTAAAAATTGAGTATTGTGTAATGACTAAATTGCCTCCATCCTCAAAATTTAGAAGACTGATCTGAGACGTGGACAATACTAGGGGGAAACATGTATAGCTCTCAAGTAGTGTGGAATATATATCGAGTACTTCTATGGGTACACCATTAATTTGTACACCGCATTGTGTGAGGCTTGTCTAGAAATTTCACATAAATGATCAAAGATGTTCAATTTATTATAAATTGTTTTTTAAGAACTCCTGCAGAAATCAGCTCAAAAAGTTGATCAAGTTCTTATTGATATCTAATTGACCTAATTTTTAGTTTACAAGAATTCTTAAAAATACATTTCAAATAAATTGAACTGCTCTAGTCATTTGTATAGGATTTTGAGATGGATTTCACACAATGCGGTGTGAATTTGGTGTAAACTAAATGGTATACCCAAAGTTTTATTAATATGCTTTCCGTTGAATGGAATCGTTTGTTTATGGAACTTAAAACCTCTGAACATGTACCAACGTACGATTATCAATAAATTTTTGCTATTTATTTCTTCAAAAATGCTAGGGGTACATATGAAATGTACATATAATATACATATCAGTTTGTGGGGCCCACCTCAGGTCCCACAAAGATGATTCAAACAGCCCATTATTTTTCAAACATTTTTTTATGAAGCTTTGTAAAAAATCAGCACAACCCGATATCGGTAAGAATTTTTTCTTAATTTGTGGAGGCGAAATTACTTAACTGTTTAGTTCCGCCTCTACAGATTCAGAAAAAATCCTTATCGATATCAGGTTAAGTTGATTTTTTACAAACCTCCATAAAAAAATATTTTAAAAATAATGAACGATTTGAATCATTTTTATGAAATCCAAATTAAACCCCATAAACTATATATACATTATATATGGTACATATATGTACCAATAGCAGCACTCTTCTTTCTCGTCATTTATTACTCTTAAAGCCCAATCGGTGCACCGTACACGTATCTCAGTGGAGAGGGGGGGGGTGTGAAATGACAAGTCAAATGTCAAATCGTAGGACTTCAAATCATAAGACACAGTCAGTGGTACTGTGTTGTCAATCGATGGGATTTTGTTTGGTTTTTTTCCAGATGATACTGATGAGTGAAAACCGGTAGCAGTAAGTAAAGTAGGAGAGAGAGAGAGAGAGAGAGAGAGGGAGAGAGAGTAATAGTTTTTGTTGTCTCTATCTGTAGACTCTCTGTAATGAAAATGAAAATGAAAACATGAGTTACAAGGGCGCTAGTCCCCATGGGTTTCAGGATGACCCCCAAGACCCGGCCGACACGCTTTTCCATGCGCCATAACCCCAATCCCTTTCACCCATTTTTGATAAGACAGAAACCTATTCACAAGTTGATTACGGGCTAGCAATAAATTGCGATCGAATTTCCGTTTGACCGAAGAAAAGAGAGCAATAAACTACGATCGTAAAGTGTTTTGTACGCTCTGTCCCAATTTAAGTGCTATTTAACGGAGAATGCAAAATTTTAAGGAGTCGGGCTCTGTTGGTTTCGATGTAAAATGTTTTATTTGAAAAAGTAAATTTTAAATTTTTATTTTTCGGTATTTGATTGACAATTAAAAATATTATCAAAAATTAACAAAATAGTATAGATAAAGAGGCTTAAAGGGTGGAGAGATTTGAGATTATTAGAATTGAACGTGGGTTAGAACAGATGATTGAGGAAATTGAGCAGTGACAATTGCAGTAGAAGACAGCGGATTCATTTCGAAAAATAACTTACGGAAGATTTAAGGATAAGTTATTTTCATCCAATTGATGAAAAACCTTATTTTTCATGTAAAATATTTTTCTTATTTTTTACACAACCAAATATCTAAAAATAGATAAAACATTGTACCAGAAAATATTTTACGTCCAAACAAACTGAGCCTCGATATTATTGCTTTAGATTTTCAAAATTAGCCTTTAATACTGTGAGGTGAATCAAATATATTTTAATTTTCAATATAGAAATAAAAAATATATATAGAATATAAATATATCTTAATTAGTTTTATAATACAATTAGGATCATTTAAAAATAACACGAATATCAACAATGGATAAATCAATTGGGATTAAAAGAGTGCTTTTTAAGAGTAAAATTAAAAGTTTAGCTTGTTTTGATGGTTAGTTTTAGGAATGGGACACTTATTTTTTGTGTTCCAACTATTTTTCTTTTTCCATATTAAAAAAGAGAAATGATTTTTAAAGTCCTCTTTTCTATATTCATACTTATTTTTTTTGTCTTTTAGCAAAAAAAATACATACACTTTCACCAATAAAAAATAAACAAGTTAGAGTAGGTATATCAAAAGGAAAGTCTGAAAATCACTCCCCTTGAAAAAAATGCTAAAACCAATCATGGAACTGTAGTGAATGTTTAAAAAGTGTATTACAACGTGCGAAGAAAAAGAAAAGGATATCCAAGAGAGACGTGAATTAAAATGTATTTTACTTGTTATAATTAGAGAATGAATTTTGGAATTTCATAGTTCTACCTTCTTGTTCAACGTCACAAGTCTACCCATAGCCAAGAGCATGAACATATGCATGGGTCGGTCTATCCACCAACTTATATACTTCCACCGTTCGGATTTAATAGTTTTATTTGGGAGGTTGAGTCACTTTTCAATCGATTATATTTTGTAATTTATAATATTTTATGTAATTTTAAAAATATTGTCTTATAGAACTAATTGAAATCTATTAAATAAGATTTATATTGGATATAAAATTCATTACTAATTTAAAGATATAACTAATTTTTTACCCAGTTAAGATTGAACTAGGGACTATTAAATCCGGACGGAGAGAGTAGTTAGTAATAATTCACATCCAATCGGTCGTAATGTTTTATTTGAACCGAATGTTTATATGTTGCAACAATTCTGTGACGATAATGCAGAGATAAATACCCCAAGACCTATTTTTTTAAGCATTCTATAATATCTTTAGTTTAAAAAAAGAGAGCATATAATAAAGAAATAAAAAATCAACTATAGAGGATCACACTTGTTTAAAATACAAAACTTCATCCTCTATAGTCTAATACAAAAATCATGCATTGTACTTTACCTATGATATGCATCGACTCCTAATAGACTTAATCACGAGTTTAACTAATTGGGACTAGTTCATTTGGTCACTCTCGTAAAACTTTCAATTAGGAAGTTATTGGAGTTCATCTCTGTTTTGTTTTGCTCGACAGAGTTCATCTTTGTTAGAAAGTGAAATTATAATTTCTCATAATTATGGGTTGAGTCAAGCTTGGCACTAAATTGTATTATATTAAAAGTTACATTTTCTTGAAAATAAATCATATATCCATATAAGTTTAACTTTTGGATAATGATTTTTTTTTACACTCCACCTTGCTATTAATGCACTAAAAAATTTGTCGTTTGGGGGTAAAATATTTTCTGGTAAAATACTTTACATATTTTGTAGTAAAATATTTTACCAATTTTCCGGTGTTTAGTTGTATAAAAAACGAGGAAAACATTTTTCATGTAAAATATTTTTCATTAATTGGATGAAAATGACTTATTCTTAAATCTTCCGTAAGTTATTTTTCGAAATGAAATCACTGTTTTTTTTTTTTTTTGATAGGCAAACAAATTTTATTCAAAAATCTTGACAAATGATACATCAATATGGGGGAGGGGAAAGAGGAACCAGTTTTCTACTGTAATTTTAACTGCTCAGTTACGTTGATTGTGAGTTCCCCTCTCTCTCTCTCTCTCTCTCTCTATCTCTCTCGATCTCGACTAAATTGAATTCCATTGTTAAGCCCTCCCTCTCTCTACACTATTTTGTCGATTTCTGAAAATATTTTTTCATGTGCCAACCAAATACCAAAAAATAAAAGTTTAAAATTTTTTTTATAAATTTTTTTTTACATAGAACACATTTTACATCAAAATAAACGGAGCCTTGGTGCTTAAAATTACACACAGCACAACACACTGAAACAAATGTCGGAGTGCAAAAATTATTTTCTTCATCTTTTACTATTTCCCACTATGGTTGAGGTGGAGTGAGCAATCAACTTTAATGGATTAATTTGTGAAGCTCAAATTAACTTATCAAAAAAACAAATTTGTTTATCAATCGAACCGTTGTTAAAATTGAAATGCATATTCTAGCAAATTACAATTTTTTTTTTCTCGTCAATTCTCCATGAAACCAAAATGAATATATTTTCGTACCATTTTTTCAGGAGGATGAGAATTGTCCACTATTACTAACATTCTGTACTGCTTGGGCACGTGTTAAAAATATTTACTAAACATATCCAAAACAGACTGACCAATAAAGACCAACCAAATTTAGTTTGGTTCATACTTTTTTTAGTTTTCTGAATTATTTTGTCGAGATAAACCAATAATTGAAAAATTGACCAATAAAGACCAACCAAATTTATTTTGGTTCATACTTTTTTAATTTTCTGAATCATTTTGTCGAGACAAATCAATAATTGAAAATTTGACGTAAACCAAAAAAATGTAAAAAGAAAATGAGTATAGAAAAAAGAAAATAATTCAACTTAAAATAACAATTATTTATACTTCAGCATCCATTAACCTACGTATTTATATATTTAAATACCTCAGCCGCCCAGAACAGCCACCCAAATTGCTTTCCTCTCTCTCTCTCTCTCTAAAAGATCCACAACTCTACAACACCACACAGAGAATCTCACAAGAAAATGAAAACAGTACCCATCATCAGATGATATCCCCGTTCAATACCAAAGAAAGAGAGACAAACAAGAAGCCATCACCCCCAACCTTCTCTCTCTCTCTCTATCTCTCTCTCTCTCTCTCCTCCGCCTTTATCCTCACCCTCCCCACACACACACATCTATAAAACCACACCCCCATCTCTCTCCTCTCTCTCTCTCTCTCTCTCTCTCTGCCAACCATGACCCTGGAAGAATCCTTACGATCTCTCTCTCTAGACTACCTCAACCTCCTCATCAACGGCCAGGCCTTCAGCGACGTCACTTTCAGCGTCGAGGGCCGCCTGGTCCACGCCCACCGTTGCATCCTAGCAGCCAGGAGCCTCTTCTTTCGGAAGTTCTTCTGCGGGCCGGAACCCCCCTCAGGTCTCGACCCGTCCGGGTCGAGAATCGGGTCGTCCTCGTCGGGGTCGCCGAGGGGGTCCACGGCCGCGGCGACTGCTACGGTGATACCGGTGAACTCGGTGGGGTACGAGGTTTTCTTGCTCATGCTTCAGTTCTTGTACTCCGGGCAGGTCTCGATTGTGCCTCAGAAACATGAGCCCAGGCCGAATTGTGGTGAGAGAGGGTGCTGGCATACGCATTGCACCTCGGCCGTCGATCTCGCCCTTGACACTCTAGCAGCCTCTAGATCGTTTGGTGTTGAACAGCTCGCATTGCAAATCCAGGTTCGGTTACTCTCCCTCTCTACCCCCCTCTCTCTCTCTAGATTGATGTTTGTGAGCTTTGTAATAGTGTTGTCCTACGTATTAAGGGTGAGTTTCAAGACGAACCTAAAGGGGCTAAACGGGTGTTTTTCTCTATCGACCGTTTAGCCCCTTTAGTTCACTAGGAAAACTCATCCTAAATCATCCGTAGAAAAAACCCTCGTGTATCTTTTTCTCTTTCAGATACAAGATCATGTAAGAAAACTCTTGTCAGTATGAATTTCTTTCTGCATTTATGTAGCTGAAATTACACGGGAACAGAGACAGAGGTGGACAAATGAATAATGAATGAAATGGTGCTTCCTTTTGTGGGCTTTCATTTGCTTGTACAATAGGAGTAGTGGGTTTTATGGGTTGGGTTTTTGGGAAGTGGAATGAGATTTTTTCAGTTGGATTTTTATTGTTTTTTTCCCCCTCTATTTTCTGAAATGATATTTGTTTTGTCAAGTGATTGGTTTTATTTATTTATTGGATTTGGACATTCATTTTGGTACTAAAGATTGCAGAAAAAGGAGTTCCGTTTGATCTCATACTTTCTTCTCCATATTGTTTTTTCCTCATCTAGATTTCTCCACTTTTGATGGAATTCAATTTTTCCAAATTTTGAGTTTCTAGCCTCATACAACTGATAAAAACAAGAGTACTATAAATATTTCTTTTCTTTTTGTCTCGTTTCGTTCCTTTTTCTCCCCACAGTATTTCTCGAGAAGAATGTTATCGTACTTTTTTGGACGTTCTGGTGTTCAAATCAGCTTACGGTTGATCTTAAAATCCAGAAATTAAACATTTGGGTAAATTTCGTATATATGACCCCTAAGATTCAGTAGAATATGCAATCAACGAGGATAAGCGATCCTACTGAAACAGTCATTCCACATCCTACTGTATGTTTGGGTTGTGGAAAAAAAAATGCTAAATTGTGCTCAATGTCAATTTTTATTTTTTCAAAGGAAAAAAAAATTGGCATTGGTGATTGGTCATGAGGAATATATCTTTGATTTCATGTAAGCATTCATGTAGAGGAGTCTTTTTATTTCTTGAATTGGGTGTAAGTATCTTTACATTCCACAGGCAAGGACGTACTAAATATAGATCTCTCTAGTCATGTCTTCCACAGTGATCACTCACACCAAATCTTTCCCCAGACAATCTTAACTTTCCTCTTTTGGACTATGATATGGAAGCCCCAAAGGATCCTGTTAGAAATGATACTTACCTCAATCACAAATTTGCACAAACACCACCACCCCCCACAGTGCAGTGAGAGAAATTAAGAAGCTTCCCCCACTTTTATCACAAGTTTGATCAAACACAATAAAACATGGTGAGCTTCTCCAGAGGGGGAATTTTTTGGGGGTAAAAGTGAGGTAAAATGTTTTACTCCCCAGGCATGTCGAATTATTTTTCGTCCTCGTCGGAATTTGGCAAAGGTGGTGGCTAAAGTCTATCCACAAGTAAGTAGCCGAATTCGCTACCGAACTTTGGAAGATTCATTTTTGGTGTCGATTTGGCAGTAAGTTTGGTTTGCCGAACCTTACTGCCTCACCTAACCTAAGCTGGTCGAGACACCCCTGTCCACACGGAACCTAAAAGCAAAAAAGTCCTCTTATCCTTCAATTTTTGTTGGCCTGGCCAGCTACACTGTGACTCCCATTTCTTCAATAGTATTTGGTAAAGTTGCAGCAATAGTGTCAAGCCATTTTTGGCAGAACTACTAGTTTAGCCATTGTATCGATATTTTGGATGATGTCTTTGTTAAAAATAAGTCTTGCTTGTAATGGGTGGAAAATTTGGGTTTGCCGAATCGATTGTGAGCTGTTTTTTTGCTGAAAATTTGGTAAGCCATAAAAATGATTTTGGCCAGACAAATAGTCTGTCATTGGAGATATTCTACTATATCCGCATGCTGATTTGGATTCTGGTGCAAAATGTTGTGTAATTACTTTTTTTGTCCCCCCCCCACCAATATGGCTTGCAGATTTAAATTATGAACTTGGAATTTCTATTACATATTCCCTTTGTGCATTATATTCTCTGTCTTATGCTACTTGCACTTTTTTGCTTTCTTCTACCATGGAATTGTACTATCGAACGATGCGTTATTCTATGATTTTCTCATCTTGATTCGCAGCTAGTTTTTTTTTTTTTTTTAACCGAATGTCTAGACCAGCTTGATTCGCTATAAGTTCAAAAATATTACTACCCTGTGATTTATTATCAATCATTTTTCTCTACGAAGGTAACAAAATATTGAACCAAATAAATTGTTATATATCCATCTCTTTGCATATATAGTACTCACACTTGTTGTTTTCTTTATTTTGTTGTGGGAAATGCAGAAGCAGTTGGCAAGTATGGTGGAGAAGGCCTCGATAGAGGACGTAATGAAAGTCCTGATAGCATCAAGAAAACAAGAAATGCACCAGCTCTGGACCACTTGCTCCCATTTAGTAGCGAAATCCGGTCTCCCACCCGAAATCCTAGCCAAGCACCTCCCTATCGATGTCGTAGCCAAAATCGAAGAGCTCCGCCTCAAGTCCTCCCTCGCCCGCCGCTCCCTCCTCCCTCCTCACCACCACCACCACCACCCCCACCACGACCTCGACCTCGAAGATCAGAAAATCCGGAGGATGCGACGAGCCCTGGACTCCTCAGACGTTGAGCTTGTCAAACTCATGGTCATGGGAGAAGGACTAAACCTTGACGATGCGCTGGCATTGCATTATGCCGTGGAGAATTGCAGTCGGGAGGTGGTGAAGGCGTTGCTGGAGCTTGGAGCGGCAGACGTGAACTTCCCAGCAGGTCCTGCCGGGAAGACACCGCTCCATGTGGCGGCCGAGATGGTGTCGCCGGACATGGTGGCGGTGCTGCTCGACCACCACGCGGATCCCAACGTGAGAACTGTTGATGGGGTATCTCCTCTCGATGTGCTCCGGACTTTGACTTCGGATTTCTTGTTTAAAGGGGCAGTTCCGGGTTTGGCCCATATTGAGCCCAATAAGCTTAGGCTGTGTTTGGAGCTTGTTCAATCCGCAGCATTGGTGATTTCGAGGGAGGAAGGTAGCGGCGGTGGAAATGCTGGTTGTTCGACCACAGCGATTTATCCGCCGGGGATGAGCGATGGGACTAGTAGTGGTAACAGCAGTGGTGGCAATATGGGTAACTTCGGATTGGATTCGAGGTTGGTTTATTTGAATCTGGGTGCCGCGGCAGGGTCCGGTCAAATGGATGAAGGAGACCGTGGCGGCGGTGGTGGCCACCAGAGGGATCAAGGTGGTGGTGGTGGTCACCCGTCAATATACCACCACCACCACTCTCATGAGTATTAGCTCACCTGACCTATTTATAAGTATATTTTATGTACGTAATGCATCCATTCCAAGAGAAAATTGGTTCCAATTTATGGAGGATTTCTATTGGATTATAACTATATATATATACTATTAACTATATCTCCCTTATCTAATTAAGCTTTGCTATGCCTTTTGCTTTTGTCTCGGAAAATGATTTACAAAACAGAATGGTTTACAGAAAATCCAATAAATAATTATGTGAGTGATTTTACAATTTTGAGAAATAGTATTGTGGTTAGATATCCAAAATCAAAGAATTTTTATAAAAGGTGGAACCATCCATATGCTTTATATATTAGTAATTCTCTATCTGGTAGTGCCATACAAGCAATATTTTCACATTACAATATATCAACCATGATCTTTTCATGTCAAATTAAAATGTGTTACTTTTATTCGCTGCCATGGGTGTTGGTCATCTAATTAGGACCTAGACTACGACTCTTAGAGTCTTTTTGAATGCTTTCTGTATGCCGTTAACGACTCTTATAGTCTTTTTGAATGCTTTCTGTATGCCGTTAATCTGGCTTGTTGACTATAATCGTTTAAGTTAATGCATCACTTTCCGTTTGACAAAAAAGAAGTGTTACTTTTACACCATTACGAACAAAAATTTTATAATAAACTCCGTTCCGTGAATTGTATTCCTTATTGCGTCTCGCTTTTTCTGTTTTTGCAGTAGCTTCCATGATCGTCATAAGCTAGAATATGCCGTTAAACCTAGCAGACCGGCACTATATATATATATTGCAATGAGCATTTTTGGAGAAGGGTATTTTCTTCTTGAGGAATAAAGGCAAGAAAAGTTAATCCAAGTAATTGCAGCTGGGGTCATGGAGAGGACTTAAGGTCAAATTTTTAAACCCCCCGCCCGTCAATAATTCCTTTTGTTTTTATTTGTTATATCTGTAAATGTCAAAGGCCTAGTATTTATTATGATGACCTATTCTTTTCTTGTCTCCCTACCCACCTAGCTATCACAAGATATATTTATTAGTAATTGAAACTCATATTAATACTATTATACTTTGTCCGATAAAATATTACTAGCTCCGTTCCAAATTATCGTGCGTGTTTTCTTTTCAAGACCTCACAAAAAATTATTTATATTCCACAATCTATAGTGTTTTTTTTATGATTTTAAAATCTTTGTTTAAAAAAAATAATGAAAATCTATCAAATGAGATCTACATTGAATATATTAAATATTATAAATTAAAAAATATAAATAATTTTTTGAGACTTCCAAAAAAAGAAACAGACACATGATGACATTACCATGGGAAAATATAAGCAAAATATGTTGTATATGCACATATATACACATGATGACATTACATGTGCAATGCATGCTTTGGTTTTTCGTATAGTTATTTTAAGGCATTGTTTGGACATGGGTATTTATCCTAATGAGGGAAATCATGAGTCTACAGTCCCCTTATTTTATTCAAAAAAAAAAATTTAATTCTTTTCTTCTTGCTTTCAGGGGCATTAGGGAGAAAATTGATTTGCTTTAATGAAGTTGGGTTTTAGTTATTTTAATGGGGGGCATCATTTTGGAAATGGACAAAATTGATTGGTTGTCTTGCATGACTGCAACACTGAATGTGACCACACGACAGCTGATTAATATAATGGGAATTATCTAATTTTGGATTTCCTCCCTGTAATCCTCCTTTTGTCCCCCCCTTGCCTTTTTTGGGCTCCATACTAGTCTCATAATTAAACTTGTGCCAAACCCTAGGATTGAATTTTTTTTTTTATAGCTGGATGTTCGGGTCAGGTTGCACGCAACTCGCTAATTCCGGAGCTCCGAAGGTAACAACCGGACATAACCCCCAATGAATCTAAGATTTAAAATGTTTGACCTCCATAAAAATGGATAAAGAGAAGCATTTATTGATTTCTCACAATCACTTGGACAAACAGCTTGGGTTAGAATTGATTGTTCTTAACCCTAGCTAGGATTGATTGTTCTTGAGGCTTGAGCTACAAATTCTAGTCTTTTTACCCTCCCAAAAAGCTTTTTGGAATTGCTATTTGTTAAATATCACGTACATGCATTTTACTCCATAGACTATGAAGAAGGGGTACAATTCAAAAAATTTGTTGTACTCGATCCGAAATATATTTCGCATTGTACTTCTGATTACTACATATCGAATCTGCAAAACACAGACAGAAATTTTTTGCTATAATTTTTTAGTACGCCAATATAAACCAGGTCGTACCCAGCATACAGATGAAGCTACTTTGATAACTCTTCTTTCTTCTATGGTTAGCATTATCGTAGAATATAGGTTTTGGTTTCTTTAATAATGACAAATGAATTTTGATTCGTACCTTAATTTTGCTGTTATATTTGATGTTGGGTTCCTAATTGCCTAAGTTATTTAACTATTTTCCCTATTTTAAATACAAAGATTACGTGTAATTAATACATTTTTCTTGTAAATTTAAAAAATGCCCTTGTT